>NC_134366.1:4064271-4371632 GCF_035582795.1 Mycteria americana | reverse complement strand
TATAACCATTGCCATGAAACTCCAGTAATCAAGGATATTTACTTGCTCTTCTGGACTTTTCAACTGAGCCTGAAGTTGCAGGCCAGGCTGGAACAACAGATAGCGGAGATGTCCAAGCCGGTCAGGGGAATGGGAAGCTCTTCAGGAGTGAGACAGCATGTAACAGCACAGTGTGTTCAGCCTTGCAAAATGAAGACTGAGAGGAAACAGGCTGGGTGAAAGCAGAAGGAGTATGATTTAAATGAAAAGCCAGTGAGGGTCAGGATAAAACAAGTAGAAATGGAATATGTATGCGTGTAAGATGAAATGACAAGGTTTTCGGTTTTCGGGGCAATCAGGTTTTGTAACAGCCTCTCAAGAAAAGGAGGAGGAACAAAGGCCAACTACATTCAAAACAGAGCACAAGTTTTTGAAAGTAATTATATAGTATCAAGGCTCTGACAAACGGAGTTTGAACTGGATTATTGAGAAGTCTCCTGTTCTTATCTTTCCATGTCTTCAAATCAGAGCACCCCAGAATTATTTAACTAGGAATAAGGCACTGGACTTCGGGGATAAACACGTATATGGGGAGTGTGCTTAGCTTATGTCTTGTTAAAAAAAAAAAAAGGGGGAAATGTCCTAACCATAATGGAAATGTAAGCTGGTACCCAACCATGTCATATATCAGAGCATTATGTGTACTTCCTACTGCATGTGAGTATACAGTTAATATTCACAGTATATCAAACGGAAAGATGGCAGATAGAAAAGGGCCTCTAAATCAGTGAGATTTCTTCAAAATTATCTCAGAAGAAGAGGACTGATAATGGTCACATTTCCACCCTATTTCTGTTATGGAGACTTTTAAGGACCTATTATTCAATTTTAAAGCAGAGCTTTGGGCCCTATAATAGGCAAAGAACTGTGCACATATAGAAACAGAGATGAATTAAAGACAAACAAGCTGATTTTAAGACAAGAAAGGTTCTAAATGCAGCCCTCAAGAATCTTTTGGACATATATGTTTTAACAATCCTTTGGCACATTCCAGTGAAATTTCACTAGAAATTTCTAGTGAAATATTAGCTGTCTACTGCATAATAATGTTTGACAACAGTGACACGGTATTTTGACGTAACACCTCTCAGCTAACAACTGAAGAACATTTATAGACAATTAATTGGGACGGATCATATGTCTTAGGTGGGGAAAAATTTCTGTCCTGTCTTTAAAATGTGGGATTTCATCTGTATGTCCATATTGTTTAAATATGAGTCACAGAAGTAATAGGACAGGTTCAACCACAGCATTGTTACCAAGTCCAGCTTTCACCTCTGAGCAGCTAAAATATCACTGATGCAAAACCCACGGTGAATATGTGCCCAGCAGAACATGCCACAACATTCTCAATTCATACTTCACAAATGAGCAACAGGTGACATAGGGAGAGCTGCCTTCCCATAGCCAAATTGCAGTAAAAATACAATAGAATCAGAAACATCCTGCTGTTTACAGGAAATGGAAATATTTCAGTTTAGAATAGTGTCTGCCAGGGATTGCCATGTCCCCATTCCTCTTGATAGGCCAAATTGCACCTTCCCTTACCCATTAAAGTCCTCAGTCTTGGAAGGGTCATAATCCAGGGAAAATCATGGCAGCCAAGATGCACTAGTGAAGAAAAAAAATGAGGAAAATAATAAGCTTTAGTGGAGAAAGGGATCCTGAGGTGATGGATCTAGACCTTCCAAATTTGTTGAGTGTGAAGGAATGATTTTTAAAAATATAGATAGTCATGATTTTTTTTGATCATGAAGAAAAGAAGATTCTTTTTTCTTATGGTCCTACAAATGAGGGGTTTTTTTGGTTCTGGGGGGAAAGTTCTTCTAAACACAATGGAAAAAAGGCTTAAATATTATAAATTCTTCCAATACCACTTCTTGTTACATTTTCATTTTTCCCAATATAAATTAAGGGTTGTCACAGTAAATGTACTCCATCTGAAAACAGCTCAGAGCAAATCTGGGTCACTGTTTTGTGGAAAGATCTGTTCTCTGTCTGCAGGTTTTTGATATTTTTGTAAATAACTGTGACTACAATACTGAAAATTGTATATTTCAGGCTAATAAATGAAAGTTTCAGAAATTAGGAGTAGCCAGATGAAGAAAAACTGGACCAATTTAAATACAAGGTCAATGCTATAGGTAGAAATGAGATCTAATTCAGATAAATGTAAAATATTCAGCTGGGGAGCAAACACTGATGAAGAGCATCTATTAAATGAAAGCAGATGCTGAAAAAAATTGGAGACCGCTATAGAAGGAAAATAAAATAGAACAAAACAAAACAAGGCAAGACACTGCATGGATGACTGAAGAAAAACAGAAAGGAAAAAGTAAATAAACTTTTGCATGGAAAGAACTGAAAGGGAAAATTATAAAATTTGTTAACACTAAATCCTGCTTCCTTCAAAGTTAATGTCAAACCTACTGATGATCAGGACAATAATGAACTATAAAAACCTCTGGTTATTTAAAAAGAATAAATATATAGTAATTTCAAGAGGAGTTTTGATGGGAGATGAGGGAGTTGTGTGGGAGTATCTATTTTAATTAAAGACAGTAACAGCCCCTACTATATCAATCACTTTTGTAAGAAAATGTTTTGCTGCCAGCACTGACTTTCAGCTATTTTAGTTTAGACTAAAAATATCACTGTAAAAAAATATTCATTATTGCTCTGATCCATGGTGTTTGAAGTTGTCAAACATTTGTTTTCTGTATATTAAACATCTGAAGTTACTATGAATTCTGGAGAGCAAGGTGCCATTTTGCTTTGAGGCTGCTGCAGCCTGTTGTAAGAGCAGGCACAGCCACACACACATGGTGTTTTGTTTTTTCTTACGTTCCCCTCTTCAACCTTATATACCTCATTTAAAACTTAAAATGCATCATCCTCCGTTGCACTGTGTCAGATCAAGGACTTTCAGAGGCATGGTTTTATTCGGAGGGTCATCACCCACAACTCTTGCTCACACATTTTTAGGGATAGACTGCAAATAAAGGTCATGATTCAAGTGAGTTTACCATATATAATGTACAAAGAGATAAAACACAGAATGTGGGAAGTATTCCTTTTATAATCATAAATAATATCTTCGTGTTCAGCACCTTTTTTTAACTCTATGATGGATTTTTTTCCCAATTTGAATCAGGGCCTCACACACTCCTGAGAAATTAATATTCCACTCCTCATTTTGCATCGGGTAAACTGAGGCAGAGCCAGATTAGACAATTTGTCTTTCTTTGCAGAGGCAGTGCCTAAAGCTGAGGAACTCAAAAATGTTTCCTATCTCTTGGGTTTGCACACATTCCCTGGCTGCATTCCTTCTTCCAATTTGGGTCCTGATGCTCACCATCCTTGCCTCCAGTCCCACTCCCTTCTCATAAGAAGATAAATAGATACAAAGACCAGTAGAAAATCATGGGATGCAAGAATCGTGGTCACAGAAGAGCAAATGCAGTTCTTCGAGGTTTTCCCTTTTTATTTCACACTTCTATCCCTATATCACCTACCTTTCATAGTAGGCATTTAGGAATTGGTGCATAGAGAAGACTGAATTTGTGGTAGCACAATTTTGATTCCTACCTGAGACCCGAACAGTGCAAAATTTGCCAGTTTTGTACACCTTTTGCCACTTTAAGTGCAGCGTAACTGCACAGAAATTGAGTTACTTTAGATTTGTAGAGTTTAAGGGGGTCAGGAACTGACAAGAAATCTGGCAAAGTAAATCGAACTATTCTCTTCTGTGCATAAGAACTGAGAGTCTGCCTAAAGCAATATCCTGTTCTGACATGGATCAGGAAAAGATGCTTAATACATGAAGTAGGGCAGCTGGGACCAAAATATATTGAGAGGGGAAACAACAAGGTGGTTTTTATTCTACATTTGTTTGCTTCATCTTCTGTGGGAAGAAAACTTTCCTCTTTCTCTTCTGTGCACCTTTATCAGTACATGCACAGATGCTGACATACAGACATTGGTGCCAGGTAATGCATTTCAAATTGCTAAGGATAGTAGACATGAATGTAGAACATATTCTGACGTTTTCAAGAATATATTGAGGGGGGCATTTTGTTTGTGATTGCTAACGAGGCCTTACAAAGTGAGCCTGTTTTGGTATTAACTGCTATTTTGATTTCAGTGGTGCCAGGTAGGCCTGGTACAATCATATAAATCTGTTTTAGCTTGGACCCTACATGAGAAGAAATCAGGCTGGTTTTAATATCAAAAGGCTTACTGGAGTAACAGTCTGTAAGCGCAAAATGGCAAATGAGTCTGAACCATCAGTGTTGCCTTGTGGTGATCAAAACCATGGCGAAGCATACATGTGGTCAACAAATAAGCAGCATTTCCAGATGGCAAGCACTAGCTTTAGGCCCCAGTCTCGCAGAAATGAACTTATCTGAGGGGTGCTTTACTAGGGAAGGCAAGAAAACTTGCATCCAGAGATTGTACCACTCTTATCTTTTCTCCTTCCTCTCCCATTATCTCTGCCCAGTTAAGTGCAGTGATTGTCCTACATGTTGGGGGATAGACACATTACTCACTTTGGTCTAAATATTAGAATCTTAGCACCCACAGAGCACTGTCCTAGGAATGCCTGGTACAAATTACCATCTTGATTTTCATCTTTTATATTGGCTTCAAGCCATAAACATAGACTGATTTAGGTTTAAAGGGACCTCTGAAGATCATTTGGTCCAGCACCGCACTCGAAACACAGTCAAGCCCCAGTGCAGCTCCTTGCAGGGCCCAGGATGAAGGCTTCCTACAAAAAGTAGGAGAAAACAGTAGTAATAAACTAACCTACTAGATAAAGGTGCAATCTAGCCTGAAATGTGAAAAATATTTCCTTTGCCTGTCTGCAGCACAGAGAGGTATGCACACTCATACATGAAAGAGGGGAATGGCATCGCCTCCACACATGGGTGTACACCCATCAGACACAGCATTTCATGGTCACAGGTAACGGTCACTGTCTGGGAATACACAGAAACTGACAAAGAAGAGAACTAGTCCCAAACAGGGGCAGGTGAAGGATCTGTCCCTCAATCTACCATGAGCTTCTTAAGCCATCTGTCTGCCCAAATCCTGTCCGGTAGGATACGCTCTTGCACAGTTTCACAGGTCAAAATAACTTTGCCTCTGCTGTCTTGGAGCAGAACCTCTTCCACAGAGAGTTCCTTTGGTTTCTGTGGGGTCATTCAAGGAGTAAGTTGTCACTCAGTTTGCCAAAGGTGTCAAATGCTGGCTCAGACTACAAAGAAAACACCTGAAAACAAGGAGAACCATTATCTGGCAGTCTCCATCCCAGTCTTGTGCAATATCTTTCTACTTTTATACAACATTGGTGCACTATGTGTTGCTAGGAACAGTGCTCTGCTTGTCTTTGAATCAAGTGAGAGAGGATATGAAAGTTCATGCTGAAGGTGAAACTCATTCAAGCATGAAAAATAAAAAAAAGAGGTGAGTCTTTGCACTTTGAAAAGCAAAATGGCTTAAGCACAGACTTGCTCATACAGAATGAACCATTCTGATCAAAAAACTACCCTAGAAACAGAATAGCTCCTTCTGCTCAATGCACTGAGGAGGCTTGTAATTTCTTACAAGTTTAAGTCACTTTTTAAATGTTGCATTAAATAATGAAGGCAGTGGGAGGGGGAGTCAGTGCACCGGTTCCTCATGTCCCTCCTTAGATTTCAGTTCAGTGATGATCTATTCAATTTGCAGACTGGAACAATTTTCTTCAAAGATTAAAAGCGCTTGAAGCAAATGGTAGCATCAAAAGTGAGCCTGATGTTATGTAAAATGGACTAGATCAGGATGCTCTTAAGACTCAATTAATTGTGAGAAACAGAAAAGGGATAATCTAGTTGCTGTGGCGAGGATCAATGATCATTTCTTTACCTTCATACGTATTCTCTCTGATTTCTAGCAGACCACTTAGTTCCAGTCCCTGAAAGGTGTGTAAGCACTTGCTTCCTGTTGGAATACGTTAAAGCCAAGAGGAATTAGATGCAGAAACGATCTTGAAGACCTGGGTCTTTTCTGTCTCTGAATAGAAGGATGATAACTCCCAGCCCCACTGAGGCATGCCAGAGGGGTCTTGTGGGGGAGGCAGGTTTTGCAGAATACCAGGTCAATGGGCAGATGACATAGAGAAAGATGCATGGATTGCACAAAGCAAAGTTCAAGGGATAAAAGGATGCCCATCAGGGTATGTGTGTGATCAGTATTTTCTGTTTCAAGATTTTGCCTGGAGACAACAGTGAGGGCCTACCCTTTTCCAAGGGGGTTACCTTCCTCTTCAGATAAGTCATGACTGTTTAAAAGCACCTTTATTTGAATAAAAGTCCTTATATAGCACTCTTCTTTATAGATACAGCACCCTCAGGTGATTATCTACAAAACTCATGTAGAGATGGGGTAAATTAGAAACAGAGAGCTGTTGGAAGAGAGAAGTCAAGCTTTGAGGAAACAGATGCAGGGTGCAAAGGAACATTAGGTCAATATATTCACATATATGTATGTCTGTGTCTGTGTGTATACACATCCATATGTATGTGTGTAAATTTTACATATATGTATGTATGTGTTTATATATATGTATGCAGTTATAGATATATAAACCACATTGCTGCTAAATTACAGGTTTTTTTACAGATGACTTTTGGCTCATACACACTTAAAATATTGTAATTCCACCATTAAGAATTGCATGAATGTCTGTATTTAGAATCATAAAATAGTTCATGGGAAGTGACCTCTGTAAGTCTAGTCCAACCTCCTGCTCAAGGTAGTATTGACTACAGGATCAGATCAGGCTGCTCAGGGTTTTATCCAGTCCAGTCCTGAAAACCTTCAAGGCTGGAGACTGCAAAACCTCTCTGGGCAACCTGTTCCCCTTCTTGACTGTCCTGATGGGGGAAAAGTTCCTTCCTATACCCTGTTGGAACTTCTCCTGTTTTAATGTATGCATTTTTGAATGCGTTTTGTCCTCTTGAATTTCAGGAGTTTTCTGTCAATCAATTCCTCTAGCTCGTCCATATCGCTTTGAAGGAGAGCCTTGCCCTTAAGCATCTTGACTGCACCCCCTCAATTTGCTGTCATCCACAAACTTGACTTCAGGAATTCAGTCTTAAAAGTAAGCAATGTCTATAGCAGGCCTGGGTCATGTAACCTGCATAAACACAGCCTTGCATAATCTTTTCATTCTATGGATTTTCTTCAGAGGAATTGGTTAAATTCTAAAAACAGTGGAATATGTTCATGTTTTTGCCTCAGGCAACTCTACATTTGCAACATCTTTCTTCTCTGAAGTTGAGAGAGCTGTGTTGGTTTGGGGGTTTGTTTTTTAGGGTTATTTTTTTGCTTTTGTGCTATTTTGTAGTAGGTGTCACCCCACTCCCCACCCTCAATTTTCTTAAAAAAAAAAATCAGCATATGCTCCTACTGGCTAATTTATAACTCTTGATAAATTAAATCCCTGGCATGCCCTCAAGAGAGTAGAGGGAAGAACATTTCAGATATTTTACCATTTGCTGCCCTTTGCCTGGGTAAGGATGGGTCATATTTTAAGGAACATAGGTGCTACTGAGAAACTCTACATGGCTCAGAGTCAAACTGAGTTGCAGAGGACACAAAATAATAGATTCTCTCCAACATAATTTTGCTTGCAAATTGAAACATGCCATTTTCCTAAGGGGAAAAAAAGAAAGGAAAAAAAAAAGAAGAAAGGACAAGGTCTTTTGGAGGCAATTCAACCTCTGTCAACACTTCGTCCTGAATATTTAGTTGTGTCAATGAGGTCAGCAGTTTTAAGGTGCTATGCAGGTACATAGTCTCACATAGGCCGTGAGACTGATTCATCTAGCAGTGTTTTAAAATTTCAGCATGAAATCTAAGTGAGCTTTCTATATTTCCTTTTAATCCTTGAAGATAAACAACTCCACGCAGAAGGATGAGCCAGGGGCCAACAGGTTGGAAAGCAGCTTGGCAGAAGAGTCCCTCAGAGTCCTGGTGGATGTGCCTGGTTGACCAATGTGCCCTCATGGCAAAGCCAACAGCATCTTGGGCTTCACTAGGAGAAGCGTGGCCAGCAGGTCAAGGGAGGTGATTCTTCCCCTCAGCTCAGCTCTGGTGAGACACATCTGGAGTGCTGGGTCCAGTGGTGGGCACCCAGTACAAGAGAGACAGCGACATACTGGAGTGAGTCCAGTGAAGGACCACAACGATGATAAAGGGATGGAAACATCTGACCTACAGGGACAGGCTGAGAGAGCTGGAATAGTTCAGCCTGGAGACGAGAAGGCTCAGGGGAATCTATCAATGTGTATAAATACCTGATGGGGGGAGTAAAGACAGAGCAAGCATCTTCTCAGTGGTGCCCAGTGACAGGACAAGAGCTAATGGGCAGAAACTGAAATACAGAAAATTCAGTTTAAGCATAAGAAAAATCATCTGTAGTGTGAGAATGGTTGAGCAGTGGAACAGGTTGCCCAAGGATGTTGTGGAGCATCCATCCTTGGAGATGTTCAAAACCGAACTGGATGCGGTTCTGCTCTAGTTCACCCTCTGGTCAAAGCAGACCAGTGGGGTAGGACTAAATGATCTCTGGAGATCCCTGTCAAACTCAGCAATTCTGTGTGATCCTTTTTTCAAATTATACTTGAATCACCACTCTGGAAAAGCCCATCTTTCCAACACTCATAGACTTTCAGGTTTCTATAGCTGAGTGAGATGAATCCCACTCAACAATAATGAGAAGAATCCCCTCCAACAGGACTTGCTTTCCAAACAAAGGATAAAATACAGTAGGGGGATACTAACAAACAAAAATAGTGAGAAGGACATGTCTAGTTTGGAAAGCAGTGCTTATCACATACCAATTTTTCAAGTATTTTATGAATGGTTTTGGTCACCTGTGACTGTATTCCAAAAATGAATATGAGTTTTCTTTAAACTAAAAAATGCATAAGCAGATACTTGTTTTTATTATATTACAGCAAACATGTATCATCATCTCCCTGAGGAAAAAGGTTCAAAATATGTTTGGTTATTCACTTTAATATTTTCAGCCAATAAAGTAATCAAAAATAAAAAAAAATACTGAAACAAGCTCAATGTGTAACAAAGTATCTTGCAAAATTATTGAATTTGTCCTCCAATAAGGATAAATTCTTGTTGACATGGTTAACTTCTTTAGATTTCTGTTCTAATTTTGCAGAGCTATACGTGATTGTTACAAATTCAAACTGTTGGGGTACTGTTGATCCCTTTCAACTCAAGTAAACAGAAGAGGATGAAACAAAGTTCCTTTAGCATAAATTTATGTAAAAATATTACAAACTGTTCAAAGCAAAGTTGCTGTAGATCCACAGATCTGACGTAATCTGGACCAGAGTGTGATGACTCTCTCCAGTCCTTAGCATCACCCCTGCAGACACCTCAAGTAGGGGTAGGCACATGTCATCTTATGTCCTTGTTCTTCAGGGGCAGAGCCACGGCTGCTGACATAACCTCTATTATTTCTCAAGCCATCAGAAAAAGAATGCCAGAAAGATGTATTCTAGGGAAAAACATATAAAGAAGCAGAACAGAAAATTTTAAAAGAACTCTTAGAAAGCTCAGCAAACACGGTCTTCTTGGTCACTTATGTTCTTCAGATCAAATCAAGGTATTGTTTCCCATCTGCTAAAACTGGATGTCATCATTTGGTATGGGATGAAAGCCATTCACTTGCTTTCCTTTGCTCTCAACAGCTCACAATATACTCTTTCAGCATAGGAAACACACAGGAAATACTAAAATAAATCATACTAGTAACTTCAACAATCCAACATAAAACTGGAAAGTTAAGAAGTAAAGTACTCTTCTCTGCATTCCCCTTGGCTGTCTGTCAACACCACTACACCATTTTTCATGCAATATATTGGTTCATGAAGCTTTACTTTCCATAAAAAGATAAATCTTTATAAGTGAAGAAAAATTGCATTTCACCTTAAAAAAAGAAGACTTAAAAACCCCTCAAAAGAACAACAACAACAACAAAACCCCCAAAAATTCCCCCCCCCCAAAAAACCCCACAACCAATATTGACATTAGCATCCTTGCAGCAGAAGGAATACCTAAAAATTGAACTGTAAAGATGAAACTGATTTCACCTTACTTCAGTCATCTGAAAATTACATGTCTTGGCCATTTTAAATCACCTATTCTTCCTGTGTAGGCAGAGAAAAGAAAGAGACACCCCTTGCAAAGATAAGGTCATCCATTTTCAGGGACGAAACACTTTCTGTTACTTTTTTAGCCATTTCAGTTGTTATTAAACTTTTCTAATCAGTGACTCAGAAAATTGGGCTTCATAGGGATTTGGGTAAGTCTAACAAAAGCTCTGAATCTATGATTTTCTGACTTAGTCTGAAAAATTACGATCTGCTGTACAGACCATCTACAGGACAGTATGTTATGTGAGAGAAGAGAGAGCAGATGGTGGGAGGGGCATAAAGGACACTGGGATCCCTTAGCAGGGACCAAGTGGAACTTGCTGCAGATATAGACCTGAGTAAATAAATACTCAACGAATGGACAATCCTTACTTTTTCCATGGAAAGGGGGTGCTGACATCCCTGGAAAGCATCCAGTAAAACACTTTTCATCAAAAGAGAAAATTTAAATCCAATCCAAACATTTCATGGAACTACACAGACTTGACAAAAAGTGAAATGCAAGGAGAAAATGGTAAAGGCAATCATTTGGGATCGACTGTTTCTACAATGACAAAATATTTATGTTTCTTTTTAACTGTTACCTTTTGATTCTTTTTTTTAATGTAAACTTATATACTGTATACATTTTATACACATTGTATATTATTTTATGCCTTATATTAATATAAATAATGTTTTGAACATTGCAATAGTACTGGAGGAAAATGGTATGGAATTTTTTTGTTGTATTTAAAATCTAAAATAGTCTTCTCTTCTTGTTAAAAAAACATTTTGCTCATAGAAATTCCAAAGAAAAGAGCTTTCTGCTTCCACCTAGTTCTTATGTAAAAACTCAACCATGACTTAAGAGCGCGAAGTACAGAGCACCTTAAAACACAGTCAAAAATGGATTACATGGCTTTTCATTCCATTACTGCTGGAGTAGTTTTTATTTTTAGCAGCCACGGAAACATTCCCACATCCCTAACAAGCACTAAAAGCAGCTGTGATAGAAGACAGGCTGAAAACATTTTAACCTGAAAATACGTGTAGCTATCTCACAGTCTTACCTTTGTTTCTCTAAGATACTTGCTTTCTTTTAATTCCTAAAAAAGAAGGGACTTTTTGTAGAGCTGAAAAAAATTACGCCTATTTTTGACTCCTGTCTTTATCCGCTCTTGTTCAGTTGCTTATTTTGTTTTCCTTGTTTAGGGCATAAAGTCTGTCTCCCTTCAGTTTTGGCAAGAAGAGCATCAGGTAGTTCGTGAGGACCCTGGGTGACAGGCTGCATCGTACCAGAGCACAGCCAGGGGACAGCTCGTACTCGGGCTGTCACAGATGACAAGGCAGAGTCATGCCATGTTGGATGGAGGTATAAGCACTCATAAAGCATAGCATTGCAAGTAGAGAGATTTACGCTTATTTAACCCCCCCCCAAGCCATTTTTTGCTTTCTTTTTAGAATTTAAATGCTTTTATTAAAAAAAAAAAGATATCAAAAAATGTTTCTTCTGTTATGTCCTGGTTTCAGTTGAGATAGAGTTAATTTTCTTTATTATTATTATTTCAGTTATTATTTCAGCACCTACCTTTCCCTTTCCCTTCCTACCACCTACCACTTTGGCAGTTGAAACTCTTGCTTATTTAATATAACTTTTTAAATAGTTTCCACTCCAGAAAGCAGCAATTAAAAAAAAAAGGCAGTTCTACATGCACTTTTTCAACAGTTGATGAAGAACAAAGAGAAAAATGTCTCTAAAAAACACAGCTTGCATTTAGATAGACATAGGTTTCTTATTTTCATGATTACATCTTCCAGGGTAAATACATCAAGTTTGCTTTATTAGTATAGCTGCCACAAAGCAGTGAATCAGTCTCACACGAATTGTTCTTGTCGCTTTTTGTTTTCTACACACAAGTTTTGAAGTTTGTGGTAGCAGAGTAAGGAATTTGTTGACTCCGAACTCGTATGTGTGCAGAAGAAATGGCATCCTTAGGTTAAATGTTCTCCACTTGCTTGTTTGTGACTGACAAGATGTTGATATGGTCCCTTCAAGTCTGATATTTCTACCACATTTCATGCTGTTAGGTTGTGTGATGAAAGGCTCATCCCCATGATCACAGAGGAGCACAAAAGTCAGGCAGAGGAGCATCAATCACCCAGCCAGAGCCAAGGGACCCCCTGACCTGGCTGTTACCAGGTCTGGTGGGTGAAGGTCAGCCCATGGTCCAGAGTGACACCCATCACCAAGACTCATCCAAGAGGCTCCCTGGAGCACCCCACAGACTGAGAGTGGGCTACTGGGGAGGGTGGGTACGGAGCTTGTTATGGGTCTCAGGGAAAGAGCATCTTGGGATTGTGCAAGACATTATCAGATGTTTAGGGGAGGAATGAAGGTGGGGGAGGCAGGGATGGAGATGGTTTGGAGAGGCACTGAAACGGAATTACTGGGGTTTTGTGCAGGTGTTTCCTTCATGTCAGAGCGTAGTGTTGTAATTCACCAGAGCTCTGTCTTCATAGCATGGCAATGAGGGCACATTTCATTCTTTCATTCATGGCAGGCACGTTTGCGGGTGGGAGAAGTATTTGAATTGTACAAATCTTGCTGGGATAGTGTTGAAGGACTGCTTCAGATGACGGGGAGCAAAATTAGACATGGTTCACATCCATAACTACTTGGAGCCAATTGTTTGGAGTCAGGTTTATTTTGCCAACAACTTCTGGATGTTTTCCTGAAGGGAACTTGCTGGCTTGTTCAGGCAGGGAGCCCAGGAGCATGTGTGCAGTGTAGATGAGACTGTGACTCAGACCCACAAGGAAGCAAGGCAAAAGGAGAGTGTCAACGTATTGACATAATTTCCTGTAGGTCCCCTAAAAATAATCCTGAAAAGGGAATTGAATGGGAAAGCTGCAGGATGTATGCTGACATAATAACGACTGAAAAGCCTTATTATTTACTGTAGGTGTCTGAAATGATTCTAAATCACAGTTCTAATCACTGCACATATAAATGATTTACTGCAGTGTGACAGTGTTCTATATTAAGTCATGACAAGACGATCCTTATTTCTCTTTGATTTTATTTACAAGGCACCGAAGTGCAGAACTCAAGATTTATTAGCAACTTATACACAACTTTCCTGTTTACTGACTTTCCTGGAAATTCAGAGCACTGAACAGTCTCAGGAAATGCCTTTGGGGCTGTACTGGAGATGCTGGATTTTTGAAAGGAAAGCCCTGGCAATTTTTGTGTGGAAAAGGAATGTTCCTCTGAATGACTGTGCCTCCCTGGGAACTGGTAAGGAATTAAGTTCTAAGAAATAATTCAAATCTGACCTAACATTGTGAACAATATATTTCCGTAGCCAAGATTTTGTTTGGTGAATTCTGTGAAAAGAACCCATGAGGTCAGTGGGCACCTCTTCAGTGACACACTGGGGAAATGCAAGAGTCCATGTTAATTTAACCCCATTATGATGGCAGCTAACTTCTGTTTTTGTCTCTCCCATTGGAGATGTTAAGGAATTAAGACTTGTAGGGAACAAGCTACCATTTCTTTCCCTTTCACAGCAAAAATCCCAGTACAGGTGAATCTAGATATTTTCAGAGAACTGAAGGCCAGACCCATAAATCAGAATTCCAAGCACAAATTCCTTGAGATAAAAATATAGTAAGTTTAGGAGTGAACAAAGGAGCTAAAACCATATCTCTCCAGGTGATTACTGGATGAGACTCCCACACACAGTGTCAACAGCACTGCAGAACTGACTGTCTTATAAGAATTAATTGAAAGGGATGGTGGAAAGTAGTGAGGAAGAAAAGAAAAACTTTGCTGAACTTTCTGGGACTGGACTCCACAGATTTTGAGGGAATACAAGTGATAAGGCAAACACATCACCCTAAGAAACTCTGGAGTCATGGAGGAAAAAGGGACAAGAGATAGGCTCTTCTTTCTTTCTGTAGAATTAAAGGTTTGAAGTGCATCATCAAGACTGTTTGAAGAGCACTTATAATACATGCTGAAATTCTGGGCTTGTGAAGTCATCAGTAAAATTTTATTTTACTTTAATAGAAGAGGATGTCCTCTCAGCATTTATTTTTTTGAGGCCTTGTTCAAGGACCTTGAGTGTCAGGAGTCATCAATCTGCCAACACTATAATCAAATTGTATTAAAAAAACAGTCATTGTAATTTTGTTCTCTCTCTGCAAACAAAGGCAATAAAGAAACAGAATGTTAAAACATCAATAGATGCTTGGCTCTTGACCTCTGATTTCCTTTTTTTATTAACTATATGAAAAACTATTTTCATGTCTGAAAAATATGAATACTCAAGAGGCTGCCTGGAACAGATAGTACCTTCCCAGTGCAAGGAGCATTATTTGTTCCTTTCCTTAAAGACAAATGAACAAATCAAACAAACAAGCAAGCAAACAAAAACTTGGGTTCTTTTGGAAAAAAAAGAAGATGGTGAAGGGTATGAGAAGTCATAAGGAAATCTTGCTGTGTGATATACCTGTTTCACCATGGGTGGTAAACTTTGTGGTCATAAATTAAAATGCATTTCAGGAAAACAAGGTGAACATAGCGAGCTTCTAATTAAAGCACCTGAGTAGAAAGTTTATTTCATGCTTTTGGACGTCACAATACCTATTTCTTATTATCAGTTCGGGGTAGAGTATAGTGCTGCTAGATATGTTGATGGGAATTTGTAAAGCTTTGTATAGCTTTTTGGTGTTTATTGGATGTGAACCCCAGAAAAGCAGAAAAAATTGGGGGATGAGATGCAGGAAAAATGGATTTGCATGGAAATAGGCCAAGACAAGCTTAGTGGAGTGAGCTGAGAGGACAGTGAGGTTGAGGGGAGAGAGAGGAAAAAAATATTGGAGCTACTAGAAAAGAATACATTATGTTTAGGATTTTGAGGTGAGAGAAATGAGCATAGAAATATGAAAGAAAAAGAGAAAAGAAAACCTTAAGGAAAAGGGTTGAAAACCTGGGTAAGGTAACATGGATCTGTTGAGAGAAGGATGTATCCATATAGACCATTCCCATCTGATATGGCAAGTTTGGATTAAAGATGGCGAGAAGCACATGGTGAGAGTGCTGGTTGAAACTCACTGATCCTTTGTATGCTCCTGAAGATCACAGAATCACAGAATCACAGAATCGTATAGGTTGGAAAAGACCTTTAAGATCATCGAGTCCAACCGTAAACCTAACACTACCAAGACCACCACTACACCATGTCCCTAAGCACCTCATCCAAACGTCCTTTAAATACCTCCAGGGATGGCGACTCAACCACTTCCCTGGGCAGCCTGTTCCAATGCTTGATAACCCTTTTGGTGAAGAAAAATTTCCTAATATCCAGTCTAAACCTCCCCTGGTGCAACTTGAGGCCATTTCCTCTTGTCCTATCACTTGTTACCTGGGAGAAGAGAACGACCCCCACCTCTCTACACCCTCCTTTCAGGCAGTTGTAGAGAGCGATGAGGTCTCCCCTCAGCCTCCTTTTCTCCAGGCTAAACAACCCCAGGTCCCTCAGCCGCTCCTCATCAGCCTTGTGCTCCAGACCCTTCACCAGCTTCGTTGCCCTTCTCTGGACACGCTCCAGCACCTCAATGTCTCTCTTGTAGTGGGGGGCCCAAAACTGAACACAGTATTCGAGGTGCGGCCTCACCAGTGCCGAGTACTGGCGGTCAGTATTATTAAGATCTGGCGGTCAGTCTGCTGCATCTGGATTTGAGCCAACTGTGAAGCACTAAACTACTTATTACAACATCTAATCCATGTTTCGATCACTTCCTTTGCTATCAATCAATATTCATAAGTCTGAGGCCTGTTCCAGCCCTCTTTGGAGAAGAATTCCTGAGCACTTCTGTTGAGCTGGAGCTTGTTGTGGTCACACCGCAGAGGAGCCCAAGCAAATTTAGGTCATCTCCACTGATTTCCACTGCTCTCTACCAGTTCAGGCTCTGGAACTGTCACCTCATGGCAGCGGCACTAGTTTCAGTCGAAACCACATTTGCTTATGTCCTGGTAGAGCTCTAATGCTTTAACCTGATGAAATATAAATAGACATGTGCAGCAGAATTGTTATATGTGCCTAGGGCAGCTCTTCATAGTTTTCATTCTCCATTTGTATTCTTGCTATTCAGCAGGTCATATTTGCCTTGTTATAATTGCAGAGCCTCAGTAAATAAATAGAAAGAACTGGGGAATGGCAGAAGCCTTGGTAAGGCCCTCTTCTTAAGACCCTATGAAGGTGAACTAATTTGTTTATATCACGGAGGCATCCAGACAATTTCATTATGTCTTGATCCAATTAGAGCAAAATGAGAACTAAATCCACATTTACTCAGAATCGGAGATGTGTACTCTAATTCTGGCTAAAGCTGTCAAGTGCCTTTTGACAGCTAGAGAAATTACTGCAATTTGTTCACTTTTAGAATGGACAACATTCAGTTCTTCTCTAGAAAGATGTTGTGCTCTTTCCTCAGATAAAATTCTGAAGTTCTTAGGAAATAGAATAGTTCCTAGCTATTCAAATGGGACCATGGCACAGGATCAAGAACTTGTGTGTGATAGTCTACACCGTTTGCCTGTTAACGTGCTCCTTGGAGTGATTTATCTTCTGTGCCCACCAATGTTCCACATGAAATGGTCAGTTGGGTATCACCTTCCTGTTCACAGGGAGGTGGAGGGAGGTGATTATTTAGTGAAACAAATGCCTAGGTGTCTACACATACTTAATTATATTCAACTGCAACCTGCAGACAAATTGTTTGCTTTTTTAACCGCACAGACTTTCCAGACACCTGAATCCTTTTCCTGGTAAAGTCAAGCCTGTTTTTATCTTCCTTCTAGTAGCAGCGATAGAACTTATTTTCTCTCTGAGATCAAGAGATAAAAAGTAGGATATCGGCTTAGTATATTTTGACTGTGCTTAATTGAAAAAGGAAAGATTAGTATGCAAATGTCATTAAGTCTGACCTTCCTTAATAGGCAAAGTAGTAGATATATTTTGCATACTAATGTGTTTAATTTTCTAAATTAATTTCACTTACCTGTCTCAGAAGAGTATTTGTTCACTGCTTATTGTTGCAATACCGAGAATTCATTTTGCCTTTTTTGTCAAGAATACCACATTTACTAAAATTACTGTTGCTTTCATTATTCAGACTACTTTGGATGATAAAGAAACATTAACAATAAATAAATAGTGAGTTACACTGAGGCAAGCACTACAGAAGTTCCTGGGCAGGTTTTTTAGCTACCGACTGAATAACCACGGGTAACAGAGAAATGACTGCAGAATACTTTGTTTTAGATTGCAGGGCTTGTAATAATAAACTTCTATTAATTTGCCTTTAAGCAAGGGCATGGTGTCCTTTATAAAAAGAAGGAATAAAACAAAATTAGAATCTAATTGTCACCTTGACCTAGATGGCATTAATATCAGTAATTCCTAGTTTCCTCTGCTTTACTTGAATGCGCACTTGCCTTTGGGACAAAGGGGGAATCAAACTCAAAATAGATTATGAAGCAAAAAGGAAAAGTTTGTATAAAAGTCAGAGAAACATCTCTGAAGAAGAGTTTGCAGCTCACAGTGTTAACTTAATTGAAATTGCTGATATTGCAATCTTCATCCATCAAAATCGGGGGGGGGGGGGGGAGGGGGAGAAAAGAAAAGAAAAAAAGAACCGATCAATGTTCTTTACAAGTGCTTTATTATGTTTAGAAGTGACAACATTCATTACTGCTCCACTTATAAATCACTTTACACATTAACATAGCACAACCAAATTGCTTCTCATTCTCTCTGAGAATCATTAGTAACACTCCAAATCTCAGATAATTATATCTTAGTTTTTTTAAAACAACACCTGTGTCACTTTTAAAGCTTTCTAGAAACTGTTGTTGGGGAAGAAAAAAAGGACAACTTTTCAAGTCTCATTTGCATATGATTCCCATAAGATAACTTGTTCTCCAAGAATTCAATTGAAATACAACAAGAAAATGCCCTAACTCTCAAAGCTTTATTGGAACTCTCCTTCCAGCTCTAGGAGTAATAACACTATCTATATTACATTCCTGAATAATAAAGATTTCTTTCTACCTTCCTGCATTTTGTTTTGTTTTAAGTTTTGCAGTGGAAAGAAATCTTTCTGTTTAAAGCTCTCTTGGCTTCTACACTGCTCTCCTTAAATCTGACTTCTGTTTCTGAAAACTTGGAAAAATCCCTTTGGCTACTGAGCTCATACAACAAAATATAAATGTATAGCTAATTACGAGGATATGCAAACGGTCATCTTCTAAAGGTCGTCTAAATTTCTGGTTGGTTTTGATTGAATTATGAACATACCCACATTCTACTTGTGGTTTATTCTGGAGAGTACGGTACCTACACGCCCATCAGTATAACTATGTGTATAATCATGTTCAGCCCTCCCCAGACAAAAGAAATCAGATTGGAAAAGACATCTTATGGAAAACATTAATGCTAATGGCATAAATTTGAATAAAACTGGTTAAGGAACAATTTATGCAAGCAGTGGAAAGGGCAAAAGCTTTTGGCCACAGGGGTTAAGTAACAGCTGGAATCAGGATGGGGAAAGAACATGAATGAGCTTCATCGTATCTGATTTCAGCATCATTTAATCTTCTGCTAATCCAAGGGTCTATAAAATAGACTTGAAATTAATATGAGTGAAACTCCAACAATTTTATTCCAAAGGGAACACATAAAAAGTGTTCGTTCTAATTCCAGGAACTCTTTCTTTAGGTATCCCTAACCAAATATCCCCTTAAACACACACATAAACATAAAAGAACATATTATTTTAAAAAATATTTAATTAAACTGTTTTATTTTGATTTCTCTTTTTCAGCAGTTAGAAACAAAATGCAGAAAGCTCTCTTTCCATTCTAGCTGCTTTTCACCACTTACATTATGATGGGAAAATTGTCCTGACATGCTTTAGCTATAAAAAATATCTTAGAAAGCTTTGATCAATATCTATGAGATGTTTTGAAACACTTAGATGAAAGGTGTTATAAAGCTAAAAATGTTATCCTTATTTGTACTCTGACACTAATATTTACCTTTAAGCTTGGACTTTTGGCAGAATTTTCAAACTCCGTTCCCATTTAAGGAAAGCACTTATGCACAACTTTCTAGCTGGGAAGAAACAGAGTGAACGTTCTCCATTTACTGTTCTTGTTAGTTATACATTGTTCCCTATTAACATCTTGACCTTCTCAAGAGAGCCACAGAGACATAATGCATCAGAATAATATTTGATCTGCTACCATATAATTAAGCTCATTGTAAGGGGGAATAAATAATACTTTTGAGAGAGAAAAAGCAGGTACTTAACTGTGCTGAACAACATATCACCGAACATGCTAACAATTTCTTCTTGTCCCTTTCAACCCATCCACAACAACAACAAAAACATATTTTATACACGATCACAAGGTACAAAGTAAAAATAAAACCAGGAATATTTTACAATCTTAGTTCACTCTTGAGTATAAGGAAGAAATGGGTGTATGGCAAGAACAAACAGTTCAGCTAGGCTTTCTGATTTCTGCCAGTGTTTTCTTACAGAATTATTTGCTTTCTCTGTGTTCCAGCTTCCTTATCTGAACAACAGAGAAATCAGTCTTCACCCTCCTGGCAACGGTTTTAGGAGGCTGATTTGGCATTTGCAATGTGCCCATCTATGGGAGGCTTTTTAAATGTAAAATATGTCTTCTCTTGTTTCTGACTCATTTTGTTAATGCATTGGTGTTTCACCTCTGAATTCTGTAGTTTAACGAGAATAACCTTGCATCAATTTGCAATCCAATATGGTTTTAGTTACGCTAGTTTTCAAGTTGCTTGAAGTATGCACATGGGTTTATCAGGATTCAAAATTCATCTAACAGAGACAAGCCAAAATCCTTCGTGGTTTAGGATGACCGTCACAGTTAAACGTAATCTTGTCTAAGCCCTCCTTTTTTGTCCTTGACTTTGTCACACAGACTCTGCCAAGATCAACCTCTCCTCCATTAATCTGCCATTTCACAGGGACGCTTGCCAAATCCAGTTGCTTTTCCTCATCTCAAAAATTTCTAAATTCCATCCATCTCTACAGCTCCACTAGGCCCAGATGTAGATAGTTGTTGTCCCTCATCATTGCTGTTTCAAGCTTTAATGCTCTTTAATTTCATTAGGTCTCATAGCACTTCCAGAGAACTTCTAATAAAATATTGCAGTATCATTTCTCACCCTCTGGCTTGACGAGCCACCCATGGAGGTGATCAAACACCACTGTGGTGGATTTGATTTCATTCAAGCTTTTCTTTCGCCTCTTGTTTTGAATTCAAAGCACACTACCTGCACCCCCTTGCCTTGCAGCCTTTCTCCAACTCCAGTCTCACCATTTCTCCTCTTTCTCCCTCTCTTTGCCCACATGCCTCTCAAGGCATGGAGTGAAATGGGGCTGGAAAGGAAAAGAGAAGTGGTGAGGAAAGGGACTGAGCAGTCAACTACAACTCAAGGGTATGGCTGCACTGCACAATGGGTAATGCTAACACTCTTAAGTCCACTGTTGGAGTAATGAACTATGATTGTTCCCAGGTGACTACCTTCTCTTCATTAAAACTATGACTAAAAGACAAGAAAAATAATCAAATCCATATATTTTTCCGTGTTTATCAGCTAGCCTCTGCAGGAATTTTGCTAGCCCCAACAAACACTGCCCAGTTTTGAATCACGTTATCTTCTCTACCCAGAGAGGGAAAGGAAATGCAGTTTTACATGTAGCAAAGGAAGGCAGAGACGCGTAGTTTGAATCCTGGCTGCAAGGAACTGATAAAGCACTCATAAAAAAATTCAATGTTGTAATCTAACTCCATACACATAACGTATACCAAAGAAATGAGAGAGACTGATGCGGTTCATGGTAAGCAGGTCAGACCGGCTGAATGTAATGTTTCTTGGATGGCTCCCGCAGCAGTGAGAGTTTTTCAAAACTTTAAAGTGTGTGAGCAAATGTGACTTTTCTTCCCCTAACTGGCACCTTGCAGCCAGGGATGTAGCTCTGGGGGTGATCAGAGCAGTTGCTGCTCTGAGGAAAACTTCCAAGGGATGGTGAACACATTTTTAGGTATTTAAAAGACATAACGATGTAGAGGGAGCATCTCTCCAAGTAGGGCTTCTGGCAGTCATTTTACTGGGGAGGGTTTTTGAGGAAGAGCTGGCTTTCACTGAGAAATACAAAATCACAAATGCAAAGCCGCTCCCATTCTCACTGCCAAGTACTTCATTCTGCCACACTTATTTTCCGGATTATATGAGATGCTCTTCATGACTCTGGCAAAAGCAACAGACCATGGCTGTGGACACTGTGGGAGATTATACTTTTCTTTGCTTCTGTTTGTGGTCTCAGATGCCTGCAGCAAATAAGCTGTTCCGCCATTCACTCTCATACATATCCACATCTTTAGTCCATGTATCATGACAGGGCCAGGCTTCTTGAACACATGCCTCTTGGACAGCCTGGGGACATAACGAATATCCAGAATGTCTGCAAGTTATAAATGTCAAACACCTCACAGCTTGAACTGAAGTCAATACATTTAGAAGAAAGGGTAGAGAGAGCGCGACTAACATTTTGTGAGATTTAGTTAGCGATGCCATGACACCGACCTTGCAATAACATGCCCAATCACTCACAGCTGGATGTGAGAGAAGGATCCGTAGACTGTAACTACAGAAGTAAATAATAAAATAGGTCAGAAACCTTTCTCTGGCCTTGAGAATGAGTAACATATCACAGCTCACATATAGATAACTGAATTCAGTTCTTCCCCTCAAATGAATGTGGTCGCATCATCCTTCCGGCCTGCTGGGAACAGCTCCAGGACTGTGCTACTCCTTAGATCATGACTGGGTAAAGTCTGGGAACGAGCTGGTTCGTACGAGACAGAACCATCCCAGGAAGAGGGATAAGAAGTTAATAGCATTGGCTATCATATGGCCATGCTCAAGCCTAACCCTGAAGCCTAACCCTAAAACTTAGCCCTATTTAGTTTGCTGGTTTAGCATTAGTACAATAGATAAATAAATAAATAGATGTCCATCAGTGTGCACCCTTCTGTCCATGTGTAAATATTATCAGACCAATCTTTCCAGTATCACACAGATGTTTCTGTTTTGCCTCCATCAATCATGTTCCTTATAATTGATTTCCTAATTAGTCTATGCCAGCTCACAAATGTTTTTGCGCTGTATTTCTCAGTCATACTTGTTTTCACATGACAGAGAAGACTAATTCTGCCCACCCCAGGAGTTACTACATGAAATGCTTCAGTCTGGGCTCAGCCAGTGTTTAGACTATGTGATTACAATGGTTCCTTGTGGGCTTGCAAGTACAAAAAATTGTCTTGAAATAGCTCTTGAAATGACCTTGCAGAGTTTTTTATTTTTTAGGATAAATTTCCTTTATAAATATATTTACAATATAGTATTTATGAACTTCAGTAAAAATACCCTTGAATTAAATGGATACTTGTTTATTATCACCCAGTATGTTTTCTTTTGATATATTAGGATGTAGAGCACAATGATTTATAGCACATCGTCAGTAAGTACAGTAGGTTATCTCAGCTTGGAATAATAATAATAAAAAATTAATAAATGCATGCAATATTTTGCAGTATAATAAGAACAACTATTTAAATAGCTTGATTTAATCAGGCACAGGCTATCCTGGTTTCAGATGAACACTATGTTCTTTCCTGAGGCATATAAAAAAAAAACCCGTAACGTAAAAAAATGAAGCCGTAAAAGCAAATCTCTCCTTCAGTAAGCACTTTCAAGATTTCTGGGCTACTTATAGTCAGCTTTATATTTAGAACTAAACTGAGCTTTTTTACCTAAAAAAAGAGGAAGGTGAAGTACAATACTGTACTTATTATCAAAGAAATATACACCATATTTCTTTGATAATAAAGTTGAAGTACATCACCGTACAATTATCAAAGAAAAATATTTAGGTTAATATGAATGCTTTTTTTCAGATTTCACAAATGAGAACCAGGAAAATGCACCTTTTGGATCAGATTTGGGCTGAGAAATGTCTTTATGTCTAAAACTTAACATTTTTATTCAGAAGGAAAGCTATTTTCCATAGAATTAAGCTTAAGAATATTTCACTTTATAGATGCAATAGACACAGCACACTACCTATAGAAGTAGTCATCTCCAGAAGGTTTTCCACTCAACCTCTCTTGGATGCCCCTTTTAGGGTAATATAAATTACCCCCTGGAGTTGCCTTATTCTCTCCTTCAACAATAAAGGGTGGCTGGGGTGACTAGGTAAGTTGGACAGCTAATTTCAGACACCTGTGTTATGAATCCAACCCCTAAGGAAGAAATAACACCCTATATATGCACAAAGCCATGAATTTAATTTCTCTTCCTTCATGTTGTACAGGACATTTCACACAAATATAATTGATGATGTGGGAGGAAAATAAGGGGGGGGGGGGGGAAGTCCATAATTCCAACATTTTTCTGCTATTAAGATGCATCTGTCAGCTGAATACACACTTGGAGGAAGCAGGAGTCCACTTTTTCCATTGCACATTTAAAACTGGACCACAAGTAAACACTAAATCTTACTGGAAGAAACAGTTGAGGATCTGCGGTGTACACTGTTAGATTATTTGGAGGTCAAAACCAATCAATTTCGAAGTGAGGGGTAGGACAGCTATGTTACATAAGATGCAAAATGCCTGAAATAGCACTATCACAAGGACTCCGTGAAACTGTTGTATAGAAAAAAGCTATATAAAGACAAAGCATTATTTATTTACTATGTTCATTCCACTTGATTTTTCCTCAATTTCTTTTCAAAATTAGGACAAGAAGGTAAGTGCAAGAAAAAAGCAATCCAAGCCGTCTACTCTGAAGTCCTTCAGGGGAAGCTGTTTCTCTCCTTGTCAAGAGCAGTGATTTGTGTTCATTCCTCATTATACAGACAATTTTAAGGAGACAGGACCGAACCCAGAACTGTTAGAATATAGTGCTGAGATGTGTGTAGGTGTGCCTGAATGAGCTTGCAAATGGTATGGCTTTCACTAAAAAGCAGCAGATATTCTGCTTATAGCAAGCTGAAGATAAGCTACAATATCAAACCTAATAAAGGTCTAATAAAACTGTACCCTGAATGGGTCCGATCTGCTATACGAGCCCAGGACACATCTGCACAGTGCATAACCAGCAGGAGAGCTGGACAGGAGTACCACAACCAGCAACACCACGGCAATCTGCTGTGCCCAGTGACATTAACCAACATTTCTGCTGGTAAATCTCTTCTGCCCCTCACCAAGAATTAGCCATTTAAATAACTTTATACTCTGCTTTTATCCTTCCTCTTAGTGCATTTTGACCTCCCTAACAACATCATCACAAATTCAGATTCATGATCGGTGTACTTATAAAAACCTCATAACTTTAAGAACTAGGCTAAGACAGTCTAAGGTAAAAGACATGGCAATCACAGCAGGGAGTTTCATACTACCTAGAAAGAAAAAGGGAGCTGCATTTCCCTTCTCAATTACAAACACTCTTATTCGGTCTGATTGAAATCCCTGCTTCCTCAGTTTCCTCTGCCTCAGCACTGTGGGACCCATGAGAAACTCATTCCAAACACACAAAAGTGTGCTTTAGTTGAAGGATTCCAGAATCTATGTTGTCTTTGAGGAAAGCAAGTTTAAGGCTTCATTTCTGCACAGCTCCTGGAATGGTCAATGGAAATTAGAAACTTAGGTGGATAAATTGTGCTTAGTACCTTTCCAGTGCTCCCAGCAGAGTATAGGAGAAATAGCACAAAAGCAAGGTCAGTGCCTGTGACTCACAAGGTTCAATTTTCTTCAAAGCAAGGAAAAAGCAGAAAATTAAAAAAAGAAAAAAAAAGAAAAAAGAAAAAAGAAGAAGAAATTATACTTTTTCTATTAAAAGTCATGGAAAAACACAAAGGACATGATTAAAAAAAAAAGATATTTTAGAATAAAGTCATTCTAAGATACTTAAGAGTTGGAGTTGTCTCATCTTCTTGTAGATGTATGCAGCGGAGATACTTTCAGTAACCAAAACCGCAAGGTTGGTCAGTCTTTCTGGATTCAGTAGGAAGAAATAGGCACCTTAAAGATGCACCTCATTGAATATGTTCTGGATGTCTACCTTAGGACCAGCTAAATCTTCCTGTATTTTACCAGATGAATTCTGAACTCCAAATCTTTTGTGAAGGTTCCAATAAAAAATTTGAAAAGAGAAACTGTATTGGAAGAACAGCCTTTCCCACAAAATGCCATTGTTTTCTTTGTGTTGATTCCAAAAACAAGCAAGCATGAAAAAAAAGTTAGTGATGGACTGAATCATCCTCTGAAACAAGAGCATCAGTCCGAGCAGCCTGCCCGCATGCCAAACATGCATAGAGTGATGCAGCCAACCCCAAAGGAAGGCAATTGGGTGACAATATTTTGAGGGAATATTGGGCATGCAGTGCCTCTTCCTCCTTTACAGAACCTGACATTAATCTAATGTGAGTCATTTGGAAGAAATAACCTTGTGTGCAATAAGATGAACTTCATATCGGCTTGCTTATTGTGCTATTTTCTTTATGACCTTACTGGTTTCAGTTAAACATTTTTTTTTCTTTCTGGAAAACAGACAAAAGGAAAAAGAAGTGAACTTCTTGCCAGAAGACACTTGAGTTGTTATAAGACAGTCAGATTCAAAAAGCTATTTGGGATGAGAACCATCCACCCTAATGTAGGTTCCAAGTGCTTAGGGGTTAAATTCAGCCTGCAGATTAAGAAATTTAGGTGTCTTCATGCAGGTGTCCAGATGAGAGCTGGTTGTCTGACTTCTCATTATAATTAATAGATATCTAGTCAATAGAGTTAATGAAGTTTAGAAAGCAATTCACCTCACCTAAAAACTAGACAACTGGACAACTGTATCAGGATTCAGTTGACTAAATATAGACATCAGATGCTGCAGGGTATCCCAGTGTTGTTCCAAAAGGTTTAGGTTTCCCATAGGTCTTGTGTCACATCTGCCAGCCTTCCACTGATGTCTTAGATGTGAAGGCAACTGAACCTACATGTGATCACCTGAACTGTTCCATAGACTCTATTGATTGTGCTGACTAGGTCTCTGCTTACTCTAATAGCAGTCTAGACACCTGTGGCAGTATAAGCCCACCAGACTGAAGCAAACAAGTTTGTTACTTAGACATATTACCTTTCAAGACCTCTAAACAAGCCTAAAAGGAAGTTGCTGATGCTGTGTAGGTCTTCAGTCCTGAAATGGTGACAACATGAAGATCACACAGCAATGGTGTTGTTGATGATGTAAGTAGCTGAACATCATCACAGTTTGACAAGAGTGTTTTCTGGGTATGGTATTGAAGACAGTCTTTCTTTTAATTTTTTTTTTTTTTTAACCCAAGAGCAATCAGCATTTATCAGGTTCAGTGGGATTGGGACACAAGGAAAAGGTCAGAGCTGTGGATGTTCAAAGGTTTGAAGAGAAGATTTTATCTTCTCTTCGTAGGCTGAGGCACCTAAAGCTACCTGTCCTTGATACAACACTTCTCTCCAAGTCTCTCTTAAAGAATCGAAACTGTCAAGGCATATCACTGGGAAGTCATTAGGAAAAAAGTGGAACTGGAATCTTGCTTGAAAAAATGAACAACATGTCTCACAGTGAACCCATCACTCAAGGAGACAAGACTTCTAAGCGTTGGTCATGGGCACAACAGCCCTTAGACCCAAAAGAACTGTAGTTCACTATCATGAAAAAAACCACTTTACTCTAAAGCAGTGATTTGAATTTGAATATATCCTTAAATTACTACTTACTTTTTATACCTTTTGCCTACATGCTAAAATGGAAACTAAAAAATCTGGAAGAAAAAAAAAAAAGGAAAAAGAAAAGAAAACTGCACTGAGAGATACTTAGAACAAGAGTTCAAATAAATTGTCAGAAATTATGTTCCATGGTTTTCTGCCTTCCACCATGAAAAAGGAAAAGAGCTATTGGGTATTAAAGGTTTCTCAAGCAAAAAAATATTAGCTTCTGAGTGTGTGAGGGGCTCAGGAGTATTCAAATATGATGCAGACACTCAAGCAAAACGTGAATCACATATAAATTGGGAATGGAATTTCTGTGGCCCATCATCCAAAGCTGGGGTTATACTGGCTATTTTCTTGTTTAGCTCATTTTTAGCCACTATCTGTTGCCCTCTTGATGACATCATTTTGCTGAACTGAAGACCTACCATGTCTATTCAACATATTTTGCTGCTGCATCAGTCTGGCAGCATAGGAATTCATGAGGATGACTTTACTGCGGTAATGGAAAATATGTCAAATGTATTGATTCAACTGCTTTCCTATTATAGTTCAAGGGAATGAGCCAACTATGCCAAGTGTTTTTAACTGCACTAATAGATGGTACAATGTGTTCTAGTACTAAATAAGAGCTTTACCTATTGTGATACCCGAGTGCTCACCCCGCTAGATGCAATCAATAGTAGACTCGTTCTCATGTTTACAGAATCCAAAAAGACTGTAGCACATTCTGGGTGGTTTAAAGCCATTAGCTAACCAAGCCACAAAGCAGCTCAAGGAGGAACAGTGTTATAGAAACACACCTAGGAAAAAATCAGAGACAAGGATCACTATGAATGTTGACTCCAGCAGTGCAAGGGCAAGGACAGATCATAAGAGGTGTTGGTACCTGTGCCTGGGTGCAGACCACTGTTCTGAACCAGGCCATTTAGCCTGGTTACTGTGAACGTGAGATGGTCATCCATGAAGCTTCAGAAGCTCAGCTACCATAGTACTACAATTCCTCTTGACACATACTTCCCAAAAGCCTGTTAGGTGCCAATGGAAACAGACGGAAAGATGCTACAAGGCATGCGTTAGCATCTTAATACACTGTCTTGATGCCAGCCGGGATATATCCAGTCCAAAATTAGATTAGCAGTTCTCAGCTGCCAATCTGGTCAATGTGACTATGTGGTCCTGTCGTGGTTTAACCCCAGCCGGCAACCAAGCACCACACAGCTGCTCGCTCACCCTCCCCGCCCCGGTGGGATGGGGGAGAGAATCTGAAGAGCAAAAGTGAGAAAACTCGTGGGTTGAGATAAGAACAGTTTAATAATTGAAATAAAATAAAATAAAATAAAATAAAATAAAATAAAATAAAATAAATAAAATAAAATTACTACTACTACTACTACTACTACTAATAATAATAATAATAATAATAATAATAATAATAACAATAATAATAATAATAATGATGTAATGAAATGGAAAACAACAAGAGACAGAGAGGGGAACAAAACTTAGGAAAAACAAGTGAGGTAACCACTCACCACCCACTGACTGACACCCAGCCAGTGCCCAAGCAGTGATCACTGTCCCCCGGCCAAATCCCCCCCCTTTGTATACTGAGCATGACGTCATATGGTATGGAATAGCCCTTTGGCCAGTTTGGGTCAGCTGTCCTGGCTGTGCTCCCTCCCAGTTTCCCGTGCATCTCTTTGCTTGCAGAGTGTGGGAAGCTGAAAAGTCCTTGACCTAGTATAAACACTGCTTAGCAACAACTAAAATGTCAGTGTGTTATCACATTATTCTCACGGTAATCCAAAGCACAGCACTATACCAGCTACTAGGAAGAAAATTAACTCTATCCCAGCTGAAACCAGGACAAGTCCATATAAAATGAGCTGAAGACTTCTGCTCAGTTACTGGTGGACATGGAAGAATATAGACAATGAATTCTAGCTAGTATTTGAGCTTTTAAAATCCTAATCCTAAAATTTGATCAGAATCTTTTTCGAATTCCACCAGAAAGTTCATTAATATTTAGATGTCAAAATGGAAAGGAGGAGAGGATCTTGGAAAAATCAAATGACAGACAGAAACATCTTGTTAAGCTGAGTCAGAGTCAGAAAAGAATGACATTTCAGAAGGAGCATAGTAGTGAAACAGACTGCTTAACCTGGGAGACACCTTTATCATCATGATAAAATATCACATATATTCTCCTTCAATTTACTTCAATTCATGGGATTTCAGAGGTACTATTAAAAAAAAATTTACAGTAATACTTCTGGCACTCTGAAGTACTGTAAAATAAATTTTAAAAAGATTAAAGATTTAGAAGTATATATTGCTCCTTTGGTGTTAAGACTCAAAGACTCTATCAGATCATCTGCCAAGAAGAAAAAAGGTAAGGCCTTACATAGGTAAGGCCTTACATAGGTAAGGCCTAAAGTAATGTTATGTGAGAGGCATAACAGCAGATCAAAAGGTCAAAAGTGCTCCTCAGCACTGTTTGTTCAAGAGAAGGCATACCAGTTTCAGCAGTCAGCAGCACTCTAATGCAGTGAGGCCGCTAGTGTTATACTTAGCCACCTTTGCCCACTGTCCCGCTTTAAATGAGCAAGTATCCACTCATAGTTCGGTTCACTGAACTAGCCTTTGCCATAAATCAGTGATGCAAACTTGGCTCCAACTTGCATTTTTTGCACGGTTGGACAGTTTAATCATCAGTCCTTCACCTTCCAGCAAGATTCTGAAAGGCGGGAATATTTTGTTATACCATAATGAAGCAGATAGCAGATCTCATTGCCCCAGGAAACTGGGAAATGGAAGTTTTAAAGAATCAAAAATGAGCTGGAAGTACACATGTATTTCAGAAATATTCAGGGTTCTCATAGTGTATGTTGAGTAATAATGTATTAATAATGAAGAATAGATTTAAGAATAATTATTAATTACGTGCTTCAAGGCTTAAAGTTCCACAGAGGCAACCAGAAGACCTGTCTGTAGAGATCTCCAAAAGATCTGATGCAAGGGGTATAATATGTTCCTGCAAAGGGTGCTTGCCTTGTACAATGAATGAGCCGAGATGCTTATGCTGCTGTGGGAGGCACTAACAGGGTCTCCAGCACCACTTCTCTTTCCTGCAGCAGATCAAAATCTTCCGCCTGCAGCAAAGGTAGCAGGACAAGAGTGCAAAGTTACCTCTTCCGTTTGCACATCTTTTTGCAGGGTTCATATCTGCAAATGGCAAATTGATTTCAGCTATTAGCAGGGGAACGTGGATTCACATCCTTCTTTTCAGCAGGGAATTAAGTACATCTCCACTGAATTTCGGATGGTCCTAACACCACTCTTCATCAAGAGTTGCTTGGGGAAGCTAGAAGAAAACTAGCTTATTAAAGTAGCATTCAAAATCAGAAGACCATTAAGCATTAATTTAAAAATCAGAATGACATTTAGGATCTGATAAGTGTCAGCTCTAAACAAGATGCATATTATTGCAAAAATAACCCCCAGAAAACTCACCTCAAAAATCAGAACTTACTGTAGATGTTATATCAGCAAGAATTTGGTGAGAGGTGGAAAAGGATTGCACGGTCTGAGATCATTCTCTACCATCTTCAGCAGCTTGAAAAGCATTAATGCTTCGTGACACTACTAGAAACAGCTAAATGGTGAGTCACTGAAACTGAATTTCATAGCCTAAGTAGCAGGGAGTATGTTATACTGGGAGCTCTCTCCACTTCACAGAAAATAAATAAATAAAAAAAAGTCATGCAAGTTATTTCATATCTCATTTGAAGGGACGCCACTCAATACCACTTTTGCAGGGTGAAGGGATCTTGAGGAAACATGAGTTACTTCTGCAGCAAGGTTAAGGTCTCTTTAGTTAGACAGAGTATCATCACAGAGCCTCTTTGTGCCTGAGAATCATACTCTATGGCTGCAAAACATACTTGTCCTCTCAAACCCTGGGACTTCAATCAGGAGGTCTTCTAGCCCAGCAATGATGGGGAAGTATACAGAAGCCCAGTTCCTTCAAGGGTGGGATAAAGTCAGCATTGTGATGAGGCCCAGCCTGTAGCGAAAGCAAGGGAATTCACTGTGGAAATTTAAGTGAGATGGTCGGACATAAAGCCTCAAAAAATGGATGCCAATCAATGGGTTAGGGGCATACAGGGCCACTCAGAGAGAAGGTGCAAGCCATTTTGACCTGTTCCTGCGGTTTTAAGAAGTTAGGAAAACCCTATCAAAATATTTTGGATCAGTCATAGAATTAATCTCAATTCACTCTAAGGTTGTTATTCAGTTGCCTATAATAGGTATCTAAGTGTTACTGAAAATCCCCATGGATAAATTCAGCATCTACATGGGGCTGACAGGTAGGAGACAGGACCTACAGGAGACTTGGAGGCTTCTGACAAGCAGGTGGGGGGCCCAGAGGGATATACTGGGTTATCTCAGATGGAACAAGATGCCTATTTTAAGTAAATGAATCCATCCATAGGTGCATGCAGTATAGGCATGCATCTCTGAATTAGTCCACCTACCTTGCTGCTACGTTCAAGGCAATGAACAAAATGCCTTTTGTTTTAACAAACAAAATTTTCACGTTGTGGTTCACCTGCCATATTTTACGTGTCTACTTTAGGATGAGATAAATCATGTAATGAACTCAAGCTGCCTCTGCACAGGCTGAATTTGGAGGTCTTTGGGTATGTGGCAAATGTATTAAAACAGATACAAGGAAGCTGATGATATATTTCTTTGCAAACAAAACATGAATGGAGCTCTTACAAACCATTCTGTAGTTGATTTTCTCTGATTTTCTTTTGCTGGATGATATTCATGTCTGTCCAAATAATACCTAGTAAATCCTTTCTACCAACATCTATCAAATTTCTGAGTAACAGAAGGTGACCTTTAATTTTGGATGAAAGCATGTATTTGTGTTAGTTCAGAGACTGCTATTTCATAATGGAACTTAAATCTTTATTAAAAATACCTTAAATAAATAAACTCCTCCAACAGTAACAAAAGCAAAGACATTTTTTCTCATTATTTCACTGCTAAGGTACTGCTTAAGAGTTTCTTTATGTACTCTTAAGACAGCTTTTCAGTGCTGGCACAGCGATCCCAAGGCATTCACATAACTCATTTAAAATAATGAGAACGGGCTACATTTAAAGTCCACCAAAATCAATGAAAGGTTCTTGGCTTTTAAGGAAAGAGGTATGTAACACACAGCCAACAAGTAACGGATGGGGTCAGGCAGCAAAAGGGAGAATTCACAGCTGTTGATGCACACAGCATCAACAGCTTCAACAAAGCCCTCTTATGTGCTGGTAGTTTTGTATGGAAGCATTAAGATAGGAGGCTACTTCTCCCTTTGTGCAAGGAGATACTTGTGACTCTAGAGGAACAATATATTTGAAGTGATTTAGGAACTCTGAGCAGCTAGGTGCCCTGCTCTGTGTTCCTGTCTCTGATCTCCTAAGCCCATGTTTTCCCAGATTTCTCCCCAAAAATCTGAGTCACTACTCAAGTAGGAGTCCTTTATCCACCATCTCAGGAAAGAGTAAAAGAGGAAGCATTTGTCATTTCTGCACTCTGTCGTGATCTCAGTCTGCATCTCTCAGATGCTAAACCTTCCAGCTAAACCCCCAAAAGAGGCTTTTCCACAGGGAATTTTGTCAGCCGGATTTCATTCATTCCTGGCTATTCCTCCTATAAAAGGGAAGGAGCTGAGATAGAAAGACAGATTAAATAATCAGACTTGCTATGTATGGGAAAAGCAGAGGCAGTGACTGGCTTTGGGTAGACTCCTTTAGGAGTAGCCACCACTAATCCTTCCTTGAGCAAAAGAAGCCACAGCCGATTGGCTTTCTACAGCTCTGCAGTAAGCAAACTAACAGAAGGACCATGTTATTTTGCCTTGGCAATCCTCTACTCATTTCCCATTTTGTGCCTCAAACCAGTTCTGCCCCAGGCTGTAGGGTATCCATAAGGCAAATGTTTTCTACTCACCGTAGTCACCATGCTTTCACTACATTCCTCACTTAGTAAGGACTATATAGATATTTATAGGAATCACCGTATGGATGTTTTTGTGGGTCTGGGGTCCCTCTTGCTAATTTTTACTGACAACGTGTGAATGGGAATCATACTCTTCACCCTTGGGCTTAGAAGTTACATGTAAGAGCGAAAGGACCCTATTTTCCCTGCTTCAAGGGCTGCATATAAGCTCAGTATGAAACAGTACTTTGAAAGCGTGCAAAGCAGTCATGAAAGAAGAGCAGGAACACAGGATTCACCCACCACATCAGTTTCCTAATCCTTAGGCTAGAGTAAAAGTTGTCAATGTTTTTCAGTTTGCAAATCCCTAAAAAAATAACCCCTTGGAAGAACAAAGTGGTGCCTGGGGAATTTAAGTAGGCTTGGATTTCTTAGTTGGCTTTTTCAGATCCCTGGGGTACATAGCTGGATCCCCTAGTAGACCACAAGCTGAAAATTATTGACCTAAAGCGTAGTCTTCACTCTCAGTTGCTCATTCACCAAACTAATCTGTCACGATATTTCACAGGAAGGAATGATATCACTATCAAGGCTTGAGTCCTACCTCCCTTCCTAGATTATTAAACATTAGGAATATTTATATGGAAGGTGGGGGTTCATAAACTCCAGGCAGAGGAAAGAAACCAACTTCAACTCCCACCTCCTGTGACTAATGAAAATCAAATCAACATCTCACACCAATGTCCTAGCCAAAATAACTCCTTTCTTCTCAGACTGAGATCTTTTATTGAAATTGTGCATTAACAGAGCTCTTTTCATTAAATTATTAAATAGAAGAGGAAGGTTGTTTTGCTATATTTTGCGCTGAGTTCCTTGCAGAACACATACTGGATGAATCACTCAAGAGAGATGTTTGGAGGAAAGCCCATCCTGCAGCTCTGCACTGGTTATAGGAGTGAGAAAAACAAATCTGCTTGGGTCTCACAAGAGTAGGACACTTGCAAGCCCACTAAGGAGAAAAGATTAGGCATCTGTGGAAAAGCAACACTTAAAAAGCTTGACTCCTTTGGACTTAAACACTTAGGTGGGATGATAAGATCTTGAGTGGGAATTTTTAAGGATTATATATACTTTTACAAGTATAAATCACACCTACCTCCCACTTTAAAGCACCTACATGCTTTTGTGAATCCAGTCAAAAGAGAGGGATTTGAAAATCCCTCTTCATTTGTATCCTTAAACTTTTACAGGTTTACAAATCTTGCCCAAAGACCTACCCTGTTCCTCTGGATACATGCAATCTGTATCATAAAAAAAAAAAAGTTTCAGTTGGTCAAGAAAAGAATATCTTGTGCTTTCAGCAAGCTAAGGATCCATTCTTAGTTCATAATAGCCCATAATGTAGCAATGTAATCTGGGGTGGTTACCCTGCCATTAAGACAGAATCAGCATAATAAGCAACATAACACAATTGGATCAAACATTTATAATAATATTCAAAAGTTACACAGTAAAAAATGAACCTCCAAGAGTAGTTAAAAAATAAAAATAATTTTTAAATTATTATTAGTGTATTTATTTCTTTAGTGTATTTGTTTAGTGTATTTATTTAAAAGCAAAAAGCTGTCAAATCAACAATCCCTCTTCTCTATTGGTCATGCAAAAAGTACGTTTATGGGTAGTCATTTTATCAGAATAAGTAAGGGGAAAAAAAGGTTATAACTGACAAAGATATCAAGGTTAAAGCAGCAAGAGGATAGAAATTTGTTCTAAAATGACTTTCTGAAATCCACCCTTTTGGATGAAATTGTCTTTTTTGCACAAAGTGGGTCTAGATACTAATTGGAACAACTAATTTTGGGATATAAGGGACTTCAGACATAGAAAAGATTTTTTTTTTTCATTAATTTGGTTATTTCTCCCCTCATAAATAAGTACTAATTGAAGAGGAGTTAATTTAAAAAACACCAATGATATACGCTATGCAGAAAATTAGACTTGATGACTTCTGTCGTCTTTTTGATTGGAACCTGTGAAAAGATTGTGCTACATACACACAGCGTTTGAAATAGTCAAGCATATGAGCTAACAGCAATTCAAAGAAATGTTCCAGCATTTCCTGAGGTTGGGAAATGAGAGCTCATAATAGCATATGTTATCTGTCACACTATCGGGTATGTCAGATTTCTACACCCATCACATGATCCAGTATGTGTGTTTGGGAGCAGAGGACAAAGTCTGATGTGTCAGAGATTTACAAGCTGCTTCTCTTCCTCAAATGCATACGTGGTAATACAAAGTACGTATGCTGTAAAGGTAGTGGGAAACAGCTGGAGTTATTGCCCAGCTCAGAGTGCCACTAAGAGAAATATTCAGATGCAGTAAAACATACAGAGGAGACCCATCCTGCAGACCCTACAGTCAGGTGGGGAAAAAAAAAAAAAAGATTAAAAAAGCCTCAGGTGCATTAATCATGCCTTCCCTAGAAAGCAGCTGAGCACACTCTCGCCTACTGTCTCCCATGGCAGAAAAGAGGATCTCCAGATCTTCACAGCACCTCCATATACTACCAAAATATTCTGTGGAATCAATCAGGACACATGCTTCTTGCCCAGTGTGTCTGGAGAGGATGCTGGCCTCCTTGCCCATACTGTACTCAATCTTTTATCAGGTATTTTCTGTAGAAAGTGATACAGAAACTCTGTAGTGTCCATGTTAGTCTGAATTTCTCTATGAACACCCTCACACATCCTGGCTCTGAAGGGTTAATAGCTTCTGCTTGGTGAAAAATCTTTCTGCTGAGACTGAGTCCAGGTGAAGCACTGATTGCATTCCCATCCCACATTTGCTTGCCAATTGGCAGTACCTTTCCCTTCTTGGTTTACAGTTATACCAGATCCCGGCAAAGCCTGTCTATCTCAGGGCTTTACCCCTTTGTCATGTTGTGTCAGCTGAAGCTCTCCTGAAACTCAGACTGCTTCTGCTCCTACTCAGTACCCTCAGAAATTCTCCCATGCATAGATGGATACTGCTCATGGCAAGTTGTTCCTGACCTACTGTATAACTAGGAAAAAACACAGATACTTGCGGTCTTTCCTAGTTATGCTGCTGTAGACCCCTCACCCACTCCTCCTTAGCTCTTTTGATTTAAAGTCAGCTTAGATACTGATATGAGAGACTTCAGAACAGCCATGTAAAGTCCAAACTGAAACCATTCAGATATGTTTTCCTGGGCTTTCAGTCGCTGTTTGCTCAGCATGAGGCAATATTAGGGTATTTAATTCCCTGATAAAAAGCCTACCACATATATTGGTAATAACAATTAGGGTGGAGGCATAGCAAGTTCCTACATGCATGTTCTCTGTCAATATTTGTCCATGGGTAGAGACAAATTAGTCATTACCATAGACTTTTAGCCCAATGCTGGGACAGTTTTAAGGTCATAAGGGTGATTTTAAGAAAAATAAAATCATTCAGAGGTTGAGAGAAAAATAAGAGGAAATTGGACATTTTGTGGAAATTGGAAATTTCTTGCCTCCCAGTTGCTACTCAAAAGAGAAACATTTTTTTCTTTTGAGTCCCTGGTGGCTCCCTTGTGCCCAGAGATAAATGCTATTAGGATGGGGAATGTTAACACTACCAACTCCAGCACCTGTTTTAGTGTCAGTTAGTAGTTAATCCTCCAAATCGGCTCTTCCTGTTTGTGCTCCATAGTGTTCAGTCCTTGACCTTTTTGTACTAACCAAATAAGGACCATTAATTCTAAATTTATCAGTGTTGCTATAGCTACTAAATTGTGTATGCCAGCTAATATTTTGAAGATATGAATAAAAAAGATATATTATATACTTTACAGTGTTTACCGTTATCATGACAATAAATTCACATGCCATAGCAAATAGTCATACAGCAATTTATAGATAGGAATGATTTCAATTACTGGTGCTTATTTTATTCTTTTGGTTGGGGAACAGCACTGGATGACTTTGTAGGTCTTTTCTGTAGTCAAGGGTGAGAGATGATAATCTCTAGAAAGTGTCTCACAGAACTGAACTGCTAGCTGGGTAGAGAGAGCCAAAGAGGATTATTCTTCTAAATTAAGTGTGAAATGAGAGTAAAGCTAGGTGATATGAATAGTCCCCATCCCCAAGTGTTACACATGTGGCTATAGTGGATTGGAGACCTCAGGGAAACTGCTTGAGAAACCTAAGTGGACATTAAGTAGTTACACAGGAGATCATTTGAGAAACCTGAGTGGACAAAGGAAGAAGATATTTTCTATACAGTGAAAACACAGACGTCTTAAAAGCTTTCAAACATTTGGGAGCATGAGGACTTGCCTGTTCTTCTGGACTATGTTCTACCTCATGTTTCATAGTAGATGCCCACATTCATGTCCTTTCTCTGTATATATCTACGTAACATACTTGCCCCTTACATACATTTAAATAAATAAATAAATAAATAAATAAATAAATAAATAAATAAATGTCTCTGCTGGCACAGAGCATCGTATTGTAACTGTCATTTTCCAACGGAATTCTTTAGAAACCGAACAATTTATGCAGGCTGTTTTCTGCATACTCCAGTGACTATACGTTACATGCTTTAATTTTGGTTTAAAAGAATCATTTGGACTATTCAGATCCATGGGCTTTCCTCACAGCATTCTGTCACAGACATTTCCACTTCTCACAGGCAGTGTGTTAGGTACTAATTACACTCCGTCTGCACTCCGGATGTTAAAGCATTGCTCATTTGTTTGAAATGCTGACAAGGAGATCTCTATAGACTTTAGCCTGATAACTTCATAGTTTCCCAAGAGTTCAACAGAGTAGCTGTTTATCGTGTTGGTTTTCTATAACAGCACTTATGACTTATGCAAACTTTATGGAGCAAAGTGTATGTTAGCTCTTTAGCAGCTGAGGCATGGTAAGATAAAGGTCAATCCTGTTGCTAGCTGTTCCTTTTACACAAAACGTCTTTTGGAATTGGGGGAACTAAGAGATAACAGCTTTTGATTACATAAAAATCACAATCATTTTGTGTGCATGTATATAATTTTAATTGCATAACATTATATATATACACTATTTGATTGCTTTATGATTCTGGTGATTTTTTTAATGGCATTTTAACCAGATGATAATGGCTAATATTCCTCTACTAGGAATTGAAATTATATCAGAGTGGTTCTCCTCAGACAGTTTTAGATGTTGCTAGAGGGAAGTCTGGCAGAATTTCTGTGTTTCATTTCCATGCCATACACCCAAACATCTTTCTTTGACACTTAACTGTTCATTCACTAGAGGGAAATTGTACAGTCTGCTGCACAAAACAGGTAGTGTCCAGCTGCACAACCACCAGGCTGGAAAAATTCTTGTTACCCGCAGAAAGTCTATTGTCACCTTGCCTCCTTCTAAGACAGTACTGTCTAACGGGTGGCCCATGCGCTGCTTCTATGCAAATGCTTCTTTATTTTTTTTCCTGCAGGACATGAGAAACAATTTTCAATGAAGGAAAAGCAGTCCAGAAAGCTGAATTTTTCCTCTCGCACCTGGCACAGAGGGATGTTGCACTTGCCACTACTACTAGTCCTATGTCAGGTGATTTAGGAAGGACTGGAGGCATGCTTCATCATGAACATGATAGTCAAGGGCGGAAGGGAGATATATTCCAAATCTGCTTTCTAGCTTGCACAGGTACCATAACCAGACCAAAGCAGCAGAGAAAGAAGTTATTTCATTTGTAAATAGAGAAGAATATTCCAAGCTTCTCCAGTTAGAGCAAGGTCACTTCAGTCCTACATACCCAGTAGGAAGCCACGGCAGTCTATCATACAGAAGGCTGGATGAAGAAAAGGTGAAAGGGAATATCAGTAAAAAGAAGGATTCAAAGATACTCTTTAAATGATGCCATATCATGATTTCAGAAGTTGCACTTCATTGATTAGCAGTCAGGAATTTGCTTGTTCATTCCTCCCACATCTCACAGAGCTTCCGCACAGATTAACATTAAATGTGGTGTTTAATAGAATTAAAGCCAAACCGATGCCTCCATGTAGAGCTACTCATCTTGTTTTGTTATTCACCTTAGAGCATAAATAATCTAAGCAGATCAAGGACTGCCGTCATAGTGAAATATGGACAGAGGGATTATCTTCAGAAGAAGATTTAATTTCTGTGCTTAATCATTAAAATGGATTTAGATTTAAATTTGAAGAAATGGGATCTGTTTCCTAAGGGTTAAAGAAGGCATTTGTACACCCCAGTGCTCTTCTAATTCTCAGATATTTTTGCTATTTAGCTTCAGATAAATTGCAAAAGGTGGGATTAATCATAATTGACTTCAGATATCTTCAGCGATAACATTTACAGCTGAGCTAGTCACATTGAGTTCCCCTTATAGGCTTATCATTAAGGTGCAAGTCAGCTAATGTACAATAGCTATTTATCTTTCTCCTAGATGAACTCTGCTCTTCAAGCTCCTTTTGCTCTCTGCTCACAATAAGGAGATCCAAGTAACAGTCCTGTGAGAGTTGGCTATGTTGCAGACAACTGTATTTGGTCAGATGAATTTCATCCTTATCTCTTTAAATTATGCCTCTTCAAAGGAGGTTTAATAAATATAATTGCAATTAATTGATGACAGATTCTACCCATGCTCTTTCTTTCTATCTTGTCTTGCCTTGCTTTTTGTTGCTTTTTCTTTCATATGTCTCTTTATCAGCCTCTCTGTACTCTTCTAGTACACAACATAATTACACTCTTTCCATTTTTAAATTGGCAAGTGTTTTTCATTACTATAAAGGACAAGATGTATTGTAGAGTGTCATGTGCTGGATACACATGCAGAATTTCTGAGCACCCCACAACTGACTCAGGACAGGGTTGCTGGTTGTTCAGGAAACCAGAACAGTTGAACAGACTCTTTAGATTTCTCCTACACAAGATACTGAGATGGGGAAAAAACAGCAACAACACACATTTCTCAAGAAATAATAACACATGAGATACAATTCATGTGCCTCTACTTATTTATTGAGGTTTTATTATGATCTCACTGCTGTGCCATGACCATTCACATAACCTACAGCAGATAATAGGCCTTGTAATATACCAGGCATGTGCATCACCTCTACACTGGTATCCCCTTGGCAGCAAAGGCAGCTGAGCATTTCAGAAGGTGCCTCAATAATAGCCTTCTGCCCTGTAGACTTCATCTCACCCAAATTTAGATGTCTATGGTTTAGATGTCAACAGCTGAGCAAATAACCTTATGCAATCCTCCTAGTCATTGGAGAGACATATTTTAAAATGTGAGTCATCTGCCCTGTCCCAGACGTCTGCTTTAGGATGAGAGGATTTTCATCTTGGACTCTATTGAATATATTAAGTAGACCTTCAGGAAAGAGAAATTAATATTACAGTAATGAGCTCAGGTGTAGTTCAGGTGGGCAGGAGATGCCTCCTACACACAAAATCTTTCTCCAAGAGACAATTCAGTTCTCTCTTCCCACTTTATACTTCTTCCTTGTGCTGAAGCAGAAGAAAAATGAGAGGTGTGGGAATGATTGCACATAGAGGCAGCGTGCTGTTTTTAAATAACTACATAGGTAATGTAAGTGTATAGCGTAACATGTAATCCTCTTGGCGGAATGGAGATGAACGGATCATTGAAACTTCATTAAATGCAACTGCTTGTAGCAAACAGAGGGTCAGTGACTGATCTGCTGTAACACAGATCCTGTTTCTCCCTCTTGAAGTGCACATGCAGCTCCAGCAAATCTAGACAAGCAGAGATTCATAATTTTTTTATTATTATTCTTTTCATGGTCTTTGTGTTGATTATTGCTTCCAGTCAGAACTGTTGTATTGCCTCTCTTTAACTGTTTGCAATTGAAGTAGCTTTTTAAGCCTGAAAGTTGGGAAAAACATGGTTTACTGAATTTTGCTTACTCACTTAAAAAGGATGCGTAGCCTGGAAAGGCAGACTTGCAGGAGGACAACGATAATAATGGTACACCCTTATGTACTCATTTTATCAGGAAGTTTACAACAGAATGTAGGGATGAAATGATTTGCACAAGCTCATCCTGTGGACTGTCAGAACAACCAAAGATAGAAATCAGCTCTCCTGAGTCCTTGGCCTGCAATTCTTCATCCACTACATCATTCTGTACCTATACATTTTTAAGTAACATATAGCACCTCTGGATAGGTTTAAGTTCCCTTGTGCTTCTCATGTTGAGCTTTTGCTCTCAGCTAGCCTTCACACCACAGAGCCAAAAGTTATTTTATGATGATCTTCAGCTAGACTGCTGTGGACAGACCACATGCTTTCCTGGACAACATTTCACAGAATCACAGAATCACAGAATCATATAGGTTGGAAAAGACCTTTAAGATCATCGAGTCCAACCATAAACCTAACACTGCCAAAACCACCACTACACCATGTCTCTAAGTACCTCATCCAAACGTCCTTTAAATACCTCCAGGGATGGCGACTCAACCACTTCCCGGGGCAGCCTGTTCCAATGCTTGATAACCCTTTTGGTGAAGAAAAATTTCCTAATATCCAGTCTAAACCTCCCCTGGCGCAACTTGAGGCCATTTCCTCTTGTCCTATCACTTGTTACTTGGGAGAAGAGACCGACCCCCACCTCTCTACAACCTCCTTTCAGGTAGTTGTAGAGAGCGATAAGGTCTCCCCTCAGCCTCCTTTTCTCCAGGCAATTTCATCGCAAAAGGTTTAATTAGAGGCATAACTCACTTCTACAAATTCTACAAATGGTACAGTCCTGATAGGGCAGGAGCTGAAATATGAAGAAGGCAAGTTATACCAGCTAGAGAAACTTCAGAACCGTAAAGGGCTAGGAATGTGCATACAGGATCCCAGGGAGCAATTGTGGGAACATACAGTGGCTAGCGAACACGTTGAGTACACGTTACTGAAATTTGTCCAATAGCTTAAACACCTTCAGCATTCCAATTTCTACCTTCCTCCTGAAGGACTATCCAGCCTGAGAACAAAGCTCAACTTCCCTCAGGTTGTCTATTTGGTGGTATGGATGGTAACTGGGTGAAGGGTAACACCAATGTTACCTGTGGAGTTGGCTTTGCTCTGGTGGGAAAGACATCAGGCTGCTGAAGGGGGAATCCTCTGGATGAAACAGAAAAGTAGGGCACTCGGTGTCCTAAAGTCTCCACAGCAGTTCCTTTACTATTAGAATCACCTGCCCAAGCCCCTGGGGAACTTCTTTAGCCTGAATTCAATTTTGCCACTGCAAGATGTAAACATGAAGATAAGAAATGGAAAACTTGAAGCGCTCAACCATTCTGAAGAAGTTTTTGACCAGTGTTTAGTCTAAATAAGGGACAAGAGTTAATATTTTCTCAATATAAGTAGCATTAAAAAAATAGTTGCTGTTTTCAGTTAGACCATCCATCCACCTAGGCATAATACAGCCTTCCTTTCAAAACCCAGACTGGAAGATAATTCATCTTCAAAGATGGTATGAACTGCAAAGTCCAAGAGAAACAGTCCTTTATATAAGGATTGAGCTTTTAAACTACAACAAAAGATCACCTAAGCACATGTTTAACAATAGAGATACCACTCCTCGTATTCCTATTCATCAAATCTTTCCTGCTTATGTCTTGTTGAACACACAGCCATGCATGGAATAGTTTTGATCCACCAGGACTTTAGGGATAAGGACATAGTCCATACCCTTTTGACTGCTCAGTAAGGGCATTGCCTATGTACAAAAATCTTTTTAAAATACACGGGAGCTTCAGTAAGGCAAGGAATGTTAAAAAAACACCAAAGCATCCTTGTGTTCATTGGTAATTCTTTGCATGAAGGAAAGAGTAAAGGGAATATGGCAAAAAGCACCTGGCAGTGTAGCAGTTAAAAATAAGGCGATAACTACTTGTAAGAAGAAGACTGAAATTGAGATCAGCTTGTAAAAGTGGTGGGGTGGGGGTTTTTGTTTGGCTTTTTTTCCAAGTAACTTTTAAAATATTCCAGATCTTCTTGGAATCCCGTGGGCTGTAACCAATGGATAAGCATGTGTTTTTGACAGTAAATTACTAATCTTCTGAAAACCTTAAGACCAATTGAAATGAGGACTTTTAAGAGACACATTCCTGTAGCAGAACATTTAATGGGGTATTTAAGCATGATTTTACTAGTGAAGGACACTTATTAGTCCTGAACCTTATCATCACAGGGCAACAGACATTGAGAATGGGACATCAGCATGAATTCTCAGAGCAATAATACTTTGCCGTTCTGCTATGGTTATTGAAAACCCGCAGCCAGATTCTCCACTAATTTTAAAGGATGCTGGTCCATGTGCAGACATGGTAGTTCTAAGGGTATATGAGAGCTTTTGTTTTTGTCACTGACATTTTTTCCTTTTTTTTTTTTTTTTCTGTGACAATTATGCAGTTCTGCCCTGTTTAGGCACTCTGATTCTGGTGCTTAAGACCTATAAATGCTCCAAATGTTCTCTGTTTTAAGATAATTCAATCTTGTATTTAAATCAAGGGGCAGGGTAACCTGAACCAGTTTCTTTAGTTACAAACACACTTGCAGTTTGCAGTAACCCTGACAGCAGTGTTTGCCATTACTGTGCTTCCTCGAGTCTGCCAGCGGAGCTGTACGTGCGCCTGTTCCCTAATCCGCTTGAGCAAGAATGAGAAGAGCAAAACGCTGGTCTTTTCTGAACCATCTTTTCTTGATTGAAACAGGTTAAGGAGCACTCAGAGAACTAGACCTGCTAACAGATCTGAGGGTAAGAAAACCTCCAGAAAAGGAGATGCCTGACCACGCATCCACTGCTGATAGAGGGATCAGAGATCCTAATTCAGCTCTGCAAAATCGGAGGTGGGGAGAAGAAAGGAGAAAAGAAAGGACATCAGTCCATGCCATCTATAGCACTACTGTATTTCCAAGCGCATCTAGTCTCACACTAATTTGTATATGAAGTATTGAGTAGTATTCCTAAATGCAGAGTGCTGCGTTTCCTTCCTTTACTTCTTTCCAAGTCTTGAGTTAAAGTACACATTTTATTATGTTTTCCAATTTCTTGATCCTTTTATCCAGAAATGTCTCCAGAAAACTTGCTCCAAGAGCTTGTGTTCTGAAGAAAAATGCCAAACAGGGACTGTTGCAGTTCCCTAGCATTTCGTGTCTCTCAGCTTGTAATTATTTTTAGCGTACAGTTTTTCCCTACTCATTGATTATAGTCACTGTAATTGCTGGTATGGGTGTACATAACACAGCTTTTATAGCCAACACATTATTTTTGCCTTCATGCAGCCTCTAGGAACAGAGGGTGGGGAATTTCCTACACAGATATTGGATAATTAAATAGATTATTAAACAGATAGAAGCTACCGTAAAAGTATTTAGAATGCTTTCACTGTTTTCTTTGTGGTTTGGAACCACAATGTTCCTAGTGATGTTGCAACAAAACCTCATTTTCTTAAAAGACTGGTTATTTTTGCCTCTGTACTCTGCAACTTCTGATTGAGTACAGCACGGGATATTTACCAGTATCAGTCTTGTTAACCATCCAACTCGTCCTCGTTACCCCATCCAGTTTTAGTTAGCTTACATCAATCTTTTGTTCTCCCAGACCTAGGAATCTGTATCTGCATGCCATTTCTGTCACCGTGGCTTTGATTCTCTAATTTGTCTTCTTTAGCTTCAGCTGCTTTCTGTAATTTGGAAACTTATTTGGCAATGTAGAGAAGGATGAATGCTTCTAGGCACATCCAGCAGCATGTTCAATTTGCAGGCTGACCTAGCTCCTCATTCCCAGCAAACAGCTGAGATATCTGGCCAACCGAGAAAGCAAGACAGCAATACAGACTGAACCCTATCTGGTACCAATTTGTTAGCCCAAAATAGACAAAGGATTTTTCAGATCTGATAAAGATTCTAAGAAAGATTTTAGGCCTCTTCCTTGCTACTGAGTATTGTCTCTGTTGTGTTGATGGGCTACAGACGTTCTCTTCTGTCTTATTTGTGTTACAGTTAGAAGTGGGCAAGATTTTTTTTGGCAGAGAGTAAAATGACTGAAGAAAGTAGTTGGGAGAAGAGGGATGAGACTCAGACAATTTCCCTAATTGTCTAAAAAAGTGAAGGAAAAGTGAAACATTTGTTAAAAGTCAAATGTTTTATTTTGACATTCTGAGAGTAAACCAATTCTCTTTGGTTTTAAAGCCATTATTTGTTTAGAAACACATCTTTAAAAGAACGGTTAAATAGTGCCTTTTTAACATTCCATTTTAAGCTGAGTGTTTCACTTTGGATGAACTCCAGCTTTAGTTTCATGGCTTTATTTATATTTTGTTTATTTCACAACAAAGTATAAAATAAGGCTGTTCCTTCTCTCCTCTGCAGACAAGACAGATTAAGGGCTGGGAAGAAAAATACTGCAACCATTCTGAAGAGATTTAGGAGCTAGAGCAGTGAACTAAACAGAGATGTTCCTGACTATATATAACATCTACAGTGTGGGTGTTTACTGAAATAGTCACCCTGCTCTCCCTTTACAGTCAACAGAGGTCAAATCATTATAAATAATGCTTTCTAGAGAGTGGTGTGTCTCTTCATCAGGCAGACCTCTAACATAGGATGATCATACCATCATCTCCTAGTTCTCTCCGGTGACTGCAAAGGGACAAGAGAAAACTGCTTTGACTGTAGAAGGGTATATTACCAAACTTTGAAGGCGAGATGTTGCTTCCACGCTTCCCTCCAACTGCCAAACCAACAGTGAGCAATATAACGAGGCACGACCAGCTGATGAGGAATATCAAGTGGAATCCCAGCCGACAGGAGTAGGGTAGTTACTTTTTGTAAGGATACAGAAATAAGGACAGAAATAAGACATAAGCTAATAAACACTGCGTTGTGTCAGGACACAGTAAGAAGGAGGGTAACTAGCCAGTGGCAACTAAAAAGGAGTTCTAAGAAACAGATTTTGTTTTTTCTGTGCTTTGCTGTCTGATTCCCTCAATTGGATCAGATGTGCCTTGTGAAATTACATGGGAATCTGGCTCCATGGAGTAGAAATGATTCATTTAGGAAAAGAAAAATCCCCATAATTAAGGGGAAATAAATACATTTTACAAGAAATCTTCCATCTTCTGTGAAAGATTGTGTAATGGTCAAATGAATTGGTTTTATTAGATGGGTTTACGGTTCATTGTGAGTTTGAAGACAAGACTCTGATTCCCTGTGATATAAATGTATTTTCAGGAACTGTTTGCATGCTGATGTTTTAAGGGCTAAATATGTTAGAATGACTCACTCTGAAGATATTAGTTTGAGCAGTCAGTAACTTTTAGAAACATTTAGTATTTCTTAGTCTCTAGTGAAAGTTGGCTCTTAAATGGCTCAGATGTGGAAATGGACTCATGTTTAATAATTGATGGTAAGTTCTAATCATTAGATATTAATTACATTCTCTTTATGAGCAGTGTGTATATTATTGGACACTATACATATTTATGTTAGTTTTAAAATGTATTAACTTATAATTTTTTAGACTACTTCAATGTACTGCTACAGGAATCTTTTCAGTATTGTAATAACATGACAAATTAATGCATTTCTGTGCTAATGTGTATTTCATATGAGAAATTATTCAAAAGAAAAGAAGCGAATGGATGATATTTCCAATTTACTCCATCACCTCTAGATATATTTCTTCCACCATGGCTAGTATTTCATAGCTGTCTGGCCCAACCATGAATTCTTCTCCCACTCAAAATCCACAGAGGTGACGTTACCCTCACTTTTAAGCATATGAAAACTGCATTTCTATTTAATCTTAAATATGGCATTCTTCTGATTTTATATCCCTCTACCTGGTCAATTAGTAATAATTCATTTATTGTTTATTTTTAGACCCTAATCTGCATATACTTATTTTCCAGGTAATGCTATTCCACAAGAAATTCCCCTGGATTTCCACTGGACACTTAATAAAGTTAAGCTTGTGCATACACATTCACAGGAATAACATCTAGCGGTCTGCGTGCTGTATGGGTCAGCAAATGTTCATTTGTTTCCATTCAAGAAAATACTTGCATTAATTTGAATATTTTCATAAAATGCACCTGATTTCCTTTCCTTAGAAGAATTTTGTATATTCAAACACGTTTTTGCTATTTTTAGCATTAACACTGAAATGCCTTCCAGAGAAGAAACCTGCGTTTAGTTGAAATGCCAGAATGTCAGTTTGTTTTCTCTGTGTGGAGAGGTGCATTTTGGGCAGTCTGTGCCTCTTTCCAAGCAATACAGGCTTCCAGAGCCAGTCCTGGACAATTGCCAATCTCAGACCTTCAAAATGCTCTTGGACACGCCCAATATGCCACCCTTTTTCTTTTGCCCCATACTAACAAAAAGCTTCTCATGCGCATCTTTTCTCCCCACCGTGGCCTATCATGGCCAGATACTGGGCCCAGACCCAAGTGTCCATGTGCTGTGAATAGCTGGAAACTAACTGTAGATGGCTACAGACACCCTCTCCTTCTTCTCAGTCCCAGTGATGTTGTGTCTATGCATATCCTGATCTTGACAGCTGCCAAACAAAGCTCAGGACATGAGGCATTGGAGAAAATCAGCCTCTTGTCATCCTTTCATCATCCCTTTACAGCCAATATACAGCTAGCCAATCTTATCAATAGGTAAAGATTAGCCCTGATGTACACCCTTTTCAAAAAGGACCACTTTGTCCCAGATATTTTCCTGACTTAATTCTTACAATTTCTGAACAAAAGCTGGGGGGGGGGAGGGGTTGTATTACTATTTAGTTTAGTACTGTCACCTATGTAAAATACACTATGTAATAGAACTGACTTTGCATAAATTCGTGATAGAATGATGCTCTGAAGAACAGCTGAGTTTTGAATCTTTTATGTTAGTAAAACTTCCTGTTGTAGTCATTGAATACTGTAGATAATAAACAATGGAGAATGGAAATTCAACAATGTGAACAGAATAATTAATATATAAGAGAGTAACCTGTTCCAAAGAATTCCATTTTTTTCACACTATTCTTGATACTATTTACATTTCAATCACACCTATTATCCTAGCATGTTATAGTCCTAGATCATGGGGATTTAGTGAATAATATTTGCCCAGTTAAGTGTCTTGACAGCTATATGTATTTCACCTGAACAAAAGCAATATTGCTTGAAGATATAGGGAAATATTCCTCTAGGTACCTATATGATCTCTCATGACAGTATTTGCCATTCATTAAGAACTGTGAAGCTGTTATCGTTCTGTGTTGCTTTAAGATTGATCAGAATGTTATGTGTCAGTGGCTCGGTGACTCCTGTCATAATGTTGGGGACGAAAACCACTTTTAAAAATTAGTTTAATAACTGCACAAAGCCAAGGAAGGTCACAAGTTACTGTGCAAGACTTGACATTCAATTGAATTCGCACGAGGTGTTTCAGATTTCAGTGGAGCCAAAAAAACCCATGTGAAACTCCAGTGTAGGTATAACTGGTGTGGCATGAATTCATTTTGTTTTAAGAAAAAGATGTCTGTGACCTTGTGTGCCCTCACTCCCATTAGCATCATGGGGCATTTTCACAACAAGGACAGGCAAACACCTCACCTGAGACTGGGCAGGTATCTCATTAGGTTTCATACTGATCTCTTAGGTTACCCATTTATTGCCATTAAAAACAGAAACAAACAAAGGGACTCAGATCTAAGCTCTCAACATAATAAGAGATGATTTTTTTCTGTATTTTGTTTAAAAAAGTGATTCCTTTGTTTTGGTTTTTTTTTTAATTTTATACCCCAACCACTAGTTTTCAGCCACTGAGAATCACTGCATTTATAATTAAAGCAAAATTACTACACCACATGACAAAAAAGGTTCTTTTTTCAAAAACATTTGAAATGTTTTTGCTGAAATGTCATTTTTGATATTTTAAAGTCATTCCGTTATGTGCTGATTCAAAGAGAAGTAGCAGAAAATAACAATTTGAACAAAACCTGAAACCAGAAGAAGGGTGTTTGATTTGGTGGGTCTTAAAGTTCTTTGAAATATTAAGGGGAACGTAAATAACTGAGCAAGAGGTTTCCTATATAGTCGACAGAAGAAGCCAGCTGCCATCAAATCCTACTTCAAGCTTTCTCAAGCCCTCAGATTTCCTAACACAGGCTGAATTTTCAGAGTTGCTGTGATATCTCTGCTTACACTTGTGATGCAAGCAAGAACTTGTGCGTGTCCCAGCAGTATGTCTTTTGTGTGCGAATAGCAATTGATGGGCGTCAGTGCAGACAGCTCTCCTCCAGTACACAAAGGACAGACCCTACAAATATGCCCTAAATGACTGGAGTTTGTCTCTCTACCATCATTTTGTCAGGCAGAAAACTCTGATGGGAGCCATTCAGGAACAGGTACATGAATTAGATCAGTCTTATCAAATTTGTTTCAGCATTTGAGAGTATATGGTATTTCGATAATCAGAGCCCAGCAATACGCCAGCAGAAATTGCCACCGACGCTACAGTGAACACATCCTAATGACAAGCAAGCCCAACTTCACACAGTTCATCATCTCACTTGCCATAGTTTGTTTCCAAGGTGAGGAAGGCATTTGATAAGGCACCTGGATTGCTAAAGATATGTTAAATGTGGATTGTTGTTTCCATGATGCAAGTCCTTTATCCGATAACAGTTGCACACCTCCAGTTCTGAAGTAATTTACCTGATCTTCTTTCTGCTCATGGCAAATAAAAATAAGCTGAAGTGTTTTACGACTGCATGTGGTATCTGTAGATAAGAGGGATATTAGAAAAAAAGAACTATCTGCATGACTGACTGTACGTCTTCTTTGAGAACTAAAACAAATAAATTATACTGAACAGAAATAAAACTCGACAGTTTGCTAGATTGAGATATTGAGTATTGGAATTCTCCAAATATCATAAATTATCCTTACTGACACCCGTCAGGAATTTTGTTCTCAGAACCAAAGACCCATCCCCTGACTCACATATCTAAAAGCTAAGCGTTTATTCAGATCTGCTTTTCCAAATTCCCTGTATAATCAATATAGCATTACTAACAATTTCAGAGAGAAATTTAACTCCTCCTAACACGGCATCCAGAACAGCCAAAAATCACCTTCTAGAGATGCTTCAATCTTTTATCTATACAGACAACCTAGACGGGTAATTTATATGAACCACCTGGCTTTTATAGGACTTTCTTCTGTACATTCATACAAAACTCATTGCAAATTTTAAAGTCAGAACATTTCCACTATCCCATGGGAAACCTGTTTTGCAACACTTTCTAGCCCTCCTGCCATGTTGTGTCGTCATCCACTATCCGCAGTTTATATGATAACTCTTGAAAAATTCAACAGTTTATAAAATACTGTAACAATGATTACTGGATAGTCTGGTTATTATTTTACTTGGAAGCTTATCCTGATAGACAAACCCATATAGAATTAAAATTAACAATGAGAGAACAGTTAGTAAGACTGCTTAGTCACTTAAATGAATTACCAAGTGGCGGATTTTGTTTCTCTCGGAGACTTAGGCCTTCACTTGAAATTTTACAACTGTAGAAATTATGTTGTAGCTACACTCATATCAGCTGGCGAAATAGAAGAGAAATTTGTGGAATTTCCTTGCCTGTGTTATCCAAAGAAGTAGACAGGATATCTCAGTGTCTTTCTCTAATTTCACATGTGATGACTCTACAATTTACGCATGAAGAAAGTACACTGCTGTGTCCAGTACAAAAGCTATAGGAGAACTTTGTAACAAGTAGGCTCAATCTGGCATAATATCTGTTACCAGGCAACAGATAAAACCACCACTAGAAACTACAGGAATAGCTTCACATAGTAAAATTTTATAAAAACTGAACAGTTCGAAAACCCCACTGAATTCAGAGACAGCTAAAGGTGATTAGCTTGGACTATGTGGGGGAGGTGAATTCATGCATTACTTTTGATCACAGTCCTCCTATACTTCATTCACTTGACACCTTCCCAGATTTAAGTGTTCCCAAACTGTACTTAGGATCCAAACATGTAGATGTATTTTCTAGGAGTTTTCTAAGGTTCTATGTGGAATTGAATGCCGAAAGCTGGGCAAAGGCTTATCAAGCACAGAGCCAAGACTGGCAACAAGAGATGTGTTTTCTGGTTGAAAGTGCCACAGAAAGATTTCAGATCAGGAAAGAAAGGAACCCAAACTAAGAAGTCCATTTTTTTTACTTGAGTGTTGCTTTAGATTTAACATTAGACTGGTCAGATCAGGGACCTTCCAGAGCATGTCCTAGGTACTCTTGGTTTCTTTCTCTAGGAATCAAGAACCGATGGAAGTGAAAACATTGATGTTTGCCCTTGTACTACCAAAATATGAAAAAGTCAGTTCATCAAATCAGGCAAAGTTAAAATGAATCCAAATGTTAAATACTTGGAATGTGTTTGTGGCAACACTAGTTTGACTTTCATTAACAGCGGTATGTCAAACTCTCACAACTGTGTGTAAAGTAAAAAAAAAATAAATAATTAAAATCACAAAACATTTAGATTAATAGACCAAAGGTTGTGGAAGTTCATCTGGAAATTCAAATGTGTGGCACCAAAGAAAATTAGGACAAAGGCAGAGAGGAATTTCTGAATGAAAACTCCTCTGCTTGAATAGCTATACAGGAGGATAGAAACAGGACACATTAAAAATCATCTGGGATGGAGGGAGGGAGAGATTGCCTGAGGAATCTAGAAGAGAAGAGATCTTGTTGAGGGACACTGGGTGAGACAGTTAGAAGTTGTGAGTTTGAAAGAAAAATATCCTGTCTGGAGTGTATCAGAGCTCAAGTATATTTATGCACAAAACAGTGAGGGATTGTGGTCTGTATGTGCAGACAACAGCAGATCCAGTAAATCTGGTGTTCCAGAAAGCATTTGAATCCAAATACATGGGCTCTGTACCAATTTTTCATGCCCATGTAGTGATTCCAACCCTTTTTCCAGTCCTTTAAAAAAAGCAGCATTTTTAGCACATGTCACAATGCTTGTGGACTGAGTATAGGAGATAGCTGGAGTTCAAGTCCCAGATTATGACATAATTTTGTAGACTTCACATGTGAACTGTTTAAACTGTCATTAATCAATGGAAAATTAGGGTTTAAGTTCTTTGCTCAAACAAGGGAACCTAGAACCAATAGAGACAAGACTGTTAAAGGCATCTGCAGAGGGCTGGCAGATATGAGGCCAGACATTTGAAAGACCTTTGTTCCTTGAATGCCCAGCTGAGGACACCTACCTTTAAGGCATTTCAGATAACATTAGACACCTTTGTATTGGCAGCCAAAGCAGGATGTTTACTGTCAGGTGGTATACTGGGTGCTTAAACAGTCAGTTAACATCTAGACACCTCCATCTAGAGACTCAGCTCCAGGCAACTTGTTCTATAGGCAAAATCCCTTGCTGAGCATTTTGTCATTCATTTTGTCCTATGGCAAGGAAAATATATCCCAAGAGTCTGAGCATAAAGAACTGGTTTCAATATCTTTGATTTTGGTATCTCCCACCACTGCCAAAAGCTTTACTGATCTCCTACAAAGCAAAATCAAAGTTTTAGTGAGCAGTAGCCCTTTTGCAGAGTGGTGGACACCTGTGAGACTGGCAGAGCAGGTTGAATGATTATTCTCATCCCAACAGAGATTTGTGCTGCTGTATAAATATGCTCACAGCACAGAGACACAAAATCATTCGTTCTGCTAAACTGAGAACTCATCTCAAGTGTCATTACATTACCTGTCAGGAGAAGTCGTCTCTTGGCACCTGAGTTGGGCCATCAGTCATTTTGACTGACATGCTTTTATGCATGTTCAGCAGTCCAGGTGAGACTGAACAAAATAACTTTTCAACATGTTTATGCTCAATCAGCATAGAAAGATAGCCTTAGGCTAAAGAGTGAGACCTTGACCCTGAGTGATACACTATAAAGGCATTGATCACCATTTCCAGCCCTTCCTTTCCCATATGCACTGAAGTCGATAGGATTGATTCTTGTGCCTGAGCTCTCTACGTCTGCATTATAGATTTTGAGGTCATGTTTATTCTGCTGCTCCCTGTCTTCAGAGTCGATCTGTGGAATCTCAGAGATAGACATCTCTCGGAATGCTTTTGAGTCTCTGACATAAGCCCATCTACCTTCTCGGACAGGAACTGAGAAAGTAGGTTATTTTTTCCCAGAATTCTTATATTTACCACCTTAGCCTACTTATTTCTTATTCTTGCCATGCACACTTATCATGATACTCAGAACTGAAAATACTATAAAGACTCCTCAGACCATCATTATTATGATCTTTGAGACTATCTATCATCTTTGGACCTTGTTTTGGGTTGTTTGGTCTCGAAGACAGGGATTGCTATTGTAGTTCTTGTATTTGGATGAGTGGTTAAGTGCTAGCACCACTTATTTAAGACCGAATTGCTGCCGCTTTAGTATTTTCAACCATGATACCTCTGAAAAGATACTTCCAAATTGTGACGTCAGGCTGTCCACAGAAATGGTGCAAAACTTCATCTAAAATACTAACCACAGCCTGTTCCTTCCTCACTCCACCCCGTCCATGTGCAACACAATGAGTGAGATCACTGGAAGTTCATTTCTGTATGTCTAATGATGTGGACAAGAGGAGGAAATCATATGGCACTGAGCAATCTCCTGTCCCACTAATGCTTTGACCTGTCATAACTAGCACAGGGCCAGGCTGAGGAGCAAGCATGCACCAATGACCATTCCCAATAGGCTGTTGTGGAGGAGGATGGGCGATTGGAGGCACACCGATGCCACCATTCCTTTGATACTTCACCTTAGGGCACAGAGCAACACCTGAGCCAGGGCCTGGAGCACACTACCCCCATCCTAAGGGAACTACTGGTTGTGCTCAAGGCCAGCTCTCCAGTAGGAGAGAGCTGTTTGACAAACCTTGGCCAGCACTGGAGCTGTTAGAGAAAAAGCTGGAAGAAGCCTTGACATTGGCTCCCATTAAAAGCTCTGCTAAGAGCAGCTTTTAAGCTGCTGTGTAGGAAGAGACACACAGACGCAGAAAGCAAGGTTCATACTGAGTCCAGCACTTGGGATTAGCCTTTAAAGACCAGCCAAAACAGGGTGAGGCGAGTCTCTTATTCAAGAGTGTAAAAAACATCTGGTAATGCCTGGTGGGCCCTACGGCCCATATATTTAATTATGGAAAGAAAGGTAAAAGATATCATATGTCATTCATATGGTTTTATTCAAGCCAAAATTTAGTTCACCTCATCTACTAACAATTCGTTTTTTCTCATATGCTCAGGTGTTTAGGCTGACCCTATACTCACTGTGGAAATATAAGCATTTCCTGAAAGGGAATCATTGCAAGATGGACAGGTGCTGGAAACGCACAGGTTGTCTCTCATGGCTGATGCTAAAGACTGGACAGTTTAAATTAGATGTGGTGAATTTCACCTTTATGATTTCATCCTTTTCTTTTGCAGCCAAAGGGCCATTTGCTGTGAGACTATAAATTCTATTGTTTTAAAGAACTTAACTCTTTTGGTTTATGACTCTTCCAATGCCTTTGGGGTTTGTTCTGTTTGTCTTTCTAGGTTTTTAATTGCATTTATTTTAATTTGCTTGCTTGTTTGCTTTCTGTGAGTAAAATAACAGGTTTCTTCCTTGCATGGAAAATAACTGCTGAAAAAGTAGAAGAAAATGTCAGCTGCAAAACCCTAGATCTCCCATAGTCATGCAGTCCATGCAGCCCTCCTATTATTCCTCAAACGAAAGGAGAGAACATTTTGGAAAAGAGACAGCATAGTACCTGCTGGCAGGCTTCTTTAGCTAGGACCCAAGAAAACATTTTTGAAAGTGAAGTGACCAAAAAAAAGCCTTTTTTAAAAATATGTTTATTAACACTGTGATAAACATTGCTTTTTTTCAACTTGGAACCCACAGGGCTTTATCCAAACACTCTCTGTCAATATAAGCCCAACTAAGCAAATAGCATTGTAGCAGTGGTTTTCTTTTTCCTTTTTTTTTTTTTTAATTCAAAGAAACAGTTGTACATGTGTGAGAGACTTTTCCCTTGTCTTACAGCCTTATCTTTTCCAGTAGTTAAAACAGCTTACAGGAACTGTGCTATTTTTAGTTCAGTATTTTGAAACATTTAACGATCTTGAGGGTTAACTCTTAGTGGAGCTGAAGAGGATAACTTTTTTTTTCATTTGTGTTATTATTACAGGTGGGGCTGGTCACAGTGTTCACGATCATAACTGCCTAATACTTCCATTTATATAGACCCAGATTTCTAGCTTACAGCTTTGTAAGATTAACCATCGTGGGCTGAAACAGTCCAGTCCAGGTTTCTGCCTCATGATGATTCCTCTCTTTTTAAACGAATTAAAAAAAAAAAAAAAATTAATCCATCTCTGAGAACAACAGTAAGATAAAATTAGTTGCTTTGCTCCTGTTAAAAAAATTAAAGTTTTTCACCCTTGTTCTCTTGCCTCTCTGCTGCAAAAGATGGTATTGAAAACTGGAGGGCATGAAAGGGCAGAAAGACTGACTTTTCTGTCAGACATGGCTTTTTGTCTTTCTTCTGAATAATGTCAGCTTAAGTAAGATAAAAAGCTCTGAAATATCACCATCTGCACATAAACAGAAGAAAGCATTCAGCGATCTGCCTGGATGCCTTAAATGCTAGAGCAAGGGATCTAGGGACCCTAAATTCAGGAGTTCAGTGAATGCTCACCCAAACTGATTTAGCACCCAAGACACTCCAGACACCAAAGGAGGAGGCAGCTCTTCTCCAGCTTCATCTGTCTCGAGCTTTTCTACTTTTTGTGTCCCAGCCTATGGGTTAGACCTCAGCAAGAAGCCAACCTCAGTATGCAGGATTCAAATGCACATGCAAGGAGCAGACTTCAGGGACAACGGTAGGTAAGTGCATGCCCCAGCCCTGTTGAGCAGCCACAAGCAAATCAAGGGTCTGAAGAAAGTAGCCAGGAGTGAATGTAAGTCTATGTCCTAGTGATCATGCTCCTCAGGTAGGAGACAGTTATGGGGCTACAGTTCCTGCTGTTTTCATTATTTCACCACCATTTGCAAAATTCATAAGCAATTCTTACAGAAAACGGTGCTCCCATCTCCTCAGTGCAGGAAACACTTCCATTCTCTGAACACCACTTTCCAAGGGGCACCAAAAGAAGCCCTGGAAAAGAGACCGAATCTCATGAGAGTCAGAGGATGAGGTCACGTTTGCCCTTGATTTAAGGCAGAAGCCTGGACTCCCTGTGTTGGATCTGGAAAGAGCAAACACTTTATGATATTGATTTAGGGAAAAAAAACGCCTCAGGTTCTGTGAACTGTCTTCTGGATGGGCCTATAATGCTTCTTTAATTAACGAGATGTCCCTATCATTGCCCAGTTAGACAATATGAACATCCTTCAGAGCTTTAGCTTCACTCCACCTTCTGGCCATGGCTCTGGGGTGGCTTAGCCCCATGCTAAACCCAGCTGAGAAGCCGATGACTCTCCTTGCTCGGTGTAGGATGTTTGACTGCACTTTTCCACGGAGGTATGATGTGGACAATCCTCTTTTGTCTTGTGAGATCTCAAGTCCTCTGAGCAGCACATTGTCAACATCCTTTTCCAACACAGGTGTGTTTCTTTTTTACTTTCTCTGTCAGTTCCTGACCTGACCTGAGTTAGCTTACAAAAGCTGAAAACTGACTCCTTTTGTATGTCTTCTCAAAGTGAGAATGTATTTGTTTTGGAAGCAGGCCATGTTTTTCTCTCAGTTTTGGGCAGGGTCCATCCACTGACACTGAATTATAAGTAACCTAGCAGCTATCTAAGATGGCAGAGCTCACGTGCTGCAACGCAAAAGTATTTTACTGCAGATAGGTTAAAGAGACGATAGTCAGAGCTTTAGTCTAGTTCACTGCCAGAAAAAAGTACATGCACATTAAGTTTGGACTTTTCTGAAAAACGTTATTTTTCACAGTTAACCTTATTATATCTCTAGCTGAAAGTTTACAGAAGGGTTATTATATGTCTTATTGGAAACAAAGCATCAGCCTTCCTACTTCTTAGGGTTCTTTTAAGAAGCCTTGCTTATTCTATTATTATAATGATACATACATATGACAAGCAGTATTTTAATACTGTTCAATATAAAATTCAAAAGAACACAGTGCCAAAAAAAAAAGAGGAAAAATAAATCAGTACAAGCCTAAATTTTTATACATGATCTCATTCAGAAAAAAAATAGGATGGTTAATTTGTGACATTGGATTAAATAATTAAAAGACATTTATACAGTTTTCTAATACAATGAAATTCATATTAATTTCAGCACTTTTTACACTCCTAAACATCCAGGTTTAAGCGCGCTTTCTTCTTCCTGGTCTCTCTAGTCAACAGAGACAGAGGCTCCTCTAGGTGAGCCAGGGTTAGATTACGTGTCTCTTCTCATTTGATCTCTGAGGGAGCTTCTCTTTTTCTGCACAGACCAGGCAGTTTAGCCATTTGCCTTGGGTTGCAAAGATAACAAAGGTAACTTTGGGCCCCTCACTGCAAGAGAGACAATGAGGGGCTGGAGCGTGTCCAGAGAAGGGCAACGAAGCTGGTGAAGGGTCTGGAGCACAAGGCTGATGAGGAGCGGCTGAGGGACCTGGGGTTGTTCAGCCTGGAGAAAAGGAGGCCGAGGGGAGACCTCATCGCTCTCTACAACGACCTGAAAGGAGGGTGTAGAGAGGTGGGGTCGGTCTCTTCTCCCAGGTAACAAGTGATAGGACAAGAGGAAATGGCCTTAAGTTGTGCCAGGGGAAGTTTAGATTGGATATTAGGAAATTTTACTTCACTGAGAGGGTTGTCAAGCATTGGAACAGGCTGCCCAGGGAAGTGGTTGAGTTGCCATCCCTGAAGGTATTTAAAGGACGTGTAGATGTGGCGCTTAGGGACACGGTGTAGTGGTGGTCTTGGCAGTGTTAGGTTTACGGTTGGACTTGATGATCTTAAAGGTCTTTTCCAACCTATACGATTCTGTGATTCTGTGATTCTGTGATAGCTGGGATGAATATTCCCAGGTGCCACTCCACAGGAAGACTAGATTATTGTATAGGAAAATTTAAAAGATCATGAAGTGCTGAGGGTGTGAAAGAGGGTGGAATACAAACTGCAAACCCATGCACACTGGATAGAATTCAAGTACCCAAACTGGAGCCATTTAGAATTACCATTTTTAATGTAAGCTGGATGTCTAGGTGCAGCTTACAGTCAGCATAGACAGATGGCATCTCCAAAGGAGGAGTCATCTCCCCTATTACAGACACTTATATTAGAATGGAGTAAGTAGTCCCGGTTTCGTCAGCTCCATAAAAGATCAAGGATCAGTACTCAGGCTTCAATAATGACCCTAAACTGCCCATGTCATTAATGTGCTGGAAAGGCTTTGGTACGGAGTTGATCCTTGCCTTCTCTGCTGCTCTCATGCGCTACCTACACATAGTTCAGAGCCAACAGGCAGTAGAAACGAGGTGGGCAGGTATGGGGGGAAGCTATGGGGATGCAGCTCCCTACGAGTATGCAGAAAGGGCACTGGTTCATTTTGTATGCTTGCATAGAACAGCTGTTGTGAATATGGCAATAAAAGAACAATAAAATCTAAATTTATATGAGACCCAGGGCTAATGATTAACCCACTTTGCAGATTCTTGTCTGTTTCTCTACAGTGATTGTGTCTTGACGGCAACATGAGGAAGCAATAAATTACACTAAAATTACTTAACAATTGACGATAATTAATCACACTAACAAACTATTATCCCAGGCTCCACCGGACAAATATTTAATCCCTATTGGCCTCATTTCTCCTCCTTAAACTGGAAATAGAAGAGTTTCTTTCTACAGTATATTTTGTTTCTAATTTCTATGGTCAGTTCTTCAGGGCACAGGTATATGGCACCTGGCATGACAAGGACCTGGCAGTTGATTCAGTTTTCTAACTACTGCTGCAGGATACATAAAGAAGCAATACTAATGATGGTGTTTGTAGAGGTGATAGCCCCTGCAAAGCTGGATTACATATATTCCAGATGGGGCAGATTTATTCCATTTGCCTCATTGATTTGGTAAGCCTTGTGCCAGGAATGCAAAGAATAAGAACCTGATTTATGATTTAGCAGAACGTAGAGAAGTCTTTACCAACATACATGTTTAAGAAGACCCCTGGCAGGAAATTTGTGGCTTAAATACACTCTGGTTACATAATTGTCCAAAACCCCAGAGAGCAGTGCTATCTGTTCACACATGTTCTAGTATATTATGGCTACATCTGTGCTAGTAAATCAAGCAGGCCTATTTTCTGGTTCTTAGGCCAAGCGTCATGCAGAAGCCCTTGTCTTTACAACTGAACTCTTTCAACAATCAAAAGAACAATGCCAAATACAAACTGCTTTTTGGGAATGACCCCTGTAGTGCTCTCACTTCTGAACCATACCCAGGAGTTGCTTTGGGGAGTGAGGCTGGAGGCTGCTGGCCCAGAAGGGCGTTTGCTTACACTGGGGACAACCTTAAAAGTTTACATTTATACCATTAAAGTTACAGTTCCTTGCAATATTCCTTGCCTCTGTTTAATTCACTGGTATAGACATAACTCCATGAGAAGGCATTTCTTGCAATAGAGTAAGCAAAACTGTGTTACTTGATACATGGAGTAAGTATTACAGATCCCAGGTGTTTTGATTCATTAATGTGTAATTTGGATAGTTTTTGTTTCTTTATCAGAAAAATCAAGATAAAATTAATGGCAAATATTTGCAGGGATATGCTAGTTTACATACACAAGTATTAAGCTATAGCAGCTGAGGACTTTGATGAAGAACAGAATTCTCAGCAGCACCCAGCTGATGCTAGATTTTACTCCAAGCAAAGGCAAAACTGCAAAGCTTGCACTTCAAAAAGTTTGAAAGAACATAAAGCACATAAACTTAGAGGCAGAAATTGAAAGGAAAGAGTAAAATGGAGGATTCCTATACTGCTTGCCATATTTTAAACAGGCTCCAATTTCACTTTAAAAATATAAACTCCACTTCAGCCCTAAGTGAGTGAATGCAGTCTGCTCTAGATCAAAATGGATTATTGTAATGATATTTCCTGGCCTTAAGATCAACAAATCCTTTAAATAAATGCAGATTTCCATGTAGAGCTTTTGCAGCTCTCTGTTTCTCTCTGTGTATATAATGGCTGGTTATAGGTCTAGCCATTGAATGGCTATTCCATACAATGAATTTCCTACGGTGATGTTTAAAATCATAGAATTTAAACATACCACACTATGGCACTTTACACTTCCTGAAAGAGATTTAACAAGTCATCATGTGAAGAGATTGATGGATTTCCATTTTTTTTCCTTACAATTACTCTGTTTTTCACCTGAGTGAAATTCCTCAGTTATATTGGGTTGAAAGTACCTGCTCTTGTCTAGTTTTGAAAGCTAAGTCATCCCGGATGTACCTTGTTCCTGCATAAAAGTCTACAGGAGAATGCAAGGCTCAAGGACTAGAGCTGTGTCTGAACAGTGAGGGTGGGATTCCTCTCACCTAACCTCACGTATCTAAACTTAAGATAGCTACAGGTTTTCTTTTCATGGTCATGTCACCTCATAAAGAGATTCAACACATTTTTGCCTGTTTTATCCAGTTTCTAAGAGGGCACCTTTGGTGACTATTCATATTTATATATGTAGTTTTCAGATGCCTAAATTAGAACAAATAAATCCTGCCTACAGTGAACTAGAAACCCCAGAAACTGGCTGAGTTTGAAGCATGCATTTTATAACTGTTAAATTGAGAGACAAGGAGGAGAGGAAGGAAAGAAGATAATTGCTCTCTGACTGCCTCTAAATAAAACCCTTCTTCCCTTTTGCCTGGCTTTAACCCTTATTCTTAATGTTTCCATTTTCCAAATAATTTCAAACCTTTTTATGGCTACTGTTCTCATTCAACCCAATCATGACTGTGCCACTTGAGAAAAGAGGCAGAAACACAAATGTCTGAATTTCCAAGATACATATATTTTTCTGAAGAACCTAAGCTCAGAACAGTAGACTTAGGTCAAAATATTTCTCTGCTTTTGCCTTTTCTCATATACTTCATGTGTCCACCGTTTTAATGCAAGCTCCTCTAGACAAGCACATCTCTTCTACAGGCTTCTTTGAAGACCGTACACTATCTGGGAAATATGACTGAGTCTTTCATAGGATTGCAGCTGGTAGAAGATTGTGAAGGAAAAAGAAGATACTAAATCCACCTTGCCAGGGATTATTTTTTCTTCCTACTAACGAGTAAATGATCAGGAAAGCCTAGAACTGTTGGAGATGTGAAAGTAGCAGACAATGAAATGATCCAGTGCTGCTTTTTCTATTGATTTAATTTACACAAGACTGTAATCCTAGGAGAGATGGGAAAGGAAGTAAGAAGAGAGTCAGGAGAAACCGAGGAGCTTGTACAATGAGTTACAAATCCTTGACTTGAGATAACTTGCAACTGGATGTTGACCCAAGACAGACAATAATTTTTCTTGAATTTTGCTTGGAGGCTAAGGGGATTATTCAAACCTAAATGCTCAGAGGTATATTACAGACTAAAAAAAAAGAACTTCTGTGGCAAACCCAAATATCCTGCATTTCATGCAGAAGTGGTTATTGTCAGGTTTGAGAATCACTGTAGCCCAGAAGCATACAGCCAAGAGATATTCATGGAAGAAAAGCACCAGATGTGTCAATGCTAAAATATTTTATTGTACATACATTAGTAAGTCGGGGAGAACAAAGGTAGGCATGATATCCTTGCTTTGTCTCCAGTGTAAATGTGAAATGACGTCCCCCAAAGGGAGAACCTAACAGGCTCAATTAAGATCTAATTGAGCCTTTTAATGAATTTTAAAGAATAATCTTTTGCCACTTGCCCGCAGAAGACTCACGGACCATGAACAGCTGATGCTGTCATTAAAATGTGCTGAGAGGCATCTCCTTTCTCTAGGTGGCATTTTTATTGTGTTTTACATGCTATTAGGCATACAAAGGGCTGTGTATTTTAAATGATTAAGAAATTATATTTAGAAGTTAACACATTTATTTTTAAAATAGAAGTGAGATCTTTACACGTCAACTTGTCGGCAGCCCTACTACCTCGATCCATCATGGGAGAGTATTCTTACTCTATAATAGCTTCTAATTAAATTTCTTTCTACTGCGAAACTCTTCAAACCCATGCTTGTGCTTAATCATGTCAGACCTGTCAAAATACATGAAGGTTTGATGGGATTAAATCCAAAGCAGCATTGCACAGAAGGATGTGTCACAGCTAGAAATTTATTTCTGCCTTGTAATATGGACAGAAACAAAAAATTCTTTTTATGGTGGCACCCTGCATACAAAGCTCACTCAAAACACTGTTACGTCCAGCAATGTTCATAATGTTAATGATTTTTTTGACTGAGTAACTATTTCCTTAATATAAATACTGTTATAGACACCTGCTATTTCATTGTGTTCTGTTTATGATGCCATATAAATTACTCTGAAAATAAAATGAAATAAAAAATGATGCTAACAGGAAGAAATTGGAGACTGAGAATTCCAGAAGACACAAGCAAAGTGCATCTCTAGGTCTGAAGTAGAGAGGTGGAAAAGACTCGTTGAATCATGTGTTTCATCTCTCTACAAAGTGTAGACATACTAATGCAAAGGTGGAGGAATGGGGTTGTTTAACTCAAAGGTTGCAAAAGTAGGACAAAGATGCTTTATAAAAAGCAGGTTAATTGAGTCGAGTATCTTCTAGATCGGGAGATCTCATGAGGTCTACAGCTGGCTTTGAGATGGAGCCATTGAAGGAATTCAGATTCAGATATTTAAATGCAAGTGCCTTCGTGTGGGTTTTTACAGGTGAGCCCGGTCAGTAATCTCCCATTACAGACAGTGGAGATCTAACTGATGCCATCAGTGAGATCCAAAGAACCATTCAGTTCAATCTACAGCAAAGACCAACATTTGGTCAGTCATTAATTCTCTCCATTGACTGTATGGCCTTGATCTTCTGTGAGAATAGTGGCTACTTGGGTACTTAGCTCAAACAGAGACTTGGCTGCATCGCATCTTTAAATATAAGTGGCTGAATCTGGATGCGGGTGACCTTGCTTCACCTTTCCTTTCAACTTCACCTTGTTTTGCCTTACTAACTTGCATTAAAAGGTCCTGAGAGCAGGCTTGCCCTTGATGTGTTTATTGAAGGCCTTGTTTAGGGCCAAGCGCATCAGCTCTGGCCAGGCTCTTCAGGTGCTACCAGATGGTAAAAAATTTTTTAGTCTAGTTTTTAAGAAAAATAAGTATCTAGTGATATTTTTGTCAAAAACAAAAATCATGAAATGTGGGATTTCCTTGAAATTGATCTCAGATTAGGAAAAGGAAAATTTCTTGCAAAGGTGAGTCACACTGCATGAGGACTAACTTATTTTACCTGTTAGAAATGAAGAGGCTTGTGCAATTATTTGCAAGAACTGATTTTTTGACAATGGATACTTTATTAATACAACTGGCATGTAACATTCTTCATCATGCAGAGAACCTCAGGACAGCCACCGAACATAGGTCAAGAATGACTTTGCAATTCAGCATGCCTGAAGTCAGATATTCCATTATTCAATATTCTACAGAAAGCTTCAGTTGACATTAACAGCCTGTATTTATTTTGAAGCTAATGTGAAGGGCAGACACCTGAATGGTTGTTCTGAACTGTTTATAGGAGAAGCCCAAAAATATATCCTGATCAACTCCCAAATTAGAAACCTGGGAACAATTATCTTTTTTTATCCATACAGAGTCATCTCAGAGCCAATGTGCATTTTCCCTATATTGAGGCTATGTCCCATCGTTATTTATTAGCTGTACTGCAGAAATACCTTGAAACTCCAGACTAAAGTCACCTGTGCTAAGTGCTGTATAACCATAAATTAAGAGACAGTTCTTGTCCCAAAGAACGAGTTGTCTAAAAAGTAAATGTTCTGAGAAAAAGTGTGTGAAGATGAAGGGCCACAATGCAATTAATTCTTTTCCTAAAGGTGTCCCAACAGTTGAAAAGCAAAGGCAAGGACAGAACCCAGATACGTCTCCATCCCCGAGACAGTTCTAGACTTGGATCTAATACGATATTTACCAGTTTACATTCCTGTGAGTCAAATCACTTGAGATTTTCATGGCTTCAGTGTATAATTAATAAAATAAAATAAAAATTAAAATGCTAGTATTTTTCTTTTCTTCTGTAACATCAGAAGAAACAGTCCTCACACCAAAATGAAAAAAAACCCCACCTGACTCAGGGATATTTCCTGAAGTTAAATAACATCAGATAAATAATTTGTTAACAAGTATTTTGATTAAAGAAGCTAATAAATAATATCAAAATAAACAGGGAAATAACATTTAATTTATTGATTACATTCTCCCTTTATTTCAGGGGCATAATTGAAAATTTTGAAAAAAAAGAACAAATTTGTTTGAAGAACAAATTATTCATTTGTATGTAATTACATGAATAACTGATATATACTGAGAGAACTATTTATCAATATATAGTTATATACAGATAATATATATTACAAAAGTAAATGCATGCAAATATATAAAGAGAGAAAAGAGATAAGAATAAATCTCAAACTTAGGGTTTTCTCTTTTTTTCTTGCAAAGTTCAGCTTTTTTATAGTTTTTATTTAGAAGAAAGTGTCAAAGCATTTTTTTAAATTCAATTTACCTTTTTTCCCCGGCTTTTTTTGCAAACAAGAGAAAAGAGGAGCCTTCTTAATCATGGATTTACAGTTGTAAGTTTAACCTGAGATGTGTACCAATGGGCTTTATTTGGGTTTGGCTGGTGGCAGCTTTCATAAGCCAGCCGAATGTTTTCAATCAGATAATGTCATTGCTATGATAACAAGGACTCAAAAAGGCATGAAATGGCCTTTGGGGATTTAAAAATAGCATCAGTGCTCTTGTTTTCCAGTTTCACTATTTTATTATAAAATCCAGGCAATTCTCAAATGTAAACAATGCTACAAAAGCCAAACATTCATAAAGCATTTTACAAGAGGAAATAAAAATGATAGTCATCATCCTCTGCGAGTCTCGTTTAAAATGATCTGAATTTGCCCCTCTATTTTCAATGCTGTATACAAATTTGTAATTAGGCTATGATATTTCATCACTCACTAGAACAGCACAGATGTCAGGACATAAAAATTCAGGGTTTTGAGTTATACCCCAGGAGCCTTTAAACCAATTTGCTTTTTATTGGTGAAAGGGAAAAATCAAGGCTTACTTCACTGGGTTGATGAGTTACAATGGTGTTGAACTGATTTGAAGCAAAATATAACCAGGTACATAAAATCAGTCCAGCAGAATAAAAAGCCAAGCTCTGGCTAAACTTACTCCTATTATATCCAGTCCATTAAAAATGGGATAACAACGATATAATAAGGTTAGAAGAAATATGATAATCAGGGTAAGGAAAATATTGACTCTTCTTAAATGTTGTCCTCCTGGTTGGAAAGAAGGCAATTTAGAGATATTATAATTACTAAAGTTAACTGATGCAGCCCCAAAATTTTCATAGTGTAACGACACCAATTTTTTAAACTGTAAAAAATTGATGTACATTATATTTGCCTTTTCCAGTAGAGATGGTAAATCAGAAAGACAGACATTATTGCAGGATAAAACAAAACAGCAAGCAGAAACCTAATCAGGCAGGCATGCCAAGAGCACACTGACCTTATTCCTTCTAGACTACCCTCACATTTCGGAAGAAAGGAACAACAAAAATGTTACACACGTGGCACAGGGAAGTTTTATACAGCGCTGTGACCGCATGGATGAACGAAGTCCACGTTACACTTGCTATTCATGTCAGATCAATATTTAGGGGAAAAAAGGTTGTGTCAGCACATTAGGCAACTAAGACCATGTTAGTCAGAGAAGGCTGGATATAAAATTACTCACTGAGACACCATGCATTTTTCAGAAGGCTGAATTTAACAGAACTAAAGCAATGTGATAATCTAATCTTTTTTTTTTTTTTTTTCTTAGTATGTCCTCTAAAGAAACCTGCAGAAGGCTAGTTAAGGAGAATATGGCTTTTTAAAAATTTTTCTTCTTCTTCTTCTTTTTTTTTAAAGGTAGTTTAGTTGGAAAAACTAGGTTTACTCTGGAAATTGACTAAATATTTTGCATAAAGTGAAGGTTCTTCTCATGTCCAATAATATAGAAATATAGAAACTTAAATTCAAAGTAAGAAATATAAATGTGGTTATAGAAAATAGCTAGAATACAGAATTTAAATATAAATAGAAAATAATATACAACAACCACGCATATTTAGAAAGAGAACTCTAGTATACAGAAGAAAAAGACAGAAAAAGAAGAAGATATCAAAATATGGAGTAAGAAAATTTTAGGAAATCTTTCTAACTGCTCAGATATTTAAGATAACATTTAGTGGTTTTACCTTCAAAGACTTAAAAATTTGATGTTTGAGTCTGAGCTAGTCACCCATGTATCTTTAACAGTGACTGGAGAACAGATAATGCATTTAGATAGATTAAATCCATCCCAAATGCCCATGTTTCAGCTCAGGAAAGCTCAGCTGCACTTTTCTAAAATTAGGAAGGAGAAAGACAGCATCACTGGCCTCAGATCCTGGCCTGCAGGATTGTACCTGGGAACTCTCTTAAAACATTTGTTAATCTTCATTGTTTTAAAACCATCCAAAGTGCTGACATGCAGCAGGAATCGATTGCCAGACTCTCAAACAAGATTATTAAGAGAAATTAGGATTCCTTAAGTCGCTCACTGCTACACTTACATTCACTATACCTGACTCATCAACTGCTCTTTATCATAAAGTCATCCTCCCAAAAGCGGCGTGACTCTTGTCTTCTCTTTGGGCAAAGAAGGGAGTACAGAAATGTGTCCAAACACTGATTTTCAGCAAGCAGCTCTGTTGGGCCATGGTTTCTCACAGCAGGGAAAGTGTTTGCATTTTGAATAGGAACCCTTTGCAGGTGTGGGAAGGCCACTACATACTCCTCAGGAAGGTGTCACTCCAATGAACGTGGTTGAAGTACCTTCCTCTGCCTACAAAGCCAGGAGATGAGGACTCCCTGGTGTGAAGCCCCAACTGACTCGTGCGTGGATGAGTATTTGCTGGGCAAGTAAAAGGTCAACAACTCTTGTGCAGCCCATGTAATTTCCCTGGGTGTTTCTGTTTATAGGAACTAACATATTTTAGTTGCTATCTAGTGCTGATACTGGCCTTATCTATATTTTGATGTATATCATCAAAGAGTCACGCTGTCTTTCCACTGCACCCTGGGTAAAACGAGCTCTGCTGGTGCACACGGGTTTGCTGGTGAGTGAGAGGGCTGGGGAGGAAGGAAGGGAGCCATCGTGGAAGTAACGTCCTTTCTGTGCTGGTGAGAAATGTAAATTCAGGGGAGGAGTCATCTGCTCACACTTTGGTGTCTCCCTAGGATTCCTTTGTCATCAGAGGTGAATATCAGGTCCCTCCAGAGAATAATCCACATAATCTGATACCCATCCTGGCAGGAGATAAATTACCTGTGGTAGGCAATTCCCTATTCCTAGTTCCTGTTTCTTTAGATTGACTAAGGGCCCTAGGGTGACAAACTCTGTTTTAGACATCTAATATTTAGGCCTCTAATGACAGCACAGATGAATCTCACCTTGGGTCTAAGCCAATAGTTCCCTTTTCTTCTTCCCAGTGTCAGTAGCAACCTACCTCAGCAGACAATGGTAGATTAGATTAGGTCCACCCCCAAGCCTGTCTTGTAAATGTGGAAGTTTTCAGTGACCTTTGTTTTGTGACATCTTCCCCTGGATTAAAAATCACTGCACTCCGAAATTATCTCCAGATTTACTTTTTGCTTCCCTTCTGGGTGTTGAGGGTGACCTTAAATGTTGCACTCAAGTCCATATTTCTGTGCTGCACATGGTGGCAGTCAGCTGCACCAGGCTTAGACATGGAAAAACTTCCAGCGCCCACAGGATCACTGGAATGCCACAGATGGATGCTGGCTGCAGGCAGCCCACAGGTTTACTACAGGTAGCTTGTGAGAAAAGTGCAGTATGTGTGCAAAGTTTCTCCAAAAACCTCTGTCCGACCAATATGGACACGTATGCAAAGCTGACATCTGTAATGTAGACTTCCCCCTCTGAGCTGGTCTTAGCCTCTCTGCGTAGTCCATACGGATCCAGTCACTGAGTTTTGGACTGTGATTACCCTTTCCCTGAAGGAGATGTCTAAAGTAGATTCAGTGAAGCATGGTCCAGAATTAACTCTTTCCTTTCCATCAATGTACTGGGAAAGCAGGACAATTGTCCCATTGCAGACGATTGCTGTCTACAGTCACATTAGGTAAATGTCCCTTACTTTGATGGACTTCACCCTACAAATATCCCTGATGTCTAAATTAAAGCTGTTCATGCCTCACTGTGCTTCTTGGAAACTGGCTATTGGCCACGACATATTAAGACATCTATACCTTAAAAGAAAAGACCATCAGGTAAAATGATTGACATTCTTAAGCTTACTGACATTTGAGAAAGCTGAAACTAATCCAGAAAAAACTTCAGCTCAGTGTATTGATTCACCTTGGTCTGCAATCCTGACAACCTGCTAGCAAACACTTTACACCCAGTATGTATGCTACTGAGACAACTGGGGAGCTTTTGGTATCTTCACTGGGCTTTGAATTAGCAACTTAAATAGTAGGCTGTAACTCTCATCCGCTAAATGTTTAGTCTGATCCGAATATTCCATCTGCTTTCTCTGAATTTTGGCTGGATGCTAATCATTTTAATTAAAAACATACTTACAGGCTTTAATTATTTACTCTGAATCCCCAAAGAAAAAGACAATTTAATCTTGAAGAGTTTCTGTGGACAGCTAGTATGTCCAGGAAAATTGATAAAACCTAATAATCAAGAAGTGTCCTGCAGATAATTGGGTGGTTTTATGGACTTTTTTAAATATCTGTATAAAATGTACAAATAGTGGCTTGCTTTATTTAGCTTTAATTTGGCAGTCTATTCAAATGGGAAAACTTTTACTTTTGGTCACTCAATTCAACTCAGGCAAAGACAGTGGTAAGATAATTTTATCCTGTCTTGGGTATGAAATCAGTCAAGAGTTCAATTCTTCACCAGCTGGACATGAGATTCTGTAAATCTTATGTCAATCTTACGAATGGAAGACATGAAAAATGAAATTTCTCTCCCAAGGCAAATGCTGACTATACTATATTTCTTTATCTGCTAATTAGTTTTTTATTATTATTTATTTTTCTAAAATGCATGTTTTGCTAAAAGAAAATACTTATTGTTAATCCATGTGGACTCACAGGATATTTTTCACTTTTTCTTTAAACAAGCTATTCATGGTGTATTTTTGTTTGTAAAATTTCATAAGTATTATGAAAGTATTGTAAGTATGAAAGTGTGAAAGTATGAAAGTATCATACATATTTCATAAGTATCATAAGTATAAAATTTCATACCCCACTAGCAACCATCAGTACACTTCTACCTTCATTCAGAATGGCATAGACAGGCAACTCCAGGCATTTACTCCTCCTGGACATCTCTCTTGCAGCAGGATGAATCGCTTTCCACTTTTTTCCTAGGAATTAAAATTCTCTTTAGATCTTTGTTTATAAGCATCTGTGACAAACAACAAATAATAAGGCAGAGGAATAAACTGTAAAACTGCCAAAAAAAAGTATACCCTTGGTTTTTGTTTGACACCGTTTTAACCGTTTAGGAGAGGCACAATAAATTCTGTTTATTTAGGTTTATTCCTTAAAGAAAAGAAGAAGTGAGATCAGAACTGTTTGATATGAGCTCAGGCCTCTGGAAGGACATTCACTCTGACAAATTTTGTAAAGCTGAAGGAGTAAACAAAATTGTCAGGTTGGTTTTGGTTTTGTTTGATTTTGGTTTTGGTTTTTTATAATTAGAGTTTGTTATGCTCACATACTACAAACAAATGGATATGATTTCTGGTCAATTTTGTCTTATGCCAACTTTTGGGTTTGGGATTTGATTTTTGCCATTCCTGTGGACACCAAAACACCATATTTGTGCAATATTTTCTTGTACTTCTTTTTAATTATAAAAACACAACGGAATATTTGCATCTTCCTCTTCATGACTGCAGGATACTGACAGTAGCTACCCGTTGTCTCCCCCTCTAAAATGCTAATTGCCTAGAAAAGCAATTTGTCCCTATACATGTATTGGGCTTGCGTGGCAAGGTTTTGGTAGCAGGGGGGCTACAGGGGAGGCTTCTGTGAGAAGCTGCTAGAAGCTTCCTCTATGTCCAATAGAGCCAATGCCAGTTGGCTCCCAGTCAGACCTGCCACTGGCCAAGGCCGAGCCCATCAGCGATGGTGGTAGCGCCTGTGGGATAACGTATTTAAGAATGGGGAAAAACACTGCGCAACTGCAGCTGGAGACAGGAGTGAGAATATGTGAGAGGAAACAACTCTGCAGACACCAAGGTCAGTGAAGAAGGAGGGGAGGAGGTGCTCCAGGTGCCAGAGCAGAGATTCCCCTGCAGCCCGTGGCGAAGACCATGGTGAGGCAGGCTGTCCTCCTGCAGCCCGTGGAGGTCCACGGTGGAGGAGATATCCACCTGCAGCCCATGGAGGCCCACGGTGGAGCAGATATCTCCCTGCAGCCCATGGAGGTTAACAGTGGAGCAGATATCTGCCTGGAGCCCATGGAGGACCCCACGCCAGAGCACGTGGATGCCCAAAGGAGGCTGTGACCCTGTGGGAAGCCCACACTGGAGCAGGCTCCTGGCAGGACCTGTGGCCCCGTGGACAGAGGAGCCCACGCTGGAGCAGGTTTGCTGGCCGGACTTGTGACCCTGTGGGGGACCCACGCTGGAGCAGTCTGCTCCTGAAGGACTGCACTCCATGGAAGGGACCCACGCTGGAGCAGTTCGTGAAGAACTGCAGCCCATGGGAAGGACTCACGATGGAGAAGTTCATGGAGGACTGTCTCCCATGGGACAGACCCCACGCTGGAACAGGGGAAGAGTGTGAGGAGTCCTCCCCCTGAGGAGGAGGGAGCAGCAGAGACAACGTGTGATGAACTGACCGCAACCCCCATTCCCCGTCCCCCTGCGCGGCTGGGGGGAGGAGGCAGAGAAATCAGGAATGAAGTTAAGCCTGGGAAGAAGGGAGGGGTGGGGGGAAGGCATTTTTAAGATTTGGTTTTATTTCTCATTATCCTACTCTGATTTGATTGGTAATAAATTAAACTAATTTCTGCTAGTCTAGTCTGTTTTGCCTGTGACAGTAATTGCTGAGTGATCTCTCCCTGTCCTTATCTCGACCCATGAGCCTTTCGTTACATTTTCTCTCCCCTGTCCGGCTGAGGAGGGGAGTGAAAAAGCAGCTTTGGTGGGCACCTGGCATCCAGCCAGGGTCAACCCACCACTATACAGTATGATGATATTCACACATTTTGTCGTTTGCAAAACTGAGGCAAATCTCAGTTCATAGTAAAATGAAAAATGCTCAGATTTTACACATTTCAAAGGCTTGAAATTTTTATGCCACTCTCTCTTTATAAATACAAGAGAAGATAATTCAGAAAAATTCTGAAATACATAATAAATTAATTAATTAATTAATTTCCTTGTCCACGGCTGACCAGAGAAACAGACCCTGTTTTACCTGCAGTGATGAAGTGGGTCAATTGCTTTGTCCATAAGCTAGCTCAGAAAAGTGACATTTTGATATATCTTTAGAGCATCGTCATATGAATAAGGAAACTATGATAATCCAATGCATTTTTCATTCTCTGACATTTAACAGGGAATAGCATTAAGGTGGATCATCAGGATTTACATACTGTAATTGTTTTTGCATAGGTTTGGGAGGGTTGAGTTAACAAGGACCTGGCAGTTATATCAGCTTTTTAATTAGTTTATTTCACTACTGTTCTCGAGTATCTAAGCAAGTGAACTTTAAAGTAACTTCAGAATAGATTTGTGCCTTAAATTAAAATATGAATGCAATAAGCTAAATAAACCAAATACCAAAATAAACTGTTCATGTTTCTTAACCCTGACAGCACTGTTCCTCTCTCCTTAGCCATTCATATTTCATAGATTGTTTAATTGAGAATAATGTAAGCATACTGGCTCATATTCACTCAAATAAATATGAACCAGGGCAACTAAGGAGGAATTAGTCTTTACGGACTGTAGTCCATTAAAAGTTTAGCCATAATACTTGGGCTAGCCATCTAAAATTACCCACTTCTCTCTGAAAATGGAAGATTAGTGGTCAGGCAGTTAGACTAGATGATCATTGTAGGTCTCTTCCAACTGAACTATTCATAGAATCATAGAATCCTTTAGGTTGGAAAAGACCTTTAAGATCATCGAGCCCAACCATAAACTTAACACTCCCAAGTCCGCCACTAAACCGTGTCCCTGTAGGGTGCATGTTTCAGATATCTAATCAGATAAATCCCAACCTGTAAGTCAATGTTGGGAGGAAGGGGGGGGGGGGGGGGGGGCAGGAAGAGATAACTCATGAGTGTAATTTATAGTGTCCATCTTATATCCCCTTTTTGGTTGCAGAATGACCTTCTGGAAGGACCCATATCTATCGCTGGCTGTAGGAGAAGCTCAGCAACCAATTTATGTGAAACACCAACTCTGAGACAACAGACATTGTCTGAGATGAATTCCAGCTTCTGATCAGAGAGTTTGTGCCTTAACCTTGAAACATCTTTCCATCTTCCCTAAAAGACTGCCCCTGAGGGATGAATCTAAACAACAATGCTGGTCATGGGCAACACTGTAGGCATATTTAACTGGAAAGGGAAGAATAAACATGTATCATATTTGGGCTTGAGATATTAACAGTGATATGAAAGGTTTATCTTAAAAATTGTGAGCTTGATTACTTAAAAATCAAAGAAAGTACCAGGAAAAAAATCAAAATAAAGGGATAAAATATCAAATATTAGAAAGAGAGGGATTATCAGAAAAGACTAGAGGTAGATTTGGTATTGTATGATACCCTTGGTAATGGAATTGCACTCAAGAAGATGGGAAGAAGCAAACCAGGATTTCCTTACTGTTAACAACATGTTCTGACTCTACATTTCCATGAGCAGAAGTAAGCCCAAGATGTCCATGTCCACTCTGCCCTTCTAAAGCCTTCAGAGAGATGTGGCAAGAATAGAAGGCAGATCTGTTCTTTTAGCCACTACATTTCATAGTCCAGCTCATAAACAGAAACCCAAATCAATGCTAGAGATGTATCCCATCCTGCTGCCTCCACCCTGGGGACAAAACCATCTGCTACAGGCATGAATCTGAAATCATATTAGGACAAGCTTCATTATTCTGTAAGCTGAAGCTTCCTCCAAGAGATGTATATCATATTTTCAAGCAGTAGTTTAAGCCAGAAAACAATAGCTGTCCTTGTAAGAAGATGGACGTCTGTTGTGACAAGACGCCAGTTGCTCTACAACAGCAGCAAATGTGTCCAGTCCACTTGATATTCACGGCTCTGTCATTTGTATGCTGGAGTTCACTGTTCTGGTTGAGTCTCATCCAACGATCATTTATGCCTGAAATACAACCAGATAGCTCTCTCCCTGTAACTTTGTCTAAATATTCACAGCATTAGCCAGCTTCTAAAAGGTACAGTTCTTAATTGCTCGCCTGAGAGTGTACTTCTTTACCCTAGATCATTATACAAGATGAAGCTAAATTAATTTGGCATCCGCAAGAAACCTTGAAGGCTGCCAAGAGTTCATAAGACAGATTTTAATAAATGGGAGGGGATTTTAGGTTGTTCATTTGTTTGTTTCCCAGAAAGGTGTAGTTATCTGTTTTTATTGTCTGGTGATTTTCCAATTCATTCTCTTATTTCCTGCTAATGACCTGCTCTTCAAATATAATGAGTGATCTGGTCTCCTGCAAGAGCTGCTTTTATTGATAGTCTGGAGGTTTGCTCCAAATATTATTTAATTATTTTCATGCAGTCTCTTTCCCTCTATCTCCCTTGTCCTTTGCTAAGCCTTACAGTACCTAAAGTGTATAGCTGTTGTCCTGTTAAATTTATACTCCCGTGAGTTTCCACCCACTTCAGCTTCAACTTGTTTGTTCTTTCCAACTTTTCTGAAGGTCTTTAGCTAATCTTCAATGCCCTTCTGTTTTCCTCCAAAATTGGTGTTGTCAGAAAGGCAGGGAAGCAGAGACCAGGCTGCTTGCAAGAGTGGAGGAGAGAGAAAAGGACTATAAACATGATGTACACAGTCTTGATGAGATGTTTTTTTCCTCTTGGGAAGAGTCAGCTATGCATCATAGCAATGGACATAGTAGAAAGTGCAGACACGTATTCAGTCCTTGAGTACCACTCTAACACAGCTTTATTGCTTCTGGGACACAATTATTCCTGAAAAGCACCATTCTACACTGCATAGAGATGTGGGCTTGCTAAGGGAGGTCAGTACACAAACACGGATCCTTGCTCAGTGTGGCGGTGTGCTCCCCCCCCACACCCCCGCGCTCCCTGCACAAGCAGTAACCATCAGCGGGAGTCATCCCGATAGCTGCATCCAGCTTATGCTGGACCTTGAGGACGAATGGCAACAAAGTAGCCAAGGGCTGCCTGAAGCAGGGATCTAAACCTCTTGCTGGATGCAAATATGACCATAAGTCAATCATCTCACTCCTTAAATAGTGGACAGCCCAGGTCCTGTCGAGCTCTCCTGCAGGGCAGCGGGCTGCACGCCAGGATCTCCCCTTGAGCAGGGACGCCTCTCAAGGTTACTCCTCGAGGCTGAGAGATTCCTTGCTGCAACAGATCCTCGGTAAGTGACTAACAGCATGCTAAACTTTGAAATCTTAGCTAAGTGATACAAAGGATTGATTGCGCACATATACAATCCTTTAGACATAAACCGTTGACCAAGTCTGGGACTAGGACCGGATCCAGCCGCACCCAGACTCCTCTCTGAGAAGGAGTTTAGAAAGCAAGGGGATCCTTTCCGAACCTCATGACTCAACGGGAGGGTCTCCCTGACAGTTTTGTCTGACCCTGTCCTCTATGCAGCAAATAATCAAGTGCACCTCGCCATCGAATCTTGTTAAAACACTGTCACATTGAACTTTGTTAACTCCCTATTCTGTATCAATAAACTATATTTTTACTTCTCTCTAACGAGTGAAGTGCACCCTCACTCCATCCGTGACACTCATAGAGCTGAATGGATACCTGTCCCATATATCTATCTATAAGCCAAATCTGTTATTAAAAAAAAAAAAAATGTATAAAACTGTGTCATGATGATCTTGCTAACTTCCATGCCGGTATGACAATAATAAAGTTTGCCTGAAATTTTTCACCATTATCCTTGGAAGCCTCTACCACAAAGCCTCTACCACAAATATTTTGCAAACTCAATAGACAAGGGAGACTTATGGTGAGAGAGGTCCCATGACAGCACAATGAGAACAGGAGCAGAGCACAGATGACCTTGAGTCTGTTGCAGGAAGTCAGCAGTGGTGGAATTTATCTCCTCCAACAAATTATGTACAAGCTAGCCATTCAAGCTGTGTAAAGGGCCAGTGAAGAAAGAGCGGTGTCTCCATAGGGTACCTGAAAGTAAAGTGACCCCATGTTAAAAGTTTGTTTTAAGCCAGGCTGAAGTGTCCCATGGAAGTGCACATCTCCCTTCTTTGATTACAGAAGACTTAGTGTTCAATTCAGGTGCCCCATCTAGGTGTCCAGTGCCCTCTGAAACGCCATAGGTATCCCTCTTGGTTTCCAGCTGGGTGTCCTACAGGTCCTGTGCCAAATCTCCATGCCCTAAGAATGAGATTCAGCTCAAGATTAAGGCATCCAAATTTAGGACTCTTAATGCAGGTTTTTCCATGTGAGATGGGTGTATCATCTACATGTAGTCAGTGGACATCTACTCAACCCTGTCGGCAGAGATGATCAATCAGCAGGGATGGGCTTCAATTACCAGACAGAAGCGTACAATATCATTTTAGACGCTGTGGGGTACCCACCTGTCCTCCACCTACAACAACAGATGGGTGAGCAAATATCTCATGTATCTTGTGTAGTATCTGCTAGCCCCATGTGGATGTGTTGCCTTAGATTTACTATAGTAGGAGAATGGTCACCCAGTTCACATGTAGACATCTATGTGTAGTTGCCCAAATACAAAAGTCTTAATCTCAGATTGAACTCTGCCCTAAAAACTGTCTTACACTAAATACCTGGCTTTCAGAGGGCTGCATTTAGGTTGGAGGGATTCTGCTGCTAACCACAAAACCATGCTGTGTTGTCTTAGAACTATTATTCCATAATTCATGCCTCAATTTCTTTCCTTCTCTTTTTTTTCCAGACCCACAGGAATGTCAGCTCAGAGAAGATTAAGTTTATGCTATTTAACATTGCAGCGATAATGCTCAATTAGACTTTTCAGTTCACATCTGCAAAGGCCAATGCCAAGTTAAATCACTTCAGTCTACTTGATGTCCCAGATCATGTAACAATCAGCTAAGAACAAGGCTGCAAGCATGATTTTTTATTTCAGTGGGCACAATTAGAAGTATTGAAAGCACTCTCTGCACAAATAACTCTAGGTGTTACCTCCTGCCCCTTTTGACAGAGGAGTAATTTAGCCCAGCAGACGTGTGCTGTGGTTCATCTTTAAAACTTCAAATAAAAAGTGCATTTAAACTTTGGGGGGCTTTGTGAAGTTTTATTTTTCTCTAAGCCAAATTTGATTTAAATAAAGATGAGGTTCTTGAGTTTCTTCCTCTCTGGAAGGATTTTTGTTTATTTATTTGTTCATTCATTTCACTTCACTGTTAAGGAATATGAAACCTGGCATATAGGAAGTATGAGCTGCAGTGCAAAGGAAAATAACAAGTGATAAACTTTGAGTGGGAACATAGGGGGATGGGGGGGGAAAGGAACAAGGAGAGAAAAAGAACAAAAAAAGAAATGAGATGAAAGTAAAGGTGAGAGGCAGAAAATTCTCCATTTCCCTCTAGGCTTATCATATCTGGCTTTTTATTTTGAATTTACACAAGAAAACCTTTATAATCCCCTGGAGAACAACTGAGCAAATATGCAGAGTTGTGTAGATTTAGGCCTTTTGAAAGCCCTTCCCAACAGGGGAAAAAACTCTGCAGGCAGTGGGTCAGGATCCCTTTACTTGGTTCTAATCTTAAATTAATATTGTGTATTATTGCTAGATCTGGGCACTGAAGCCAGGTCTTCAAAACCATGAAGTTGGATTAAGATTAAGGAGATGTTAGAACAGGAATATTTTAATCTATTTTATTTACCTTCTGGTGTTCAGGACACAAGGTGCATCCCTGTTGCCTTTTTCGCTGTGACCAAGAGAACACAGGGACTTTCTTTAGACAAAAACAAGCAAGCAAGACCACAAGAAGAGTTCTTCACATGTTTGTGTGACTTAAAAAACTACAGATCCTTGGAAGACTAACATTAAAACCTAAGCGTGCAAAGGCCTTAATGTCTTCAAACTTTTTGTCTTTGACTGACTGATTGATCAATTTTTATTTACAGCTCATTCAGAAGACAAATAACAAGAATAAAAGCTGGTATTGCCAAGACTTGAAACGAAAATGCTAAGAAACATTTCACTAGAAAGTGACTCTTTCATAAGCCTACACATTTTCTTTATCAGTTCGAGATGTGATGGGGATGATTAGATATTTGTCTTACTGTGAGTGACTGCCAGATGATGGGTTATTCAATAAAGATCACCAATGCTCTGAGCTCATCAGGCTCTTGCTGCAGTTGATTGAGGTGCAATGATTGAATTCACCTATCATGTTCAGGAGAAGTTTATTGCCGCTTGGGAAATAAGGTCAAGATTCCCTCCATGGCAACATCAACCTTCGAGCCTACTGATTCTGATATAAAAAAACACGTATTAATTAGCATTGTTATTATTATAAGCAATCTAAATGGTTTGATCTCTTTTTCAGTATTAGCTTACGTATCCAGGCCACAGGTTTAATACATATGCATTTTTGCGGAAGCTGACAATGTTAAGAAAGGATAAGACAAAGCCTGAAAGGATTTCTTTTAAAACTACCAACCTACAGCAGCTCAAGCCAAATTTGTCAGAGAAGGACTTAAGGATAGATATAGACCATGCCCAGCAAATTTCATACTATCACAAAACAAATTCTTGTCTTTGGGTAAGTTAACTGTTGAGTGATTAGCTCAGTGCAATTTCCTTCCATGATGAGCAGAGAGGAAGAGACACTGACCTGTTGAAGGCCTGAATCCAGTTGCCGTAAAGGTTAATACGATTTTTCCCATTAACTGGTACAACTGGAGAAACCTTAATCGGTACAGATTGCCTGGTGGAATTATGGGAAATAATTCCTCTTACCTTAGTGGAAACAGGGAGATAAACACTGGATTGTCCCGGTGTTAATTATTACAGCAAACTTAACAAGTAAGAAAAATAAGAAAGAAGAATAAGCCTTATTAATTGCTTCATAAAAGTATGGCTGCACAGAGCCCTGAAGGGGTGTTTACTATGAACATAACACACTGAAAACAAGCAGGCTTTTCTATTTCTTTAAGGACATTCAGGATATTCCTTCCCTTCCAGCACACATAAATAATGTATTCCCTAAGTTTTATTACTTTTTTGGCATGATTTGTCCTTCTGTCAGGTTTGCAGTTCTTAAAATGACATTTGCAGTTCTACCATTTTCCATAGCGGTGCTGGTTCCCTCCTCCCAGCAGCTGGCGTTTGCTTATAATAATGTTTATTGCACAGTCCTCTGGGCCTCTTTTCTTATGCTCCCTGCAGTCTAATGAATGGCCCATGACATTATTACGGGCTCACTAATTTCCAACCAGCTATTGTTCCACGGATCAGTGCTTTCAATGTGATGACTCAGCAGGCAGTTCCCCAGTCCTAAAAATCTTGGGTTTGATAATGATTTCAATCCCGTTCAGCGTTTCAGAAAGGCTGCTGTGTTGCTGAGTCAGCACAGATGGGGAGATACCCTAATCTATCTGAAAGAACCACAGGAAGAGAAAAAAAAAGAAAAAAAGTACAAAGAAGTAAATTGAAAAATCCATGAACGTTGCAAGGGAAAAAGGATGATGGTGCCACAATGAAGCAGAGCAACCCTGAGATACTTAACGGACAAAAATGTCCATGCTGATTACACTGTTATGGCCCCATCTTCATCTCAGCCACCAGCCAGCCTGTGTAAAACCAAATGCCTTTCTTCTCATTTTCTCCATTTTGAGGAAGAATTTAACTTCTTGGCCAGACCTTTAAATCTCATCATCATGGTGTGTCTTCCTCAGTATCGCACAGCTACCTGTTTTAGTATCCACAGAGGGACCGGTGAATCACTTTCAAAAGAAATGTAAATGCAAAACCAAAATAACAGACCTATTCCCACACAGTTTTCAAGCAAGGCAAAGTATAGACTTAGCTGCAAGCCTTCAGCACCTAATTTTAGTGCTGATTATAAAATAAAATGAGGTATATAAACCAAGAACATTTTATTTACTCATGCTAATGTTAAGTAAGTTCATCTCCCCCACGTTCGCTTTCCTTGAACAAACACATTCAGACACCAAGACATAAAAAATTGTCCTGGCTTCTCTTAGTCAGAGGTTAGGTGTTCTTTCAATTAAATATAATTAAGAAATGTGGTCCAGTATCATAACATGCTCCTAAGGAAATGGCATGTCTTTATTTAACTATGCTTATTGAAAATAGCATTTTTTTCACTACAGCCAATACATAAAACTATTCCGTTTCCAGATTATAATTAAGTGCTGAAGGTCAGTAATTAATCTCTTTGTTTTACAAGATAGGCTGCACTTAACTGCACTGAGACATAGGGGCAGAGGGGAATTCATATAGTAAGGTTTTCTCTGGCACTGTATGCAGAAGGAATTTTGCTATGCATGGCTGGTACCAAGCTACTGAAGAGACCCAACTGCCGCATTTAAATAGGCCCCTCTGCAAACCTGTGAGCAGACTATCAGATTTGCACAGACCTCCATCAGCCACGAAAAGATGGCTCTTTTTGAATAGGCATTTCAGGAGCAGGTTAGAATTCACAGCCTGGTACCGTTGTGTTTCCTTCTATTGTCTTCAGATGGTGCCAGCCCACGTACTGAAAATCTGTTTCTCCACTTCTTGGGTACTTACTAACCGCTGATGTAGGGAAATGTTTAACCCACATAAGCAGTGTGAAATGTGAATTCATTCTCTCAGAAAAAAAATTAATTGGGATTTGAATCTCATCCTGGAAATAATATCTGCTTGAAATACCTTTATCTGTACAATGAAATAATATTGAGAGCTTCCACAATCCTGAGAGCAACAATTTTCAGGACATTTTTTGTGTGAATAAGAGCAGGAACCAAAGGATTCTGGTTTGACTCTAAAATAGATTATTATAAGTTGCTTTCATAAATCCTTGTTTTTTTCAAGCTGATACAGTATTTTTCACTTTTGCTATGTAAAGATGAAATAATTAGGGTAATTGCAGCGTTCTCCCCAAGAAAAGCTGCAAGCTGTTGCCTACTTCTGGGGTTTTGAATGTCCAATATAGTGCTTGTTTTTAACTCTAAAGGTTGTTACTCCCTTAACTTGGTGTTGTAAATTTTAATGCTTGTTTCTAGCATATGGAAAGCATAATCAGTTCCTAGTTTGCAAGGTGCGTTCTGGAATGTCAAAAAAAAAAAAGAAACCCAACAAACAACAAAAGGCACACACTCAACCACTCCTGCAAATACTGCAAGAGGCATGGGTTAAGCAATGCCTTTTGTTTAGAAATAGGAAGACAATGAAAACATGCATTGTAGTACTGCCAAAAAAGATGAGGACAATGCAGAGGAGAATTCGCCATAACCAGCAGCTCATATTGCACCTCTTCAACAAGATTTAATCAGCCTGCAAGGATTGATTCCATTTTCAGGACAGATGTGAATTAGACCTTTTGACCTCATACAGTACTTTTCCAAGGTGACTAACCACGCCACATTACTTCCTAAGACTCTGTGACTGACCATGGAAAATAATTAAGGGTGAGAAGTTTGCAGTCCCTGCTGTTTGGTCCAGGTGTATGCCCAGCATACACCATCCTCCAGATATCTACTAGGAGATACACCATTAAATACACACACTCAATATATTTCAATCAAAGTGAGGAGGGAAATCAAATAATGAACGGTGTGATCCAGATTTACTCCATCAGTAATCATCCCGTAAAAACGCACGCCTGGATAACTAGCCAACAAGAACAGACAATTGTGAGCTCTTCTCTCCTGCTGTGCTAAATATTTGCTTCTCCGCAACTTCTATCAGAGAAAAAAACCCACGTGTGCTCGTGTTTCCATTCTCTTATGAGTTTTCTCCCCTTTTTTTTTCTCCATTGACACATTTTTATGTCCCAGTTACTTTATGAAAAACCAAATAGACCGCACCCCAACAAAGCCATTCTGCCTTGAAATGGCTTTTGTGTTAGTGTTCCAAGCAATTATATTTCAGAAACAAATATTTTTTATGATTTAAACATAATGCAATAAACAAGATTATTCTCTATTAAAAATCAGGGGTGTTTTGCCATAAAGGGAATAGGAAGAAGAAGTCTCAGAAGAAATATTCCTCCAGCAAATATTTTTGCTCTTTGAAATGTGTCACTTCCATAATTCATTCTGTGCTCTGGGTAATACACATGACTGTACTGGAAATGAGCATTTAATTAGTGCTCTAGTACAAATATCAACCACCTCCTGTGTGGTTTATAACTAACGTTTGGGGCTGTAAATGTTTATCAGGTAATATCATGAAATTATAAGGATCCATCTGACCTCAGGCACGGAAAATGAGTGTGACGAATTTGCTGGCTCCATAACCCAGTGAGCGAGAGAGATCAATTGATGGCATAACATAGTGCTAGCAGAAGATGCCGGAGGTCAAGGAAAGGCAATAAACTGGTTCATGAGGGAATGAGTCTCAGGCATGACAACGACAAAGCACAACAGTGATTTTTATGGAGTTAAAAGTCACAAAAAAGGGATTCACATAACCACAGAGTGATTTTTATTGGAAACATCGTGGTGGCTAGCTTCTGTGAAATAGCCTAGGCTCAGTGCTCTCCACCAGGAATTTGGAGACACATCCTCCCAGAGGGGTTCAGGGCAGCATTTCTCCAACCACCAGCTTTTAAGTGTGGTGTGGACAGAGACAGGACCCCGTGCAAGCAGGAGTGCAAGGTTCAGGAGCCCAGGGAGACACTATGCGAGGAAGAGCTTGGTTCTGTACCAAGCAGTAAAGACAGTAGCTCTGGAGGCCAATAAATTTATATGTGTTTTCAGATGGATTTTTAGCATGCACTAAAAAGAAATTGCTGGAGCTAAATCTCCCTCTTCCAGGGGAGAGACATAACCAGAATTCATTAACCAGAAGGTTGCTATACCACTGACGGTAAAGAATTTATACAATTATTCATATAAATATGCTGAATTTATACAAACAGCTCAAATAAACCTAAACATAGTCTCAGGCCTAAATTTACACACCATTTACACTGTAATTGCATATCACTCACTTCTGGCAGCCACCCATGGCCATATCTGAGCCTGAGGGACTCCAGCACTGCAAAAACTCCTCAGCAATCCCACAGGTCCCCATTCCTGACTGCTGGTCCTTCTGCAACTTACCATCCATCTCAGCTGCCCATAGGCAGAGGCAAACTTGGAAGAACAGACAAGCAGATATCCAGATGTTTTGCATCACCATGGCATTGGCACTCTGAAGTCATGTGAAGTTGAAGGTAAAGCACCTCTGGTGGTGAGGAATGGTTGAGGATGATCCTTAGGACAAACTGTAAATATTGTTGTAGAACCAGCTTAAGGCCACCAAATACAAAAAGCTAATTTCTGCTTCTGAGACAGCCTCTCACAAGGACACCTGTCTTAGGATGCAAGTCAGCACCTACCTGTAGGAACACCTGCCCTTTCCTATGCCCTGTTGGCTGATTGAACCACTCAAATAAATGAGTAATGTGCATCCCAATAGAAAATACAGAACTTGATTCCCAGGAAAGTCACGTGAACTTGGGCTGCGCACTTTATGCTGATCATCTTAGAATCTTAGAATGATAGAATCATTTAGGTTGGAAGAGATCTTTCAGATCATCAAGTCCAACCGTTAACCTAGCACTGCCAAGTCCATCACTAAACCATGTCCCTAAGCGCCACATCTACATGGCTTTTAAATACCTCCAGGGATGGTGACTCAACCACTTCCCTGGGCAGCCTGTTCCAACGCTGGACAACCCTTTTAGTAAAGAAATTCTTCCTCATATCCAATCTAAACCTCCCCTGGCACAACTTGAGGCCATTTCTTCTTGTCCTATCACTTGTTACTTGGGAGAAAAGACCGACCCCCACCTCGCTACAACCTCCTTTCAGGTAGTTGTAGAGAGCGATGAGGTCTCCCCTCAGCCTCCTTTTCTCCAGGCTGAACAACCCCAGGTCCCTCAGCCGCTCCCCATCAGCCTTGTGCTCCAGACCCTTCCCCAGCTTCGTTGCCCTTCTTTGGACACGCTCCAGCCCCTCAATGTCTCTCTTATAGTGAGGGGCCCAAAACTGAACACAGTATTCGAGGTGCAGCCTCACCAGTGCTGAGTACAGGGGCACGATCACTTCCCTAGTCCTGCTGGCCACGCTATTTCTGATACAAGCCAGGATGCCATTGGCCTTCTTGGCCACCCGGGCACACTGCCAGCTCATATTCAGCTGGCTGTTGAACAACACCCCCAGGTCTTTTTCCTCCAGGCAGCTTTCTGGCCATCTTCACCAGGTCTAAAACAGGAACAGAATTAGGAAAGACAGGAAGACTAAATCCCCCTCCATAGCACTGCTGGCTGCAGAGGGAACATTTCAACCGCTGCAAATAGATCCTGTCCTGCCTAAATCTCTGTACAGACCTGAGCTACAGCTTCCTATAACACAGTCCAGATTTGCTGTTGGACATGAGAACTCCATATATAGTATATAAGGAAAATTTGGCACCTCAGGATAGAGACTAAAATACCTCTGTGTACTTTAAGAGCTGTAGTGAGCCAGCTAACAGGACAAAGTAGACCAGAGATGGGAGAGGGACAGAGTTTAAACTCTTGTCCCTCTCCAGACACCAACACTTCACACCATGCTGTAAGCAAGCTATTTACACAGTGTGGTCTCCAGAGCTGTTAATCCTTTTCTCAGAAGAGGCAGTGACAATCACACTTTCTGAGCACAGCCATGAAAAGTCAAGCCGACCGTGCTGGAGCCCACCTTGTATACGATAGCCTCATATATAGAGCATGCACTTACAAAATAAGGCACTGGGACCCCAAGTCCCTCTCATTTCCATGGTCTCAAATACACAGCTTCTAAAAAAGTGCTCTAGCCACCAGAGTTTAATTAGTGCCTGGATTAGGGAACAGCAGTCTTCCTCCTTTATCAAAGACTTTAAATTAATGTGGAGAAGAAAGAAGGGAGACAAGAAAGTCTGACTCAGCTGAATCCTCAACTGAGGAGCTGATATAAATCTTAGGCTCTGGGTTTGAACATATGCAGTGCCCACAGTGGACCACACTGAGGGTAAAAAAGGGTTGTATAGGTACATATACTGTTCTCTGGGATTGTTTTTTTCCTTCATTGGGCTGGGTTGATCTGAACAGATGTAGGCATCTTGTCTATAAATCTGTGCATTTGAAAAAGTGAACATATAAAAGTCATTTTTATAGTCAATGGAGATGTACTGCATAGAGACAAAGGAGAACATACTGCAGATCAGGGTGTCCAAAAGTCAACATCTAAAATATGTCACAGGAGTTATCTTTTAAAGCACCTGTTTAAGGAGAGAAAGGAGTCTGAGGTGACCATCTCAGCTAATGATGTCTCTAGAATCACTGGCTACAGCTACCAGTAGTCAATCTAAGACTTTGCCTATCAGATCAAGCACTGAATTAACTTATTTTTCATTAATATTAATTTCTCTGTGCCTCAGTTCCCTACCTGAAAGTGGAGATCAGTGTAACACCTCATCTCACCATGGCTGTGAAAAATAATTCCTTTCATGTTTGTACAGTTCTCAGTTACTGTGGTGACAGGAACCTGGAGGAAATTAATACACTTCTGTCTTCAGATCTTGGAGGGTTTGAGAAGTGTTCACTAAATAAGACAGAGAGATATGTCAGAAGTAAAGTAAAACCAAATGTTGATGAGCTGCCCATTTGAAGAGTACCAGTACACCCAATAAGAGTGCTGTCCTGCCAAGAAAAGTACTAAAGCAGTCAAAAAATATGGTTGAATTTTAGTTCATCAGATAGAAAGGGAAACTAAGGTTGCACAGGCAAATACTTAGAGTGTTTTCAGACTTCTGAATGTTTTTAACTGCAGCTTCAATGTGACTTTAAATATTTTTCTTCAGATGCAACCTGCACAGCAGTATATTCAGCACTATATATTTCAAACAAAGGCATCACTACATTACCAGAGGAAAAACGGATTCTGTTGCTACACTGAAGATTTTGAGAACTGTTTTGTGATTTCAAGTTAGAACACAAATTTTTACCATCTGCAGTGAATCAGAAATTGTGAAAAACAGCTCATTTTCAACATTCAAGTATGTAGTTTTAACTTCAGCTTCTTAAAAAATAAAAATTAAAATTAGCTCTTTAGAAATGACATTGAATTTGGGGGGAAAAAAGGATACCTATAACTCTAGTTAATTAAAAAATAATAAAACTAAGCATTAGATTTTTTTTATTCCTCAGAGATAAATGCTGGAGAAAAACCTAACAAATATTTTTTTCAGTATCACTGATGTTGATCTTCATTTAGTAGTGAAGTACATTTTTTATGAGTTCAAGCTTTTTCATCTCCCTTTGAAGGCATTGGAAAAACGCTTGTTGATTCAGTTGGATCAAAATATATCCCAATGTATTTGGGATATATATGCCTAGACAGGCTTTGCATCATATTGCTAAAAGTTATTTGTTGACTGTGCATATGCTACTGTACAAATACTACACAAAATATATTCCTGATAAGGTACCGCTAACAGTGAAAGTACAGCTGAGTCATAACGGGAGAGAAAGATTTTGTACGGTGATTTTGAGCCCAATCTGCCACACTGAATCTTGGCAGGAAACCTCAAAAGTTTGTCAGGTTTTGTACTCCTGGTGCACAAAGAAACACATTTATCACATGAAATGTTTACTCTGAAAGGTGTTATTTTAAAGGTCAAAGCGAGACCCTAATGGGTGGTGATGGCTGGGAGTTAACTATGACATGTAGCAGATATATTCTTCATCGACAGTTTATGGGATGCAACCAGCCTGCAGCCTGCTCAGTCCGTCTGAGCGTTTGGTGTTGGCAGAGGCAGCAGGTAATTTGGAAACCAGCTATCCAATGTATCTTGGGATGCGCACAGATGTGCAGCTTCAGGACCACTTTCAGACACCTCCTGTCACATTACTTGCTGCTGTTCAAGTCCTGTCCTGGGACATAGGCCTTCCTGAGTGTGGGAAATGTGTCCTTCGACATGGAGCCACTCTGCACACAAGAGCTGGCAATCAAGATTATTCTTCTAGTTTCTCTACCTGGCAACCTTTTCTGTGATATAGAGAGAATATTTACTTTTACGGGATATGTGAGGCACCCTCTGGCCTTGTTTCTGATAATTATGCTGCACGGGAGAAATTGTCCCTGTTACTAATTAGCCAGCTGGCATTAAATGAATGTTTTGCTTCATTAAAACCAGGTTGGGGGATTATTTTTTTTCCCCTCCATCTCCACACACTGTGCCTCTGTCATTTCAACAGGCTCTCCTCCTGTCAGACCAGACTTATTCAAGATGTTTGGTAATTAAAAAAAAAAAAGACAAGAGAGAGAGAGAGAAAGCAGACTGTTTAATTAAAAACAATCTCTGAGGAGTACCCATTCCTCAACTTAATATTTATTCTAAAAGAGGAAGGATCTTACTTAAATGTTGAATTACTCTTTTTTTTGTTCTTGACTACGAAGAGGGACACAGGCTGTTCATGGCCTTTGACTGAGGATATCACTGTCCAGTTTGATTGATCATTTGTTCACATTATCAAGAAGTTACCAAAGGTATGTATTTTTATGATGTTCCGCAGTATGAATTTGTTTTCAGGATCGTAAAAGCACATACCTTTGACAATTGCTCGTGACTTCAGTCACAGCCATAGCTTATAACGATATGCTCTGCAAGACTCCTTTTCCCCGGTAAACTTACACTGTCTGAACCAAAGTAAACTTTGTGCTTGCTGCCATCAGATCAGCAGTTGGTAACCACACCTTACTGTGATACCCAAGAGGTATCCACGCACTTGTAGTGACATCAAAGTTCAAGACAACAGCAAGTGTTTTAACCTGTCTGCTATCCATGCTTGTCAGAGCCTGTTTTTCATGTACACTAAATGGAGAGAAGTAAAGGTCGTATCTAGATAATCTATGCAGGTGACGTGCTTATTTGTCTCCTTTGATTACTTAAAGCACCCCTGATTACAGTGATTGGATTCAACTCATGTATCATTCACCAGTTGTAATAGACATTTACCCATGAAGCAGTCACTCCAGTCTCCTCCGTGGTCAGTCAGTGGAAAGGAACATAAACCTCTAGGATGCAGCTCAGTGGGTCTATTTTGGATGTCCATTGTAGGATGGGATGAATTGTGCTCTAGACCCCATTCATGGGACTAGGGAGCCCCAAGGGAACCCCAGAGAAACAACTGAGATAACCCACCTCTACCATGGACACCTATGTTTTTGCAGTTGACTCATACCCCAGATATTTCAATAATTCATCCCTCTCTTAATTTCACATACTTCAGAAGTACCTAATTTTATTTGAGGCACTGTGTTAGGAGGGCTGAATATGACCAACTTGGACTTATACCTGCTAGTGCCTGTTGTTAGTGAAAGCTGTAAAACTAGACTTCAGCAAAGCCTGATGTGAAACATACTCCTTCACACAAACAATCCATCATCTAAGCAGCCCAGGGCAGCCAGTTCCTTTAATAAGCCCATGAGTGGGTCTCATCTGTACCCTATTTCTGGAGATCTCAAAACTAAACCCTTTCCCCATTTCTTCAGATGAACATGCAGCCTGTTAAACTTCTGTTTTGAGAAACCATTCCTCAGCACAGCAGCCTCATCTCCATTTCATCGCCTGCTGAATGTCATTAGCTAGTCATCTCCTGCCTTGTCCCTTGTCACCATTTTGCTAGCAGCTGGATTAAGCAAACACGGGCCCAACAGGTTCAACTTGATTTGCAGGTCAAAATAGAAATGTCCCAGTGGAAAGCTGTTGATCTGTGACATTACATTAAAGGTTATTTCCCATTTTGGGATCTGCCTGGTACATGAAAGACTTCCCTGGCAAGAGGTGTGGATTAGAGTAGCAACAGTTTTAATTGCCCAGGAAAGAGAACAGTGAGAACCTAGACACAGCAAAATGTAGTGAGCTTTTTTTTTCTTTACAGCATTAAGGCTGTGCTGAATACAAACAAGGTCTCCTGTTTTGGTCATTGCAGCTACAGAAGTGAACTCTAACAAGGACTAATAGAAAGTGTTATTCCCCTCTCATTTCACTATTTTGTTAAAGGAACCGTTGCCTGCCACCTTATCGTTAACCACTCTTTTAATGCTTTAGGTTTGTTGTTGCTTGAAAGCATTTCAGTGGAGCGGCCTTTGATGGGGACATAGAGTCAGAACAAATGGTGATCACTACCAGAGGTGCCTTTGTTGCAGGTGAACAAGAGATGTGGCATCTGGTTGGTGTGGCAGAGATGTGGCATAGTCTTCCCACCCACCTCCCCCCCTTTCCTACACGCTTGCAACGCACACAAATTTCCTCAACATCTCATGGTTGCCAAAGGATTTGTGCTTGTGCTGGCAGGAAGCACCATTATACTATTTTTTCTGATCTTACAGATTAACATGAACACCCCTGTGAAAGCCTGGGGCAAGCGTGCTCCTAGCTAGTTACAAATACAGAGCAGAGAAGTGTTAGGGTAAGGGAAAGCAGAGACTTTTTGCCCCAGAGCAAGGAAAGGATGATGCACCTGCAGAAGTAGCAGATCAGCTTACATGTAAAATTGTGAAATATGAGGTTTTGCCACAACAGATCTCAGCAATTTTTGAAAAATGAATCTTCTGTCTACTCCTTCCTTTTTGTCTACAAGGCCAATGGAGTCATGACAAGGACACGATGAAAACTAAGACATGGGTTTGATTGTTCCTAAGGCTGTTTCAAAACACAGGGCACCTTTATGTCAGGTGCTGTGCATGGTCAAATCTACAAAACATTTTGGGTAATGAATCTTTAAGTGTGTTTTTCAATGACACATAGCCAGTGTATTGCATAAACAAAACTTAAATGTTGAGTCTCAACCCCATGCCCTAACTCTGCTGCCAACAACTGTCTGAACTCTCCATAGACTATGGTCAAATAAATTCAGCCCCTTACCCAGTTAGCTTTTTACCTATAAGGAAAGGTGCAGTCATACTCAAAAGTACGACAATGTACAAGAAGGGAAGTTCCTTTTTTCCAGTGTTTTCATGTTTCAAAGAAGAGGATTTGGAAATATCCTGAGAGACCAAGAATACAAGATCTTTCAGAAAAAAAAAAAAACAATCTCAGCTGTCTTCTGAACCTTTTCCCCCACTTTAGTCTTTGCCAGACACCTTAATCTCTCTTTTTATGTGTGTCGCTCAAAGGGGGAGCATAAAAATGCCTGGTTATTGTAGATCTCCAATAGTTTGCTTTGTTGTTTTTTTTTTTTTCCTGAAACAGTTTTAACTACAGATATAAATAAAAACCACTGTGGTTATCCTTTATTGGACCATATTGTGATAGCAGAGCAGTGCCATTGCTTCATGGGATGAAACTGTGTGACAGTGTTAAAAAATGTGATAGCTTGTGTAGTACTCTCCCCTGTGTCACCTAGAGGGCACATTTTTATGCAATGCAGATGTGGAAAAATTGTGTCCCAGCTTCGTTGTTGCCTTCCCCTTAATCTTGTCTGACCCACCTTTCAGACCGAGAGATGTGTACAAATCATCAACGAAGGGAGCAAAAAATGGGAAAGATTTAAAAACAAAAGATTTAAAGCAACAGAAGGGAACATTATGTCAGAGATGTGTGGCAAATGCCATTTTTCCTGCTCAGCAGGGTTTTGAAGCACAGCATTAACCCTGAAATTTTACTTTGCTGGTGAGGAATAGTTTTAGATAGACACATGGGGTTTTTTGATTTTTTTTTTTCCTTTCTCTCTGAAAACATCTCCCAGACACAAGATTAAAAAAACCACAGGACAGGGTCAGGCTTTCTGAGATTTGAGATCACTTCACTCAAGAACTTCTACCATAATTATTTTTTTAAGCATTGGCAGTTCATCAGGTTAGTGTCTCTATCACAAGACCACTTCCAATTTGTATGTGGTACAAGGTGTAAGATAGAGAGCAAATGAGTTACTACCTAGATGGACAGTAAGGTGATACCAGGTATATCACAGCAGATTTTGCAACTACGTAAAGGGCTTTTTGTCTCTAAGTCCATAGAGACAAAAGTCCATAAAGACAATAAGCTCATATTGTAGGCTTTCAATCAAAATGGAGAGATGAATCAAACTTCGACATCTTATAATACTACCTGCTATGTCAGGGCTATCCAAAATGAAATTTATGGCTAGACAAGCTATGATCTGTACAGCTTCTTTAAATCGGCAATGATTGTTAGGACAGACTTCAAACACAAAGCTTCTATTTCTTCACCAAGTAAAATAAAATTTAAAAAACAGTATTTCCCACTGACAGTGCCTTCAGTGGGCTTGCCTATCCTGGGATGCCTCTTCTAGCATTTACCATTACTCCCCGTCCATGTCCAGTCCAGTTGAAATTAGACATGGTAAAAGGGTTCTGCACAGTGCTTACCAGTCTTTCATGTCTGGAATTAGGGAATCTAAAAAACTGGGATGCTTTGTGTCAGTCACCATATGTAATACCGCCAGTTTGTGGGTAACTTCCATGCAGTAAATAACTTTCTTGGATAAACATACATAGTTTGAAAGATGCTTTATTGCAAACCCCAGCAAAACTCTCAGAAGATTTCTCACTTACTGCTGTACAGATTCTGTTTAGTACAATGATACACTGACCACACTCCCATAGATATCACCTTTGGACAGTAGGACCAAACCCATCACCTCCTGATCTCAACCGCATCCTGTGCCTTGACCTCCCTTTGTACTGATGCTATGTGCAATTGTGCTGTGAACCAGATCAGGGTACTGATCTGGCTGAAGATTTTTTTTCCCCCTGTCTTTTGGTGGGTTGATTTTTTAGCTCGGTCAATTCCTTGGTCCAAGTCATTATATACAAACACATTTAATTGCAAAGAAGTTTGTTGACAGGGACAGAGCTGGTATAAAGTGTTCAGATAACAACAGCTTTAGGGTACGTCTGCTCAATGATATCACTCCTGCTTATGGGGACGCATGACAGATTTTGATGCAACTAGCTCAAGCAGAGAAGTAAACTAATCTTAGAAACACTGACCTCCATGTGGAAGAACCTGTATCCCAAACCATTAATTTTGCAGTTCTGTTTTGGTAGGGTCTGAAGAGGGAATTAGCAAATGCCTGCAAGCTGTTATTCTGTTTTTTACCTTCTATGTTGAGCAACCTTAATGGATTGACTGCGAAAGCTAGGAGGATCTTGATCTTTTCTCCCCTGACCAGTTTTTCACTCTGATAAACAAAGGGAACAGGAGTCTAAAGAAGCCACAGCTCATCCCTCTTGCTATGAAAGAACACAGAACACAACCTGGATTGAACTTCTTCTTTAGGTACTTGCAAATTTTACAGGTGTCAGGGGCCATATATACAGAGAAGGCAAGCTGATCCTGGTATCCTGGTCTCTTGGGTTTGCTGCAGAATGAGCCCTCAGAAATGTGCCTTCAACCAAAAATATAGCACTGTACTATGGCAAACAAAAAACCCAACCCAAACCAACCAAACAAAAGGCTTGTAATCTATTTGTTTTATCTAGTATATTTTGGTATTATCCTGCACGTTCTGATTACTCCTCTGTATATCAGTTCATGTTGTAATTTGAGTTTTAGGGCAAAATCTATTACAACCCTATCCGTAAATCTCAGTGATAATGAGGCACATTCTTCAGTGTTATTTCATTGTATTGCATTGATTGATATGATTTTTTTAGCCTTAATTGATTATTTTTTCATCTCAGTGTATCCAATTCAATCCTTGCCAAAGTAAATGTTGTTTTCTGTGACTCTTTCAGAACAGTGGCCTGTACAGGTCCCTTGAATAAAGGATAAGGACAGAAGTCATCATGCTCCGAATGTCTAGTGATTCACACAACAAACAGAAGTTCGTTCCATGTTAGTATTTTCTTAAACAATGATTTTTTGAGCCATTTTGATTCTCACAATAGACAGAAATTTTGGAAGATTGCTCAGTTGCTTCCCAGTATGTTAGATGATCTTTTGCTTTTAAATTCCGTAGTATTTGCAACATCATCTTGTTACTCTCTCTTAGCCCAAGGGAGACCTGAGGTTTTGATTGGAGCTGTTGGCACTATCCAATTACAAACAATAATCTAGCATAAAGACTGGGGGTGTGTGGGTGTGTGTGTGTGCAGTTACTTCCCCTCTTCCCACCCCTGGAGATCTTTAGATGAGGTTTCTTTGCTATGAAAGGGCGATGGTAGTGAGCCAGTGAAAAGAGGAAGGTATAGACAGAATTGCACGGAATAGACAGAATTGCAGGTATAGACAGACAATTCTATACCTGCAATTGCAGGTATAGAATACCTGCAGGTATAGAATACCGGAATAGACAGAATTGCAGGTATAGACAGAATTGCACGGAAGGTATAGACAGAATTGCACTATAGACAGAATTGCAGGGTCAGTGGAAGACAGTGGAGCTGTTGCAGAAACTAGAGTATATAGCTTGAGATCTTTTGGGTGCTCAGACCAGCTTTGTTTTGGCTGGGTCCAGAACTACCGGATGAATGTCAGACTCACTTTATGTGGGACAAGAATCAAGGAACTCTGAAATATAAGTGTTGGCTGTGCCTCTGCAGCACTCCACCACATTTAGCAAATCTTGCTATAGGTCTATGTGTCAGTTTCCCAGCTTGTAATTTAAGGATAAGAAGGCCCACCCACAGATTCAAAATACTTTTGAATTTACAAAAAATGGTAGATGTGTAAATCTAATTTAAACCAAACAGATGTTTGACAAAGTGACTAGTACTCACCTGCACACATGTGCTAATTACTACCTTCTAATGTAAGGCTAATTAAGGAAGCTCTTAAAATTCAGTAATACTAGCCTGACATCTGAATTGTCTTCATTTTCAACAAGAGACAGGTGCTTTGGTTTTTCCTGTGCCTCTTCTTCAGTTCCCCTTCCCCAACTGTTTTAGGAGTAATAGGCAAACGAGAAATAGAAAGTGCTACTGAGTTCTCCTAGGTTGCAAGATGTCTTGCCTGTATTTCAGTTCAAGATGAAGATATGTTTGATGTAGATGTTTTCACGTGAGTTGAGTGTTTAAGGTTGTATGTTCAGTAAAGATCTAGGCAGTGCAGCGTAGAGACCAATTTTGTTGACAAAATGCAGGGATGGGATTCCATTACCAAATATAGATTTATAGTACCATCTGAAATCTCTAGGATACCCAAGACATCTGCACAAGGTTGGCAGAGGTGACCCAAGATTTAAGGGTGGCCCCCTCTTCTGGAGCAGCTGGAGGCAAAGCAAAATAACCTCAAGCTCCCCAAATGTCACCAAATGTTTATCTTCAGGCAACTCAATCAAGACCTAGGAATCTACTCAGGACGAGCTAAATTACACTCTGGGCTCCACTAACTGCACTGACTAGCTTTCAATAAACTATAATGGGAAGATCACGCATTTGCCCATCTGGAGACATCTATTGGCTAGATTGCTTGTAGTAGGGGTTAGACATCTGCCTTATATGCCAACACCAAAATTTCAGCATCTTAGTCTAAGAGCTGAATCATATATTAAAAAAGGGTCTCATATCCCCAAGCATTAGTGGCCACATCTGTCCAACCCTCATCTTCTCTTAAGTTACAGTATTTAGTGCAAAGTGAAGAGCTTGCACATATCCAATTATTTTATGACAATTACTTGGTAATATTGTGTAAAATAATAGCTTATATCCATGGCACTGAGATCAATATAACATGTTAAAGCTATCAGGACCTGCCCTTCTGAAGGAGTAGATGAGTTATGGGGCACAGGCAGGAATGAGGTGAAGAAACTGAAAGGATCTCAGCCTGGAAAATTCTTTAGACTAACTCAGACCTTATGTGTAAATTTTGCTAAGGATTGTAAGAAACACCATGGCTTTCTCTAATCTCTTTCTATTGCACTAATTGCTTCTCCAAATCCTCCTCTTTCAACTCCTGTTTGTAGTGAGTAGTGCTGAGAGCCAGAATTATTTCAGTATGCAGCAACAAAAGGATGTCTGTCAGACGCAGGAACAAAGCAGGATGCTCTTGGTTGACAACTACCAGTCCAACAGTCATAAACAACTTGTGTGTTAATATCCTTCTGATAAGGACCACTGCTGTACCAGGCTAATTTATTTGTCCTGTGGCACCTTCAATGTTTGAGTATTGCCATGAAAAAGCTTATAAAAATTGAGATGATAGATACTGAATAGGTTGACTAACATTATCTGCTTAATTAATTATTAGCAGCATTTTTTGCCACTGCCCAAAAAGACTAATGATTAAATTGCCTGGATTCTTAAAACGAGCTTTATTATTAGAGCATGCCAGACTTGATTCCAGGAGGAGCTGGTAGGGTGAGTCAACATATAAAAAATTACCTGTAAAAAACCACTATTTCTATTGGCTTGTACTGAATTTTTGATGTTAGGAGTAAAAGCGTTTTTCTTCAGTCACCAAAGTTTTCCAATAAAAAAAAAAGGTAATGGTATCACTACATATCTTTTTAGTGAACAGTCAGGCAAAGGCAATACTGACTCACTCTCCACAAACTAGTTTCTGACAAAGCCAGAAGTGTTTCCACAGACTGAGCACCCAGAGGAGACATGAAACTGTTCAAGGTTTTGGGAAATTAGGACATTTTGCTTGCAAAAAAGGGATTTAAAGGTGCAAAGAAAACATTCTAGCTCCCTGCAGATCCCTTTGGGAGGCTGCTGAGAACAATAGATCTGTCCACAATTTGCCCCATTTACCCAAGTTCTAATGCCTGTGTCTGACTTGTCACAGTGCCAAGGAAAGCGTGTTGATGGATTTCTCTTTTTGCAAAAGCTCAGGAAGGAAGGGTCTTGAGCTTTCTGTACGTGAGGTCCGATACAAGAAAAAACTAGTTATGGCATTGAGGGCACCAGGCCCACCTACAGGAATTTAAATTGTGATAATGCTGAAAGATCAGAGCTGGGTTCAATCTGCTATCTTCTCTAAGCCCCTTAGGTGCTGTTCCTTTAAGCTACTCCTTTCTTCAAAATTTTCAAAACTTTAATCTTCAGTTTTAAAACCCTCAGAAGGATAACAGTGTTGAATGTGTGATTCAACATGCACATCAATGGCATGTACTTTTTATTCTTCTCCTCAACATGTCAAATTTTCAGGATAACCTGTTAACACAAAGAATGAGTGTCCTAACCTTAATGAAATGTTACAAATGTCCCTTGATATAGAGATGATATGTATTAATTTTTAAACGGGTATGAAACAGTCTTACACTTTTTCTGTAACAGTAGCTGGGGAACAGTTAAATGCAATACTTTGCTTATATCCTGTGGATCAACCTTTTAAATTCTTATCAATAGCTGGATCAATTCTTATTAGTAAACTTCATAGGGAAGGTCTCCCTGACAATTGAGTCCAATCAGAAGATTAGTGTCTAACATTCAAGGAGAGCTCTTTCCTTACTCAGTAAATTGAACTATCCATCATGTTGCTGAACTCAGGCCCAATGGGCATTAGAAAGACACCATGGCAATTTGCACAAAGTTCAGTGAGACATATCTACATTCTCTCTAAATAAATGGAAGTTCAGAATCCGATTAAATATTTCAGATGCTTGCCTGTTATTATCCTCTTCTTTGTTATTCATTTGCCCCTGATGTTTTTAAGCCCTTTATCCTTTACTGTGGCTGTGCTCAACAAAGGTCTTCACATTGCTTCCAGTGTCATCCAGGATATCTGTTTCCTGTTCTGCAGAAAATGACTACTTGAAATGGGGTAATTAAATGTTGTTTAGTTCAAAGGATAGGTAGAAGTCCCTGGGATTTTGAAGAGTCCATAGTTCCCAGTGTTTTTCATTTATGTTTATCTCCAATGAAAAAATATAAGATGAAGAAGGGCATTTTAAATGTTTTTTCTCCCTTTCCTTCCCATCTTGCAATGGTCTTTTACCGTCTGACTGCTTAACCAAAGGTTCAAGAATTGTTTCTCCGGTTGCAGAACTGCCTGTCTCTTTCTTTCTGAAATTGCTTTACAAGGTAAGATCACAAGAATGGCATCCCCTTTAGGAGCACCTCAATGGACAAACATTACTCAAACTCAAATAAGTGCATGAAGTTTAATAAATCAAGTTCTTGCTGTATGGGAGACAAGCTTATTAATAGGTATTTTGAAACCATTTGAGATTGTTGGCTGGGATAGGTGCTGACTGGGATGGCTGACTAGGATACACCAAGTCTTGCTAGAATGCTGTCTCTGGTAGGCAATGGCTACCAACTACCAGCACAGAAATGTAATCAAGACCAGAGCAGAAGGAGAGACTCAGTTGCCAAGGCAAGCAGCTCCGGTGCTGGCAGGACCCACAGCAGAGTGCTCTAGTGCTGTGCACAGGGGAATTTCCCAAACTGGAGGAACCTCAGGGGAGCCAAGAGACCTGCCAGGAGCCTGCAGGTCGCATGATAGCGGCTGATGAGACCTCTGCGGGGCCAGGAACAATGGCAGCCAAATCCCCCCACATGTATGAAAGAAACTCTTACGGAGTGCTAGCGACCAGGAGCACTACCAACAGGGTGGGCAAACAGGGCATGGAGTGGCAGTTTGCACAGCAGTTTGTGCAGAAGGGCGTGCAGGAAGGGCACTGAAGCTCTGCCAGCTCAACCAGGGAGCAATGGTATCCACCCAGCAGAAAGCCATGGCCTCTCTAAGCTCTGCACCCACCATGACTCATGCAGCTTCCCAGACAGAACTCTGGTGGGAACATGCTGCCACCCAGGTGTAGGGCTGCAGGGTGTGCCCTGCTCTTTAAACTAGATTTGAGGGGGCAGAGGGATAAAACCAGGCTCGTTAGAGATAAGCCTAAGGGCGGCACACCAATGTTTGAGGGACGGTGTGCTAGCAAGGTCCTTCGGTCTGCTGTCTCAGGCAGGTAGGGGATGGAGATCCATGCAGCAGCAAAGACGCAAGGGTTATGGATGTGTTAGAAACCACGGAAGCATCTGAGAATGGTCACGTAGGAATTAGGACTTCTCCCCCCAAAAAGGTGGTGGGATCAATAGCCCAACTGAAGTGCATCTACACCAACACACGCGGCATGGGCAACAAACAGGAGAGCTGGAAGCCATTGTGCAGCAGGAAAACTATGATATAGTTGCCATCACGGAAACATGGTGGGGTGACTCGCACAACTGGAGTGCTGCAATGGATGGCTATAAACGCTTCAGAAGGGATAGGGAAGGAAGGAGAGGCGGTGGGGTAGCCCTATATGTTAGGGCGTGTTTGATTGTCTAGAGCTTAATGGTGGTGACGATAGGGTTGAGTGTTTATGGGTAAGAATCGGGGGAAGGCCAACAAGGCAGATATCATGGTGGGAGTCTGTTATAGACCACCCAACCAGGATGAAGAGGCAGGCGAAATATTCTATAAGCAGCTGGGAGAAGTCTCATAATCGTTAGCCCTTGTTCTCGTGGGGGACTTCAACTTACTAGATGTCTGCTGGAAATACAATACAGCAGAGAGGAAATAGTCTAGGAAGTTCCCAGAGTGTATGGGAACCTGACACAGCTGGTGAGGGAGCCAACTAGGGAAGGTACCCCACTGGACCTGTTGTTTGCGAACAGAGAACTTGTGGCTGATGTGACGGTTGGAGGCCATCTTGGGCATAGCGATCACAAAATTATAGAGTTTTTGATTCTTGGAGAATAAAGGAGGTGGTTGGCAGAACTGCTACCTTGGACTTCCAGAGGGCAGACTTTGGCCTGTTCAGGAGACCAGTTGACAGAGTCCCTTGGGAGGCAGTCCTGAAGGGCGCAGGAGTCCAGGAAGGCTGGACATTCTTCAAGGAGGAAATCTTAAAGACACAGGAACAGGCTGTCCCCATGTGCCAAAATATGAGCCGATTGGGAAGAAGACCAGTCTGGTTGAACAGAGAGCTTTGGCTGGAACTCAGGAAAAAAAGGAGAGTTTATGACCTTTGGAAGAAGGGGCAGGCAACTCAGGAGGACTACAAAGATGTCATGAGGACTGTCACTGTCAGTCTGACCTCAGTGCTGGGGAAGGTTATGGAGCAGCTCTTCTTGAGCGCCATCTTGCAGCACGTACAGGACAACTAGCTGATGAGGCCCCATCAGCACTGGTTTATGAAAGGCAGGTCCTGCTTAACGAACTTGATCTCTTTCTACAACAAGGTGACCTGCTCAACTGGATGAGGGAAAGGCTGTGGATGTTGTCTACCTAGACTTTAGTAAAGCCTTTGACACCATTTCCCACAGCATTCTCCTGGAGAAACTGGCTGCTCATGGTTTGGATGGGCGTACGCTTCACTGGGTAAAAAACTGGCTGCATGGCCAGGTCCAAAGAGTTGCGGTGAATGGAGTTTACTCCAGTTGGTGGCTGGTCACAAGCGGTGTTCCCCAGGGCTCTGTGTTGGGGCCAGTCCTGTTTAATATCTTTATCAATGATCTGGACGAAGGGATCGAGTGCACCCTCAGTAAGTTTGCAGATGACACCAAGTTGTGTGGGAGTGTTGATCTGCTGGAGGGTAGGCAGGCTCTGCAGAGGGACCTGGACAGGCTGGATCGATGGGCCGAGGTCAATTATATGAGGTTTAACAAGGCCAAGTGCAAGGTCCTGCACTTGGGCCACAACAACCCCATGCAAGACTACAGGCTTGGGGAAGAGTGGCTGGAAAGCTGCCCAGCGGAAAAGGACCTGGGCATGCTGGTAGACAGCCGGCTGAATATGAGCCAGCAGTGTGCCCAGGTGGCCAAGAAAGCCAATGGCATCCTGGCTTGTATCAGGAACAGTGTGGTCAGCAGGACTAGGAAAGTGATCATCCCCCTGTACTCAGCACTGGTGTGGCTGCACCTCAAATACTGTGTTCAGTTTTGGGCCCCTCACTCCAAGAGAGACATTGAGGGGCTGGAGCCTGTCCAGAGAAGGGCAACGAAGTTGGGGAAGGGTCTGGAGCACAAGGCTGATGGGGAGCGGCTGAGGGAGCTGGGGTTGTTTAGCCTGGAGAAAAGGAGGCTGAGGGGAGACCTCATCGCTCTCTACAACTGCCTGAAAGGAGGTAGTAGCGAGGTGGGGGTCGGTCTCTTCTCCCAGGTAACAAGTGATAGGACAAGAGGAAATGGCCTCAAGTTGTGCCAGGGGAAGTTTAGATTGGATATTAGGAAAATTTTTTTCACCAAAAGTGTTGTCCAGCATTGGAACAGGCTGCCCCGGGAAGTGGTTGAGTCACCATCCCTGGACGTATTTAAAAGATGTGTAGATGTGGTGCTTAGGGACATGGTTGGACATGGACAGTGGTGGACTTGGTAGTGCTAGGTTAATGGTTGGACTTGATGATCTTAAAGGTCTTTTCCAAACTAAACGACTCTATGATGCTATGATTCTATGAAAGTCAGCAGTATAACAGGCTTAATGAGGGAGAAGCGCATGATCTCATCTGTGTTTTCAAAAGTAGCCACACTTTCTAGATGATAAAGCAACACCAAATGTCAAAAAGCTCCTCCTCAACTAAGTGACTCATCTGCTCTTTTTCCTGCATCCTACACAGCTGCCATGTGTTTATGATTGCTATGAACTGCCATTTGGGTACTTATCTCCGCTATATCTTTCAAAACATGCTTCTGAAGTGTTCAGTCAAAGAGAATCATAGGAAGAATTGAATCAAAAATCTTTTAACAAGCAAAGGACAAGGTCCTACGCTTTTTCTCCTAGAGCAGCCACTCAGGTGTGACAGCTTCCACATCCATCCAACCATCGGGACTTACTGCCCAGGCAGCTCTCAGCATGGGCCCAGGATCTGAGAGCATTTGACTCTTTTCAAGGCTATCAGTTCTGGAAACAGAAGAGAAAACAAGGAAGTGAGTAGCAGTTTTCCTTTCCTTTCTCACCTCCCAGGAGATCTGTTGGTAACCTCTTTAAAAAGCTACATGTAGAACAGATCCTTTGGGAATTACAGCTTTTCTCTTGAGTGTCAGGATGGTCACAGTGCTCCAACTGGCCTTGGATCCTTGTTTTTAAAACGCTTCCTGAGCCTCAGAGATCCACACCAGTGCTGCTTCTCACTCTTTTCAGTATAGTGCAGTGTTCAGGTACTTTGGGATAATTAATGTCAATAGACTTGGTTTGGGTGTAAAGTGGGGGAGAATTCCGTGGTTAAAAGGTAGGCATGCAGTGCTATTTTAATGTGGCTGAGCACTGGTCGTCTGCAGAGGATATGTGAATGTGAAATGGCCTAAGAGAAACCCATGCACTTCTGGAGGCCAAGTGGGGTATATTCTTTGGGAAGTCACACTGCCTCTCCACTCACTTCACTGCTACTGCCACAGCTGATGCATCTCACAATTTCATCACAGCATCCTTTTCCTACCAACTCAAAACAATGTGTTCCAAGTCATTGTGTCCCTCTATCGCTCTAATTGCACTTTCCTCTAGGGAATTTTTCCAAAGCTTATTGTAATAAAAGGTGTCACAGCTGAAGTATAGATGAAGTTTTTGTGCTAAATATGACATGAACAATGAAGAAAAGACAAATGTTTCTTTTGGGAACTTAACTCTTCCAGGGGATACAAGAGAAAGAGAAATAGAAAGGAAACAGAAGAGCCCACACGAGACATAATGATGGACAGAGGTCTCAGTACCTTCTTCACTCTAGTGGGTTGACATTGGCTGGATGCCAGGTACCACCAAGCCACTTTATCACTCCCCTCCTCAGCAGGACAGGAGAGGGAAGAAAATAAGATGGAAAAAAAACCCAAAACTCGTGGGTAAAAGCAGTTTAATAAAGCAAAAGCAAAGGCCATGTGCGGAAGCAAAGGAAAACAAAAGATTTATTCTCTACTTGCCATCAGCAGATGATGTCCAGCCACTTCCCAGGTAGCAGGGCTTCAGTATGCATAGCAGCTGCTCAGGAAAAGAAAACATCGTAAATAATGAATGCCCCCCCTTCCTTCTCCTTTCTCTTAGCTTTTATTGCTGAATGGACATCATATGGTATGGAATATCCCTTTGGTCAGTTTGGGTCAGCTGTCGTGGTTATGTCCCCTCCCAAAATCTTGCCCAACCTCAGCCTACTGCTGAGGGGGGGAATGTTGGAGAGACAGCCTTGATGCTGTGCCAGCACTGCTCAGCAGTAGCCAAAACACTGCTGTGTTATCAACACGCTTCTAGCTACCAATGCAAAGCACAGCCCTATGACGGCTGCTATGGGGAAAATTAACTCCATCTCAGGCAGACCCAGTACATTCACTTTGCTAACCTTTTGGAGACATCTAAGAGAAGGATACTTGCTGAGCAGGATTCAAATCTATTAGGAGGCCCAGAAGAATGGAATGCTTTTACAGAGATCTTTTCACTGTGTTCTGGAATAAAACCTTTAGTTTTATCTTTCACTTTATACAGTAAATATGAACACTGATTCCAATGCTAGTGATTTTCTACTAACTTTAACCATAAAAATCTATAAGTAAAAAAAAAAAAATTCCTACCTAGAGACACCTCAGAGATCTTCTTTTATTCACTTGCAGTGGAACTAATATTTCTTGTTGAAAGCTTTGATGTAATAGGTTGACTTAAGTTTCTTAGATTTGCATGAATTCAAAAAGGTCAAAGCTTTCAGTCCTTAAAAGTATTTGTCAATAATAATACATGAAGAACTGATCATTTATTGATCTGTGGAGTTCAATGGTTAGGTTACATTGATGTATTTATGGCTTCCAATTGTTACTGAATTTCATAAATGAAACAGGAATAAAACACAGAAATACTAATGGGCAATATATCTTTTACAGTATAAACAGGAAAGGCTAGAAGTGTAATCTCTTTTTATCGTCATTGACAATGCACAAACAGGTCATTTAGCTCTCACTTATTAAGGTAATTTAAATAACTTATATACACAAAACAGGTTTTTAAGACTTTTAGGAACTCCACAGAAAAAATAATGCTATAAATTTGAATTATATTAACTTGAGGTGTGTTTGAAGAAACTAATATCAGGCCTTTAACTAGTGACTAGTTGGTCTGGTATGGCAAACCTTTACCTCAGTTAGCTTTGGTCTGCTAAGTGCATCTAGGGCTTTAGTGTTTGCACTACTGTGGTCACTAAAAACCTGTTGTAGGCCTTGCTGGGAAATAAGGGAAATAATTACTGACCAGAGGTGGCCCAGCATGCTATGACAGAGATGGGTTATGAACATCTGGATGAGGGTGCAAGTGTAATCTAACACAGAGTTGTTCTGACATCTGTATAAAAAAGGAGTGAGGAATCATGTGTGCTTTGATTTAACTTGGAGGAGCCGGGACTGCGTTGTACCAGTGCCACGTCACAGATATACAGGTGCTAACACTTCATGTAGTAGACAATGAATATAGCCATTTGCTATAGAAAAGAAATCCATCTTCTGAAGACAAAAAAATGGCTTTGGTACCTTTCACCAGAGGGTCTGGTAACCCAGGTGTTTCTGAGATTATCAGTTTGCTCTACAAGTATTGTAAACACAAAGATGCAAAAAAAAAAAAGTCTTCTGCTTATTTCTTAGGATCTCTGTTAACTGCAACTTCAGTTTGATCTATAAAAAATCTGTGCCTTGTTGTCTTTCTTCATATTCATGCTACTTCTTATGGAGAAGTTATTCCTCTAAAACAAATAAACCTGGAGGCAAGGGTGGAAACAAAGTTAGGGAGGAGAGAATGTCCAGGCATTTTTATCATTGCCAGTCATGCCTAGTATTGGACTTTGAGAACAAGTTCCTCCTATACTCCTGAAGGAATATTGCATGGCAGACAATAAACTGAAAAGCACAAAACAAAGATCCTGATTAAAGCACCAGAAGCATCACAGGTCAAAGTCAGTTGGCCCTACACAGTTCTTCAGAGGTAAAGTTGTGTTGGTCCTAACAGGCTTGTCACAAAATAATTGCATTGGTTTTTCCATCTGTATAACTACATTAAAAATAAGAAGCAGGTGCCTAGGAGGTAAAAATCAAAAAAGACCATAGATTTTTCTCACCCGTGACACATGCATGTCCCTCTGTTAGTAGAAAGAAGAGAGGTTATGAAAAATAACCTTGATGAAGGGTTACCATAACACAAGTATCACAGCGTATTTCCAGATCTCCAGTACCATACATTAGCAATCATGTTATCACTGAGGTTAATGTTTTGACAGCAATTCAGAGGCAACCAAGCCATTCTGAAACTCAGTGGGCTACAGCCATTTTCTTTGAAAATCCTGAAGTTGTTCTTCAAACCTACCTGACTGAGGTTTGAAGGTAATCAAGGTTCCCCAGAAATCTATGACTGGTACACAAAGTAAGCAGAGAATTACTTAACGGTTGGAACATGAAGCTTACTTATTAAAAATACCTTTCCCCAGGTGTTATGCATGACGTTGTGAGTAAAAGCCATCACCCCATTCACACTGAGTCACCTTCAAGTAAAACACTAGTGTAGCAGAACAGAGGCAGCAGATTCAAGTCTAGCTCCTTAGCTAGTACAAATTAGTGCAGCTCTTCCAACAGTGGCATTATATTGAATATTTTCCTTTGAGTGATTGAAAATGCAGGCATGGAAAGCATAACCTCTTGGTGGAGGCCACTGAAATCTCTCTGAAATGGTGGCATCACATGCACTGGTGAACATCACATGCCATCCCTGTTGATGCAGGAGCAAATTAAAATCTCCAGCTACTGTGATTAGATCAACTAACTATTGGTAAAAGTATGGCCCAAAAATTACATTAATCTGGACTCACTATTTGTCTTATAGATAACTGATTCCTGCTGCTAAGAGTCAAAAATCTACTTGTTCCAAGAGACACCTGTCTTGTGAGCACTGCAGACCTCAGTGTTCCTATTCACTGATCATGACTTATACATGTTAGGTGACGTTCCAATGAAACAAAGGTGACATGTAAGTAAAATTAGGTTGCTTAGTCTGTCCCACGCCGACTCCAACAATTCTTTGGGCCTCAGCAACTTGTAATGGACACACTTTTAATTGAGGTTGGCTTAACAATGCTTTAAGATGATTCTAGTAGTGAGTTTTGAATAGACATTGATTTGATACTCCATTCAGGTCTGGCACACCATCTGACCATTGGTAAAATTAAGAAAACAAAACATTGAAGAGTCAGTTCTGAGCTCCAGAAATGCAAGAAAACTGTCTTGCAGCACCCTAAACAATATAAACACATGGATTCCTGTATGCACCCAGGAAACCACACTTCAGTCTCCCCTGGATTGTTCCAATTATATTTGGATCCTTGACAGCAAAGGGAAGGAGAAGAGAGGAATATTACTGACAGAGAAAGCAATTCTTGTCTCTAGCAATCTTCATCTCTCCCTGATGGTGAAACTATTTCTTTCTTTGCTGTCCCACATTCTGTCTCCAAATTCGTTTTGTAGGGCTTACCAAGGTAAAGATTGGGGTTTTCCATAATATATACAGCATTTTAAATAAAACCAGCTATCAATACTATCACTGTAATAATATCATGGTTGTAATAAACCTAAACCTACTTTATTTAATTTGTTGCTTATGAATTTTCCAAAGTTTTTGGTCTGAATTACTTTTGCAGAGGTCATAATAAATACTGATATGACACATTTTTCAACATGAGCTCTCTCAGATAGAAGCAGAATGATTCACTGGATGATCAGTTTTGCAGTGATTTAGATGGGAAATTCATGATTTATTTAGTATTTTGAAACATTTTGAGCAAGGTTCCTAGAGTTCTTTGGAAACAAAAGGCCAATGTTTCCCTGGAGTGAAGTCATGGTGAATTGCAGTTGATGACTACACAGAACCAAGCGAAGGAGCTTCAAAATACCCCCATAAAATAATTGGGAGGTAGTTCAAAGAAAGCAAAGGGATAAAATTATTTGCTTGCCAGTACAAAAAGAATCTGCCTCCAAGCAGGAGTGTAGGAACAGATTCCCTTGATTGCCAGCCAACAGTTTTACCGATCTGAACAAGCCAACTGTTTTATCTGTATAAACAAGCAGCAGTCTGGACACAAAATAAGGACACTGAATTATTTTGTGCATCTTAGCCTTCAGAGATGTAATTTCCATCCACCTGTATCCCTTGTTTCAGGGCTGTCAGGCATGGGCTGGCAGTTGTACCTCAGAAGGTGAAATTTGCTATCCTTACCCTCCTGAGTCCCTGAATGTACTCTGACTGCTGCCCTCGAAATGTCTTCTGACATTAGGAATGACACAGTTTAAACAAGGCGAAGTGTCTCTGCCTACTTACCATGTAAGTGGGATACAAATATGAAATTGAAAGATGCTGAGAAAGCAAAAAACCCCACTGTATGCACTTGTGGTGACTTCCATCAAATCCAGAGAGGTTTTTTTGGGTGCAACAGTTCAGCAGTACAATACACATGTTTTATTTATGCAAAATATAAAAAAATGGAATGGGGATGTAGTTAAGGACACAGAAGATCAGCACCCTCTGGAAGAGGTGCAGGAACTGACCATGAGAGCACTCAAGGACCTTTTCAATGAGAAGTAAAGCAGACTGGCTGAAGCTTTGATACACCCAAACACAGGCAAATTAGGGCCTGACTAAAAACAAGCGCTGTTTGTCTGCCATAGAGGACTGTATCAGATTCTGCTCTTCTCATTTGGGTTGCATCTATGTTTTGTTGTTTGGTTCCTTGGGTTTTGGATGGAAGGGGTTCTGGAAATGAATAAATTTGTTTCTTAGCTTAATGCATTCCGTGAGTATTATTAACCGTGAAGTGTGGACTAGATACTTGCAGCACACTAATTCCTTAGAGATGGGCATTCACTTATTGCCATGACATGTGGAGCATTGACTAAAGACTGATCTTGACCATTGTGCTCCACAAATTTATGGAGATCTTGTGTCAGACCTGAATACTGAAGGAATAAACCAAATTTGGGATTCATTGTACAAAGTGAGATATTTAAATGAAGATGCATCTGTCTGAGCTGGTTTAAGCTTGCATTATACCCATAGGAGTAGTCAATATAGGCAGCAGAGCCCAGACAGCAATTCAGCTTATGCCAAGGAAGACACACATAGAGGGGCTTGAGATGACCTGGGGTATTCAAGGCAAGCAGGTGGGACATAAGGGACACGTAAATATACTTGAATGTAAGATGGAGGCCAGAAAAGATATTCCAGGGCATCTCAAATAAGCTGTTACATTCAGCCTGCTATATCTGGAGGCTCCTCTCACTTCACTGGCTAGATTTCCACTAGCTGTAATGAGATCTGAGACACCCAGCTTGCAGGCAGAGCATTACAAGTAGACATCTAAATTTGAGTCAAATCTATGACTCGAAACACAACTTGTATAGTTACACTGTGATGAATCTTATCTTTTTCAACCCCATAACTTTGAATTTCATGGCACTGATATTTCATGGTACCACTTTTCATGGTATGGCAGATAAGCTGTGCTCTTACAAAGAGTGCCCAAAATTGATCCAGGGACAATGTTTCACACTGTGTATATACAGAGCCGCACACAGCATGGCCCTTGTGCATGACAGCTTTGCATGTTGTGAAAAGATCAATAAAAATTTTTCTTTTGAAAATACTGGATTGCCTGTGGAAGGGAAATTAACACTTTTCAGCTTCAATTTCTTCTTCACCTACCTGGAAGATAAAATGTTATGTATATATATTGGCCTGGTTTTACCCCGAAGCACTTATCAGAAATATTTAAGAAATCTATTGCTCTGTCCCTACACTTTTTACTGCTTGTAAGTGCTGCTCAGGAGCTCACAACCATGCCTTCCACTGTAATCTCAGAGCACACACCTAAGGAAAAGAGCACATACCTATACCCAACTGAAAGAAGCATTTGATTGTCCATTTAATTGGAGAGGGACGATTTGAGGAGCAGGCTGCTAGCTTAGCCATTTCAGTTATGCCACCAGTTTTACCTACCATGGATCTGGATCCATGTTCCCAGAAGAAAAAACAGGTTATTCTCAACCAAACTATTTGCATGGTACAGACTTACAAAAGCAAAGCCTTAATAGTTCCAATATGCAGCCTTATTTGAATTTCTCTCATAAAATAAAAATTAAATCTTAGTGTAGAAAATTATTTCTAAGAAAAAAACCCAATGTTAGTTTATGGAAGTGGCAGTCACCAGAGTAACCTGAACTCTGCTCTTTATTTCTACACTGAGCAAGAATGTAATTACAGCTGAAGACAACTAGATGTAAGGGGTCCAGAAAATGGAGGAAACAGGCATTTTAGGATTTTCTGTAGGAAAGGTTTAACATACTTAGGTGCTTCAACTATGTGTTTCTCTACCAGACATATTTTCCATTTACAGCTAAAGAAAAAGAAACTCGGAGGCAGCATTATCACAACCAACAACAAATTCCTGGAATATATGCTATCAGTTGTATGCCAGTACTTATTTCTAAGTTTAAAGGATAGTTTTTCCAGTATATCTGAGCAATGTAAAGGAACAAGGGAATCTCAGTTATTTAAACAGGTTTACTACTCTTCTACAATATGAGCTTTTCATCAGCACTTCTGGCCCTTTACTTGTAATCCTCAAATTGTTTTCAAGATCGCTCTAAGAAAGCTCAACATTTTATAAAAGTCTTTGGTCTTCTGCCTCATTTTCCCCTGGAACACTGCCTTGTTTCCACGTGCTGCGAGGCACAGACAGTCTTTCAAGTACCATGTACTTTACTACACAGTTTCACTTGGTGAATCTCTTATAAGCACCCTTGCCACCTCCTCGTATCAACATTCACTGAGGAAACTGTGTCTCTGGATTACCAAGATAAAGATAGGGAATTAATAATGTTACCATGCTACCTTGCAAAAAAATACCTTGCAAAAGTGAATTTGTTACACAGCAAAACTACACTGGGAGCTGCTATTTGGGACTCTTTTTGTAGAGGATTATAGGTTCTACATGGAGTTATTCACTCCTGTTGCCCAGGTAGGACCAACAGCTGAAATAGCTGAAATCACTAAGAACTGTGCTGATTTATTCCAGCTGAGGTTCCTTAACAAGGATGGCTGCATACATGAACATTACTGTGATTACACATCTAATGCTCCCTCCTTTGGGAAATGGACTGTCTTAACCCAGTTTTCATTCATTTTTTATTCCTGGAGCTGTTTTCTAAACACAATGAGGGTGAAATATTACGAGAATGCTCCCATGGTTTTGCTTTAATATAGCAGAATTTAATCTTATTGAACTATTTGTGCAGTGTGGGAGCAGAATCCTTTCTAAAACTGGAGAGATTTAAATGAACAGAAGACTTTGAGGATAAATAACTCACTGAATGGGCTTGTGTCATCTTCCCAGAATCGCTCCAAAACCTACTGAAGATCATTAGAAAGCTTCCAATAGACTGACATAAATTTTTAAGAACGTATCCTGAACAAGACAGAAGGAAAAAAAAATCTAAACAGCTAATCTGTTTGTATAGTACTATAATTCTGAAAACATTGCAGATTTTCCCTAAAGAGCTACATTTCACCCAATTTATTGCTTAATAAACTTACAGTCCATTCAAGGTAGATAAACCTTTATAGAAATATGAAGAAAAATTTCAATTATAACTTCCAATTTTTAGTTATTCCTAACTTTGTCTAATTTTGCTCCTGATTGAGACTCAATCCAAACTTGATTTTATTTTTTGTTGCTTTCTTGTTCCCTTCTGTTCATTCACTTGTTTCATGGAAGCCTGAGCAAAATTAAGCCTTTTCCTTTCTTTGGTCAGCTTTTTTATGCACTTTTGGCGAGCACACAAAACAAACCCAAATCATATTCGTTGTGTCCTTTTGGACACTCAAATGTTAACACAGGTAGATGCTGAAAGCTGAAAATTCTACCTTAGGAATAGCCCTGGCAAAACATACCCCTTGTTCAAAAGGAAACAGATTCTGATTTGACTAAACTAGGTGATTTTGACATTTTCGTGCTGTTCACAATCGCTCAGTTTTTGTGGGGAGTTATTTGCAGAACAGCCCAAGCCGTAATTCAAGGCTGTAAAGAGGCTGCTTGTAGGTGCTGCTCAGGAGCCCACAGCCATGCCTTCCCCTGTAATCTCAGAGCACACACCTAAGGAAATGCGTATTGTGCACAAAAGTAAATTCATTACATACCAAAACCATACTGGGAGCAGCTATCCTGGGCTTTTTGTAAAGGGTTACAAGTTGTAGGCAAACTAATACTTGCATCTCACTGTTCCCTATAGCCTGAATTCACTGATTACATTGCATCCCTTTGTAGGGTGGGCATGTGTCCCATCCTTTTTTTCATGCACAGCAATGCCCCACGGTGGTCACAGAGACAGCAGTTAGTCCTGGGGGAAGCAGTACAGAGGGGGACCACACCCATGGGATCTGAAGGGTGCAGAAGAGTCCTGTTCTTTTGGGAAAAGGACCTTTGAATAGGAGAAAAAGGAAGTTTAGCAATTACGTTGCCTCCACGCCAAGTGTGAATGACTGTGTTCCCACAAAGGTTTTGTTGTGGTTGTCCTTGATCTTAGAAAACCTGAGGTAAGCCACATTCAACTTATTTCAGAGCCTGAGAAAAGAGAACATGTGATAAAACAGCTGCATTAATATTGGACCATGCATTAGTTACTGTCAACTGTGGCTCCATGGAAATCAGGCTCCCCATCTCTCCCACCTGCTCAAGGTTTTCCAAGCTTCATGATTTAAGAAGCTTTAATGCTAGAAACATTTTTACTTGAATTTTAAGGACAGGGAGAACTGTATTTTCTGAGCACTGACCTTGTGAGTTTTTCAGTGTGGGGGCTGTAGGATTTAGCATCCTTCCCATCTATCTCAGCTCCTCCTAATCCTAGCAGAGTGCACTCTCCTCATTTGTACCCAGCTGTGGGCAGGAGGCATGGCCACAGAATAGGAAATACACCACTGGGCTGACTCTGCTCCAGACCACAAAATTTACTTTCTAAGCAAATTGATCTGTACTATTTGAATATTACGTAAGGAGCATAAACCTTGAATACTAGTGCTCGCTCTCAGCTATAACGATTGCCTGGTGTTTGCAATTCCGTGGGACTGTGAAATGGTCAGGACCAGATCAGCTCACTGCTCAAGGAAACCTGGCAATGGGCATCCAGATGTGAACATACCAGTGCAGAGGTGAAACTCTTTAAAATGCCCCAATCTGTTTCTGTAAAGGTGCTGAGAAATATTTATGGGTTGAAAAACATCTTCCAGCTCATCCTCAAATGCCACCCATGCATGGTACGTTCCTAGGTGGGTTGAAGTGCTCTGACCCTCAAGGCAGGAGCAGGAGCTGCATTGCTTTTAAAGGCCAAAGTCCAGCTGCTTTCCAGCCACTGAAATGAGGCAGTTACACTTGTCTGATTAAAGTCTACTTTGTGTTTGACTAAATCATAACTTCTAGGAGTGCTCCTTATCTTGCTTTTATAAATATCACAGGGTGGTAAATGCAGCTTATGCTCTAGCATTTTGTTCTAATAATCCTCAGGTACAATTACTTAGGGGAGTGGTAAGTCTCTGGGGTTTGTTTTGTTTTTTTTTTTTTTTTACTCACAGCCATTTGTTCCTGCTGTGTGTCTCCCCACTTCTGTAAAAAGGATTTTGGCACCCAGTATCTTCTACCTGTGAAGGCAGACAACCACCATTCATCTTCAGAAATATGTGTCAGGTTGGAGAGGCAAAGTGATCCATTTGTAATAACTTTCTTTATCCTCTTGCTATTAAAATACTCTTTTCATCCTATTTCTGAAGCATTGCTCTGCAGGAGAAATGGTGTTTAAGTTTGAAGTTCTTCTGGGTAACTGCTTCCTTCTGTTCTAGCCCGTATCATTTCTATGCTACTGTAAATGAAATTCACATAAATCAGTGTGTGATTCTGTTTCCAAGGTCCTTGGCTAGACCTTACGTGGCATTTAAGTGCTGCTTTCCGTCTCGGGCACGAAGACAAGAAATGTAGTAGCACTTCAATTCCCAGTCCAATTCCCAGCTCAAAACATATCCAGGAAAACTTTACCCAAAGCTATTACTATTCTAAACAAGGTGGTGAATGGTTGAAACAAAGCAGTGAAGTGAAAATGATTATGACAATATTAAATGTAATGCAAAATCTAAGGCATGTCACATTAAATCCTGATATATAGAGCACATTTAATAATTTATGATAAAAAAAACTTCACAGCTATCACTGAAACTGCTGATACACTAAAAACAATGCATTTTTTATATGTTCTGAAGAACTGAAAATGAGATTGAAGGTCACACTTCAGAAATGCTTTAAGGTGCCTTCAGATGTCTGAAGATAGGTTGAGATAGGTCTTGGAGATGTCTAAAGTCCTCTCATTGCCAGTGGAGATCTGGGACAGGATTGCTTAAATATAGACACAAAGTTTTATGCTGGAAATAACGGTGAATTTTACCTGACTTCCAGCTTCCTCCCCAAAAGGGTGCGGATCTCCTGTAGGTCCTGTACGTTACTTGCCATCCTCACGTACCCATCCTGAATACCCAAGAACAAATAACACTAGTCATATACATATGAGCAAGTAATTTATCTCAAGGTGTCTATCAGCACTTTAGAAGACAGACTAAAGAGTAGTTCCTTTCTATAGAAGAATCCAAAGCCTATCGCTAGGTGACATTTATACCACATGGGACACAAACCTCCTCAGGCTTGGGTTTAAAGATGCCTACATATTGAGTAGGGAGGGTCCCAGAGTCAATCGAAAGTGTGATGCCTGGGTCTATATCTGTCTGAAGTCTTTCTCCTGTGCATTTTGGCACACCCAAAGTCAAGTCTACGTAGTGACTTAGACGTATAGGTGAGTTTCACTAGGGCCCTAACACGCTGAGGGTCTGCACAGGTCCTGAATCACTACTCAAGTCATCATGAAACACTGCCTTTCATGTTCTGGAAGTGACAGAAGTCCCTTTCATGGTCCACTCTTACATCCTTTGTGTGGCCTTACAATACAGTTATGAACAAGGATTCAAAACAGAAATGGTTACAGCTGTTCAGGACGTCTCTGCCCTCCTTTGCCCAAGTGTTTGTAACGTGGGAACTGTAACCAAAGCTTACTGCTCCTACATCAGTAGGTAGCTGAAAGTCTGGAGATTAGTTTTAAAGCTGCTCACGAAGGTGGATTGGAGCTAAGTCACAGAACTTTGGACTGACTTGAATTCAGAGTGTTCACGTTTTTACTTTGATGACTCTGCTGCAGGAGTTTACGTATAAGAATGGTAACTTCCTAGGATACTCTAAATTAAATCCTGTGGAGTTCACTGTGGCCTCACATCTTTCTTGTATCCCGATGGGGAACAGTGTGTATCAGGCCCATCATATTCACTACACGTTTTAGTGCCGTGAGAATACTATTAAGATCTGTTGTGATGGGTTAGGACCCGCAAACCACTGTTTTAAGGAGTATAAAACATAAAGAAATGAGTCCTGCATTTTTTTTTTACCTATAGAGATATTACCTACAGGAGTCCGCAGCTACACACAGCATTATTTTCTTTCAGACCTATTTGAAGACCTACCTGTTCATAAAGCCTGCAAATTGTTAGGAAATAATTGATCTGTGTGCCAAAAATAGAGTTGTGTGATTAAATAACTTTTTCCAGTCCATTTGGAATAAAAAATATATATTCACATTTTCAAACCAACTGAAAACTTGCAAAAGCTCTTTAAACTGAATAAAATGTTTTGTTTGACCTGAAAACAAAATATTCCATTTTTTCAAGTCTTTTGTGGTTTTATGAAAATACATTTAATTCCAAAAAGAAAAGCCATTTTGCACTGAGAAGTGAATATGGCTTTGTTTTGTACAAACACCTCAAGTTCTGTAGGTTTCAGGGTTTTTTTTTCTTCTTTTTTCCCTGATGAATTCAGTAAATGTGAAAAGAAATTAACAGTATTTCTTGGACCACCTGACTGTATTTTTAGAGAAGAGAAGCAGGTGGTAAAGTCTGAATAACTTCTACCAAGAGTTTCACCAACTTCTGCTTGCAACTACTCCACTCTTGTGGTCACCATGTCTCAAAGAGCAGATTAAATGGGGAGAGGAGGAAAGCTGTCGTTGCTATAACATCACTGCTACCAGCACATAGTTAATGAAGCACAGCATGAACATGGGAGAGCCTGGCCAACTAGACAGATAGACTTTGCACATGCTTGGAGCAAAATTAGATGCTGATGAGCTGTAGATATTCATGAAAATTGCTGATAGCTTCTGGAAGAATGAACTGGGACCATTTCAAGTAATAACTTTCCTTTTTTCTCCCAATAATAAGAATTTTTCTATTTCCTCTATATTGGCCATCTGATGCTGATATCCCTAACAGTAATCTAATTCTCCAGTGACATCCATATGTAGGACAGTTCATTTTATATTTGGGAAAACAACCTGGAAAAGATGGAACTACTTTCACTAGCAGTAATAAAACCCACTCATCTGCGTTATTCCTGTTTGTTCTGCAGAATCCTACTAACCCTAATTATTTTTTGGAACTCCATTGGAACTACTGTTGCAATAATACAGAGTAGTACTTGTCTGCCTGGCAGACTGCATCCCCATATGCCCTGCACCATTGCAAAGTACAAAGCAATTAAATGTATGGGATTAAAAGTATTAGAATAGGTGTTGTCCATTCAGTGCAAAAGTTGAAGTAGTCTGGAAAAGAAACTAGAAACAATGAGTGAGAAAAGATCTTTTTGAAGGAAAAGAAAGATCAGTGTTGTCAAGTACTGAGGTGTTTTTTCTGGTTTAACCACCTATCAGTGAAAATTAAAAAAATTATCTGTTCAATTCTCACTATATACCCAGATGCCTCAAGATAGTATGTTTTTTGTTTTCTTCTGTCTCCGAGAGATGACTCTGTCTCCAGCCTTTTTCAGTGTCACACAAAGGTTTTAGAAGCTGTTCTAAATATGCATGAGAGCATCTTTAAGGTTTTCATCAAGCAACTTCCTTTTGTGCCAATGAGGACAAGCTGAAAGAAGAGGATCTGTGACCAAGAGGAAAAGAAATCTACATAAAAGCCAGTCCACATGAAAGGAAGCAGCGATTTGATACAAAAACCTCTTGTTATTTGTATTTGTTAACCCTTTGCATTTAGAAGCTCATGCTATACAACTGTGATTCATAATATGCGGAGGTAAGTATATCCTGCACTTCAGTAAATTGAGCATGCGGTAGGGACTGTAGGCATGGACAGGTCCCCTTCCTCCACCGTGATTACACTCTTCTGAAAGGCTTTAACAATTTAAAGGTTACTTTGTGAAATGAAAAGTAACAAATTTGAATTGTCAGAAGGCATAAAGGTATGAGTTTGTTAAGCCTTAACAGGAGTGCTAAGTCTTTCCTGCAGCTACTTGCCTGTACCTAGTCTCTTACTACAGCTCATCTGACCAAGAATAACTAGTTAAGTAACACTGAAGTAATTGTCAGGCTGAATCATTCCATCAAACTCTCCTCTTTAAAACCAAAGAAGAGACTGCTGTTAAATGTCAAGGGCTCCTTGCCTGGCAAGAGACTGAAATTTGGAGATTTATGACAAACTTTAAGAATTCATTTTCCTGATGCAAAAATTATTCAACTGCAGCCCATAGTTAGCCCCTGTGGTAGGGATGAAGTGATATTATTTTTGTGATGAAAGTGAATTCAGGCTGTAAAGGCTGTTTATATACTTTATAAACTCTCATTCTTTACATAAACATGCATAATTCTCACCTCTGAATAACTGTGTATTGTTTATCCTTTAGCAACTGTTGTATGCTGAGAAAAAGTCTGTGGTGGGTCCTTATCTTACTTTATCTTCTTTTTTTTCCTCTAACTTCTTCTACCCATTCTGTATGGTAGGTGACTAACAGGATATTGTTCACAGAATCACAGAATCAGGGAATCACAGAGTGGTTGAGGTTGGAAGGGACCTCTGGAGATCATCTGGTCCAACCCCACTGCTCAAGCAGGACCACCTAGAGCCAGTTGCCCAGGATTGTGTCCAGACAGCTTTTGACTATCTCAAAGAGTGAGACTTCACAACCTCCCTGGGCAACCTGTTCCAGTGCTCAGTCACCCTCACAGGGAAAAAGTGTTTCCTGATGTTCAGACGGAACCTCTTGCATTTCAGTTTGTGCCTATTGGCTCTGGTCCTGTCACTGGGCACCACTGAAAAGAGCCCGGCTCCGTCTTCTTTGCACCCTCCTTTCAGGTATTTAAATACATTAATAAGATCCCCCTGAGCCTTCTCTTCTCGAGGCTAAACAGTCCCAGCTCTGTCAGCCTTTCCTCATGGGAGAGATGCTCCAGTCCCTTCACCTTCATGGCCCTTTGCTGGGCTCTCTCCAGTATGTCCATGTTTATCTTATACTGAGGAGCTCAGAATTGGCCACAGTAATCCAGTTCTCATTCCAGTTCTGATTCCATTGACCTCACACATCCTCAGGTGAGAATGAAGACTTACACATGAAGACAGGTTCAGTCTCTCAAAAAAGAAACACCCCTGAGGTACTAAGGAGGCCTTCTGGTTGGTGACCTCAGGCTGGAGCACTAGCTGCTCAACATGAAGAGCCATCCTTGATCCGTTCTGCTGCGGCTGTGCCTTTTGTGGGAGAAAGATCCCAAAAGTTGTTGGACTACCAAGGGTAATTTAGGCAGCAAGATGATACTTTCTTTTTACAGTTAAGGGTCGTCTCCCCAGGAATCAGTTCTTTCTCCAACACACATCTTGCATACTGTGTGAGCAGGGCTGGAAACTGGAAACTTGGGACCATTTCAACGGGAAAAGTGAAGGCTGTCCAGATTAATTCTTTTTTTCTCATAGCCTTCTCCTGGGAGCAGATAATGTTACTTCCCCACATCCTTCATGAGCAATTTAGCCTCTGTGTAAGTGTATATAAAACAGGTGAGTAGTACCACCGAGGCCACATTAGCTGTTACTCAAAGGAAAGAAACGGCCTCTTTCCACTGCAATTCTCTAACTTTTTTTGAACACCTGCTTTCAGGAGAAGATTAATTTCTCCTTTAATGATCTGTATGCATTGAGTAGGTCTCTGTTGAATGGAAAGAAAGACCAAGACGATGAGCCTGAACGTAGAGCTCCTCAGTTCTTCAGATGAATGCCACTCCAAAAGCTTAGGTGAGGTGATGAGCGTGCATCTTCTTTGAAATGCAAACTGTTTACTAATGACATTTTTTTCTCCATCAAGACTCACAGAAATACTCAAATCTGAAAACTCCACAATCATCAGCCAGTAGTTGTACATGTTGAGTAGCTGCAAAAGCAGCCTTTACTCATTAATTGCTAAGTCTGGTAAAAGAATGGGTAAGTGGGCTAATGTCAGCCTCTTGATGGAACTGCTGTGTTCTGGGCCATCTGTTTTTAATGTCTTCATTTACCGAGAAACCATCATGTTCCAAACACATTATAGAAAATGCTGAAACCAATTTAGAGCTTTTTTGGCATTATGCTATTTCTGTGTAAATCCTGTTAAAGCTTATTTCATAACTGATACTTTTTTTTCAGTTCATATAATAATTTTGAAATATTTAAACAAGAGCATGCAAAAATGTGAGATATTTTCCAGATTTTATTCTACTGTGATTACAGGAGTGTGTAGCACCTTTTAGAGCACAAGGCAATGCTACTATTACTCACACAACGAAAATAATCATTAACTGGGGTGTCAGTGGCCAGTACCACATCTTCAGAGATGAAGAATGTTCACAGTCCCAGCTATACACAGTAACAGAAAATTAAAAAGTGATGATCCTTTGGGATCAAGGTGAAGGTAAAGACCTTGAGCTGAGTAGAAAAATAAAAAATGAGGCGTCCTATTGAAATGAAAGATCTAGAGGTCATAGCACAAAATGTCATGTTCAAAGACTATTGTTCATCTTGGAGATTAAAAATCTGACAGTTATGGAAGCAAAAAGAAAAAAAATCATAAAAATTATGTGCAAAATTGCTTGAAAGTGCATGTTACTGGGAACTGGTTTGGGCCACTGCTCAAAAACATTCAGTGATTTTTGTTGTTGTTGTTAGGGTTTTCTTTTTCCCAAAACAGCTTTAATGTGTGGATGCTTTGATCCTAATATGTAGCTCAGTCATAGTTGTGAGTGAAATCCTGCCAAGTAACAGAATATTTAACCAAATTTTGTTATAAATGAATAATATGATGAAACACGGCTACTAATAACATAATATGAGGTCCCTACAGAAGTAAGAGACTCGTTAGTGTACAAGCGGGTGGTAAGAGACAATCTTCTCCTTGAAAGCTTATAGTTTAAACAGCGAGAGTAGGAAGGGAAATAGGGAGGAAGAGAAGGGACGTATCACTCATAGTCACCCCTGAAAACATATCAAAGAAGAGAATAAATGTTCCTACAGCTTTTCAGAGTTCAGTTCATGCAAACTTCCCATTTTGCCAGCCTGATTGCCAGATGGGGTATCCTTCAAATATATCTCCTTTTGTACGGCCATGCTTGTATTTGTAAAGGTGGAGACACAGTTCCTCACCAAGGATTTTCAGTGCCTTAGGAGAGGGAATAGAGTGTCATGAAAGATCAGCTGCTACAGTATGTTTTCCAGAAACAGATGTGATTTCTTGCATGAGTTTAAGAACAGGGCCCTCTGGGAAACAAAAAAAACCCCAACTTCATGGGTTCAGATTTCCATGTTTTTCTTTTCTCTTAGATGTCTTAATTTAAATGACATATACCACCAGCATCTCCTGCCCACTCCAAAAATCGTTCATTGTCTACCAATCATAGAATTTTATTTTTAATGTTTTTAGTATCAGAAGTTCCAACTTTTAAAGCATTTTGAACTTTATAACTGTAAGTAAAAAATAATTTCAAATCAAAGAAAGACTTTTTTGTTTTCCTGTTGGAAAATATCAGGCAGTGCATTTGAAGAATTTCACAAGTGCAAAACTTTTGTAAAGATGGAGATTTGCCAGGCTTGACACTTTGTTTAGAACAATTTCCCTTTTGGCAAATCCACGTTGCTTTTAAACCAAACTGACTGTGTTGATTAACTTTCACATGGTTCTAGTTTAAACCGTTCCAAATTACTTAGTACAACCAACCACCGTTTTCTTGTATTGACACCAAGGAAACAACAATTGTTGGAGCACACAGCACATGGATCATCCCAACCTCTCATGGACAAAGCATGCCCTGTTGCCTAAACATAGGGCAAGTTCTACTGATTAATAAGGTCTCCTTCTGAAAATAAGCACATGCTACATTTGAAGTAGACAACCAATACTGAGACCTGGACAGCATATAGGCTTTTGCAGGAAAATTCACACATGTATTCAGTGCCCTCAAAGATCTGGTGCTGAAGTCACCGCTTCAGACTTCCTGTGGAATTTGGGACAAGTCATCCAGATTCTCTGACTGAGGACAAGTATCTCAAAAATTATGAACATCTCCAAAACTTTAGCATATTTAAGTGCTGCATAACTACCTTCCTTATAAATAAATATAGTATTATCAAATATAACCCTACTTTAGATAACAGGCAGGTTTTATTATTTTTTTTTTTAATTTAGTAGCACATACATCAACTGGAAGTGGCTTAATTCACTGGGGGTTTGTTACAGTCTTAGCCTAAAACAAGCCCTACCAGTCCATTCCTCAAGCTGCTGCTGTCCAAAAGTGGTGAACTATAGACCTCGTGGGATACGTTTGGCAGTAGCTAGGGAGAAGGGGCACAACATAGTTCCTGATAGTAGCAAATCACCCATATGCCTGGTTACACAGACACAATCTTCCATATACCTTACGCTACCATTTAGACTACTACGAAATTTTCCCCCTAATGTTTTGAAAAAGAAATTAGAAAAAAAGAAAAAGTTAAGATTTATGGACTGAGACTAGCAATCATTATTTTTGCTTCTGTGAGGAAAAACATGTTCTAGTTGTTCTTTTATTTTCTTTTTCACAGAGTGGAAGTCTGCCAAATTAGGGGCCATTAGCCCAAATAGCTGCTCTGCTCCCACCTACTTATCTGTCAGATGCGTTAGGGAGGAATTACATGGGATCTCTAAGGAGATTCATCTACATCATAGACTTCTAAGCTGCACGGTCTGAGACGTTTACAACACGGTACAAAGATTAGTAGAACAAATGTTGAACAAATATTTGTTGGCAATGTTTTCTGGAGGAAACAGTCTCCCTGGTCTTGTATTTGTACTGGTGTGGCCTGACGGGTGACTTTGTCTACGTACTAGAAATTAAAGCCATTCGTAAGGTGCATTGAGTTCAAAAGTGACCACGTAGCATCAGTGTGAGACTGTCACTGCATAGCCTTTTTTTACATAGCTTTTTTTTTAGACACTTTGATAAGTTTCACAAAGGGGCCCAAATATCCCTTAAATTCCAGTTAAGAATTTAAATTGCTCATAAAATTTTTATATCTAATCATAGATTGATAGAATAACGTAGTTTGGAATGGACCTCTGGAGATGACCTGGTCCAACACGCTGCTCAAAGCAAGGCCAACTTAGTTCAGACTCCTCAGGGCCATGTCTAGTTCATTTTCAAATATCTCCATTAACAGAGATTTCACAGCCTCTCTGTCTCCCAGTTCTCTATCTTCATAGTGAAAACTTTTTTCAAAAAATATAAATGTTTTTTTTTCGTCACAACTTCTGTGTGTTGCCTTTCGTCTTTTCACAGTGGACCTCTGAGTAGATCCTGCTTCAATCTTGTTCATGCTCCTCATCATTTCCCGGAGTCAGTAGAAGAAGATACACATGCGGAAAGTAAGCGTGCGTCCTTAAAAGCACAAGTGGTTACCACTGAAAGAGTTCACCATTCTGAGTTTCCTTATCTGAATAGTTTCTTTGTTCAGCTAAGAAATACAGTAAAAGCAGCTTTAATCCTATGACTAAACATCCATTCAGTTTTGCCAATTAAAAAAAAAAAAAAAAAAAAGGAAAAAGCTGTGGCACTGACTTAAGTATCCAGAGATAAAAAGGAGGGGGGAAAAGGAATTATTTAGTTCTGCCTTAGGAGCACTGGCCTGGAGCATAGGCACGGGCTTTCTGGCATCTCAGTGTTCAGAATCAGGACCCACCTTGCCATGTAACTGCTCTCACATATCTTCCTTCTTCAAAGCAACACAACTTTTTTCTACTTGCAAGGCCCCCGTATGAGTCTTTTTAGGAAACCAGTGTTTTGATGACTAGAAATTTTCTTCTAAGTTGCAGTTAATGTTCATGTGTTTCTCTGCCTTTACTTCTTCTGGCCGGAGCAGTCTTTTCCTTCCTGGTATTTACCTTGTGATGTTCAGGACTGCCAGCCTGTCTCCCACTTGCCTTCCTTTGCTACAATAAGCAAGTCATATCTTTTTGCCGTATCTTTTTTCTTTTAAAGTGCTCCCTGATCACATTTTCAAGCTTTTCATTGTAGCCAGGAGAGCTAAAAATGGTTTGACATTTTTTTCTTTTCTTTTGCATTCTCTTTCACTCTTTCTACTGTAAACTGGGAAGCATGAAACTGGAAATCTGCTGAGCTTTATTCATTTTCAGCAGCTAAGACATTTTTTAAAACAATCACCAAATATTAGGAGAATGCAACATCAGCAAAAATCTGGCATGATTGTTAGGGACTGGCTGTGACTCTAAAAAGCTATGGGAGGCAAACAACAAAACTGTATCTTTTTTTTCTCTCTTCTTATGTCATATTAGTAAAATATGATTTTTTATATTATTTGCATGAGTTAATTCAGGTTCATTTTACTAGCATATAAAGTCTATTCAATTTCCAGGCCTTGATAGTAGTATAGACAGATAATCACATATCTTAGTCCAAAGCCAACTGAAGCCTGTGGGAGAAAAAAAATTATAGGTAATTCTATCCAAATTGCAAGCTTTTTAATTTAACTGGTCTTCTCATGAAATCTGGGTCCTCATTTCTAATATAGATTGCATTTTTCCAGTAAAAAGGTTCACTTCATAGGAGTGTACAACAAAGCCAATTTTGCTGGAATACCAAAACAATGATGAGCTGATCATATTTGTTTTTAATGCAAAGCAGCCTGTACCAATTACACCAGAAATGAATTATTAATCCAAGTGTGACAAAAACAAAAATTATCAAAATCTGGACTGTGTCTCAAAATCTAAATGTGCCTCTCTCTCACACGCCTTCAGAAGTCTGTAGATCTACTGTTAAAAGAGACAGATCAGTTTGTCTGCTGAAGAAATAGGTAGATATTGGATTGAGGTGAAATTAATAGGAAAAAGGGGAGGACTGTATCTCCAGGAGTTCTGGATACTTCATGTCAGGTTCCCAATCCTTGTTTTAAAGTTTTGGGAAGTTCGCAACTAAATTTGCAATAGTCTTGAAAAATTCCTTCAGAAGTAGTTGACCAGTGATCTCACAGCTCTTCCATGACAGCATGGGGAACAAAAGCTTTGACTACACCACAACATAGTACGAGATTTTCTAAAACTCATATTTTGCAAATCTTTTAAACCATTCTGTAGTAAGCATTTATGCGCTGTTTGAAATAGTGATTTTGTTGAACCTATGGAAAAACGAGCAATCACTGGCATACACATGTCAATGATCATACGTAGGCATGCTTTGGTTAATAACCTATAAAACATTTTGCACACATGCAGGAGAGAACTCCTAATTCTCCTTTCTTAGGCCAGCCAATTTCCTCTTAGCTGGCTTTCCCTCTGCCCAAATCCACAATCTGAAAATTTTTGCTGCGTCCTTGCCCTCGTTGCTGACATCTGACCTTTTAATATATTTCCATCTAAAGTGTTAAAGTGACGAGAAATAAAAATGAGAAACAAAAGAGAAAATTTGTTGAGCTTTCCATTCTTAAAGTTTGTCTTTGTTTCTCCTTGCTCTGCATCTAACTGCCCATTTTATGTTTTCTGTGTTTATATTTTCTCCATAGAGGACATGTTCTCCCAATAAGAAGGCTGAATCGCATATTCTTCTCCCAGGGAAGATATCCCTACTTGATTACTCATGCTTCCATATTTTAAATAATGGAGTAAGAAGGTTTTCTTTTCCTCCTTGTTCTGTTCCATCCTATGTGTTGCTTTCTTTCATTTGTTTGTTTGCTTTGGTGGATTTGAGAATCATTCTGATGGAATAACATCTTATTTCTTTCCAAAAAGCATGTTAGGATATTGTACATGATGAGACTTTGCCCAGGCTAGCTGTTTCAAAGTTTAACCTAGGCCAAACTTAAAAATGGTTTTGTTTTTGTTTTTTTCACTTGAGGAGATGAGAGAAGAGCTAAATTACAATGGCTGAAGACACCTATTTCACCCCAATGACCACAGAGAAAGTCAAAGAAAGCCTAGACCATGAGGATTAGATGAAATGCATTTCCTTTTAAAAAAGTGTTTTTGAAACTGAGATTATGTCTTCAAGCAAAGTCATAAGCGGAAAAAATCTGAGATTAAATTTTAGAGATATAAAATTTGGGAAGCAAATTCAGGGACAGAGAATATTTCTACAGCATGTACCATGAAGGGTCTTGGAAATCTTTATTATACTAATTTTAAATGCCTTGCTTTACACACACTATCAATTTTGGCTTCCATGATACTTTGTTTTGGGCATGTTATTGCGTTCAGTTTCCTTCTTGATATGGTTACCATTTTCTTTTTGTGTTAATTACTTTTTCTCCCATGTTTCCCAAGAATGAACTGTTGCAGCTGTGGTAAATATTGAAAATTCTGTGCTTAAAGGTAAAAAGAGCTGTTGCCATGTTCAAATTAGCTGACACTAAACAATAGCAAATGCTCCCTTGCTATTCTTGTGGCAAAGACAATAAAATAAGGAAATTACTGAGCATAAATAAGACTGTAAATAAAATTACAGCTTAATCTAGCCCTCTGAGAGAGTGACAGAGAAGGAAAGGGAAAGAAAAAACCAAGGAAATTCAGGGGAAGAAAAGGAATGAAGTTATATGAAATCACATTATCAAGCCCTAAGGGCGATTAGCTTTTGAGACAGCTTTGAAAAACGTGTGTGGGAAAAAGCAAGAGAACAAAGAAGAGAGAAACAACAAAAGATATTCAAGCGGATGCTGAGGAGAGGATGCTGACTCCTTTCCTAGTGTGTTTCAGATCTTATTCGTAGGGAGGCAGATATCTTGTCTCAGTACGCCTATTGGCTCCACAGTGAAACTTGCAAGAGTCTTTCTGTATAACTATTATAGCAAGAGAAAAGGATTGTGAGGGGAATGACAGAGTGACGTGAACCACAAATGCTTCCTGTTCATAAATGAAAAACAGAAAGGGAGGTAAACCTCTCCAAAACCAGGCTTCCAAGAAGGCCCTGCAAGCAGAATCAGCAATCAAGAAACAGAAGATCTGGTTTATCGGGTTTTTTTAAGGCCTCATTTTGAGCACTAGTGGATAAAATTTCATGGAGCTGTCACAATAAACAGCTAGAATTTAATGCAAATAATACTTTTGGGCACCCAGGACATTTCTTGCTGCAGTATACTTATGTTTTATTATCATGCAGTTAATCTATCCAAGGGTTCATAGGATTTAAAAAACAAATTATATACGTTATCTTAGCAGTGAGACCAGCCCTTCTTTAGGGAAGCGAGCTTAATTTTGGTGGTCTGATTGATCAATAACTTACTAATGTAGCAGCATCACTTTTGAAATAAGTAATAAGATAAAACTATTACATATAATAAAATGTCCTTTTTTCCAGTTTATGAAATTACAGTCTTTCATCACATCTTTCTTTTCCCGTTATATTCCACTAGCATAATTTATTTTTCCTTCATCCCTTCGTGGTGTGGGCATGTTAGAGCTCCACAAACACAGTGAAAACCGTCTAGCAGGATCTGAGATAATTCTTGCTCCTACTGAAGGGAAAGGCAAAAATCCTGCTGAGATCACATGACCGCCACATTGCATCTTTTGCCACACTTCCGATCTCTTCAAATTCTTTTACCTTCTTATTAACTGCTACAACCACTATTGGCCTCCCTGGAGAATTTTGTAGACTGTACCAGCAAAGCCTGGTCTTGCAGTAGAGACACAGCAGACAGGTCACTGCACTTGGGCTCAAGGAAACTTCAGGTTGATTCCCAGCAGTAGCCTGTAATATAGAAACTTTGACTTCTAAGCTTCATACATAGTTCAGCACACCTCTCTCTCATTTCTCTCTCTTCCTTCACCTAATTACCTGTGGTGCAAGCTTGCTCACTCAAGAGCTGTCTCTCACTGTGATCTGAGAGGTTCTGGGAACTTCTGTGATTTTTTTTTCCCCCCAGAATACGATCAACATCCTCCTTGTGCAATTAGATGCTAAGCTTATTGAGGAAAATAAGCACCAATCCCAGAGAAAGGTTCTCTGTAGCAAAGTCTGAAGGTTTGTAGCATAGATTAACAACTAATAGCTAAGGGTAGCTGCTCTTTCTGTCTCTGTTAAACTCTCTTGCCTCCATCCACAATTTGTATAAATTGGTCTCAGCTGTACCTGATGAGTGCAAGTTCGGATCTGACATACCACATGTGGTTGGAGCAAGTCACATTGATACCTGCTGATGTTTCATTGGAGCTTAAAATTAGAAGTGTGTGTTCATTGCATTTTTTTAATGTGAAAATACTGAAAACATGAAATGCTTTTACACAGGAGGGCTTCTTTTCCAGGCTATGCCTTTGTGGAAGCGTTTCTGTGCAGTATTCATCACAAATATTTATTCTGCTTTAGTTTTCACACTTCATGGTAATCCCAGCTAACATCTCTGCCCACAAGAGTCTCATGTCCTTCATTATTTCGAACTTCAGACCTCGTCATGTGTGGGGTTTGTGTATGTTTTATATTTGCATAGGATCCACCTGCCCCAGTCACCACAGTTTTTTGCTTCAACGCAAAAACCCACGATCATGTGCCAGCAGTGTAACGAGTTACCATCTGTCAGTTGAAGTGTATTAACTAACAACATGAGCGTTCCTTGCGTGTTGACCCGCGTGACTTCAGCCAACGGTTGGAACATTTCCAAGTGTTGCTCCACTTCTGCCAGAGGCCATCACTGCTGCCGAACAGCTGGGGAACAGGTAAATAGATCAAAGTGAACAAAACAGCTATATCAGACCTTGTGCTGGAGCAGATGAGACATTCTGGTCTGGTGATGCTTCATGGCATAGGTGTTACTCACCAACTGTACAGAGAAAGCAGGTGAAAGCGGTAACATTTCAAATTGAATGCATTCAGCTGTACTCGCTCAGCTGATAGATGTAACTGAGCAGCTCATGCGTCCTCCCCCTGTAACCACAAAGGAGGGTTCTACCTGACTTTACCTAGACATATTTTACATGCTTTCATTACTTTGCTGTGAATTGGCATTGAGATAGTGTAGCAACCAAGGCCATGGGAGACAAACCAGATAGGAGCAGAGCAGCGAAAAACTTTCATTCTCTCTGCTGTGCCGAGTGATTGCAAGGATTTTCTCATAAAGATTTCCCAGCTAAGATTTCAGAAGGTTCACATTTGGGGATAACAGCTGCTCTCCAGAAAAGTGACACCCCTCACCCCAGCAGCATGTCCTTGGAAAGTGTGGCCTTATTGTTTTTGAGACTTGCAATGATATATACCCCACTGTGTGGGAGGATAATGTTGTCCTTAGGGTCTAGGTGGAGAAGACTCTTTTTACTAACTGCTACCATTTCATCATCTTGGAGGGAAAAGAGAATCAGAGACGACTCATTTTTCATAATGACTTAATTTTAGAAGACTGACATTTTTTTGGTATAATAAATACAACTTTGGGGTATGCTCACATATTATAGCAAATTTAATCCACCCTCTAAAAGCATTTTCTGGCATCTTTGATTACTTGCTGTAACTTGAATATCTCTCCTGGTTCTATCTTTCTGGTTTCACAATGGAAAATAAGGAAAAAAAAAATATTTCCTGATACAAATCTTACAAGATTAGGGTATCTGTAATGGTGTTTCCAAGGCAGCAATAACAGAAATAATTTGCAGAAGTTGTTGTTGGGAGGTTTCAAAAGTTTTGTTTTTAATGACTTAACAGAACTGACTAATGCTAAGAAACCAGGTTGAGAATAGCTCAGTCTAACAATGGATTGATTTCACATTTAAGCCTTTTAAAATGACCCTTCCTCCCAGTCTTGCAGCCTGTTTATATTTCATTCCATAGATGAATAAACCTTATTGCTATAAAATCATTACCTGGTTCTTCTGCTCTTTTTTTTTTTTTTGTTCATCAGCTGCTAAATAATTTGACTTCAACTTAAATGTAGTTTAAGAAAGTTCTGATGCCTCCTAAATGATGCCTTTTGGGCAAAACTGCAGATGTTCTGATGTCGGATAAGTACCTGCTGTTAATTACATTGCCTCTCTAGACAGTGTAAAAAAGCGTAAAAAATAAAGATCAGAAAGATTACATGTGAGCAAGCCAGCTTGAGCACAGGAAATACTGTAATCAAATTACTGCTACCTGACCCATATGAGCACATGTAGAACAGTTACTTGCTGAGATCACTCTCAGTTGGCTTACATGTCCAAAAAAATTATTCAAACTGACATTTTGGAATCCTTAAGACATCTCAAGCAACTCATCCCAAATATGCCAGGAATAGTGTGTAAGAATTAGCATGCAAAGCTTCATATCCTTCAGTTTTGTTGTGTAGAAGCTGAGAGATAATGACTGTGGTGCAGAATATTTATCTAAGGATCAAACAATATTTTTGTGGAGTCCATATTTTGTATGCATTCTCTGAGCAAGAATGAATTGCTAGCACAAGGAGCAGCTAGTTTCAGCTTTACTCATGGAGATGTAATCTATTTCTCCACAGTCAGGTCACAACAAGTATGAGTTACCTCGAATTAGACTGTTACTAAGGGGTTCTTTTTCCTACTGCCTGACAACTGTAATACCTGATTTTCTGGACTCTCCCAAAAGATGAGTTCGTGGGATTGACAAAGAGATATGCACCTTTTGGGGATGTGGAGTTCTACACACTTTGTATTCTTGATACTAGCTGTACAGGACTACACAAATCAGGGGAAATATATCTATCGTGTCTTCCAGAGGGTTCATGGCCTGAGACACTAATACCCCAGAAGAGCTGTAGTTACTGTCCTTTCTGTCTGTGGCCAGCACACATACGTGTGAATCAAAACTGTACTAAGAAAACTCACTGACCAGCCTTAGCTGGCATTTGTTCTATTACTTCTTTGGAAATACAATCAGAGCCATAAGTGAATAAATAAGTCATGCTTTTTAGTCTTTTTTATCTGTATGCCAGGAATATTTTGATGTTTTTGCAGGTCTGTTCTAAGCCAGAACTTTAGGGGTATTTTTGTAATTCTCAACTTTGGCCTTACGTGCACCAGCCAAAGTCCCTTAAAAGGTGAGCCTGGCAAGGCAAATCCCACATGAGGATCCATTGCAATGTGAATTTAATCAAGTAGCTGCTCAGGTTATTCCATTATCCAGGAACAGAGAGGAAGAAAGGAGAAAGAATCCTTGGTGGAGATTCAGCTCAAGATTCAGATGTCTAAATTTAGGCAATAGATGCAGAAATCTACGCATTGTTAGGCATTTAGATTCCCATGACAGTCGTTAAAAACCCAGTCAATATAATCAGTGGAGCTTACAGCATGATTCAATTCACAAACAAGTTGATACTTTCAGATGAGCTGAATAACTTTCCAGGATCTATTGATGCTACTGACTTTCTGTATTGACCATTTATTATATAGTCCATTGGTATCAACATGATTTTATAAACCTAACTTATAAAGACAACAAGAGCTAAGGATAAAGGAAGCAATTCAATTTAGTTGTCTATAATATGAAGTTTCATAAGGCCATTTGAAATGCCATAGGGTTTCTGAAGCATCCAGAAGAGTTGACAGTTGTAACACAGCACCTGACAGCTGGATCCAGATGGGAAGCTCAGGGATATCTATAATGGCATTGGATGCTTATATAGGGCAACTGAATCAAGTCATAGATGTTTCAAAATCTTGCTCTCTCTGTTCCTCCTCCTCCTCTCCATTCCTCATGCTTATAACAGGACAGAGTTGCAAACTAATACTTGCTCCTAGGAACAGAGGACTTTGGTGCAAAGGCTCAGCTGGGAGTGTTAGCTCCTGTCTCCCAGTGCCTCTGCATGTGAAGGCAACAGCGGCTGGCCAGTTCACCTGCTGACTCAGAGCCTAAAGGCTCAAACCTAACCTTCATATCCTATGGGAAGATATCTGTAGAGTGCAGGAGTGATCCAGTCAGTTCAACCTTGGCTAACACTTATCACTGAACATTTGCATTGTGTACTAGAAAACACCACCTCATTAAGGCGGAGTGCTTCATGGGTAATGGAAGTAATCAAACCATCAAAATCATGGGCTTTTCACAACTAAAATTAACTTACCATTTTGCAGTTAAGAGACATTTGCTTTTGGTTTTTTTTTTTTAAACACTGCAGTACCACAATGCAGAAGCACTTTCTTTGGTATCATTTTACTCCTGCAAGCTCCATAGAAAAAGAAAACAAAATTAAAAAAAGAAAAGGGGGGGGGGGGAAGCAGGGAGGGGAGCAGGGAGCAGCAGTTTCCAGACAAGAAGCATACTTACTATTCAGTGGATGCTTCATGCCTAGAATCTCTTTCTCAGGAAGTTTACAAATGCACCCTGCTCTACTGCAACGACCTTTACATGCCATTGGAAAAGAGTCACTGCAAAGAATACATGACACCAAACACATCTCCCAAAAGCAAATGCCACCTCATCATGTAAATGTCAGCAGGAAAATCTTTTGGAAGGAATGCTGATGGGCAAAGTCAAGTCCTGTTGCACCACAGCACAAGACATGCTTTGAGAGTTCAGCCATGTACGTTTATTTTTGAAAGACTCCGACTATTTCTTTTGTCTTGTTTGGATTCTTCCAGGAGTCTAAATGATTGACAATCCCTAATTAGTGTCTGATGAAAACTTTGAAAATAACAAGCTCTAAAGGAAAGACAAAGTTTAACAGGTCATATTTAAGAGTAAATTAAATAATCCAAATTGACTGGATACATTTTTCCCTGCCGCATATACATTGCAAATTCTTTTCCAGTGGTCAACTTAGACTAGGTCTCTGTCTGTAAATTATGAAATATGCCAAGCATGGAGTATACCTTACTTCAGAATAAATGTGACTTCTGTGAAAATCAGGTCTTAAAATTTTTAATTTCAATACTGTTTTTTTCTCCTCTATGCCCTAATATATATAAGGAATTAGGATGTTTCAATATAATCTTGGCACATTACTCTGAAAATGGAAAAGAACAGAGAAGGAGCTTTTTTATGACTCCTCAATATTGATATCAAATGTTATCATTCCTTGCACATATATTTTATTCTTTTCTCATGGACACTAATTACTGTACATTCTGTAACAAGTTGAAAGGCAGATTCTGCCCCTAGAGTTCTGCTGACCCACATTATCATATCTCCTTATTCAGGAGAGCTACAACAATTTGAATCAGCTGAAAATCTAGTCCCATAAATTGTTCACTGCAGCAAGATGTAAGATACACTGCCATTCCTCATCTTTAATTAATTTCTCTGTCACTGCATTAATGTGGAAGCATCAGAATAAGGAAAGAACAAGGCACTTGCTTCTTTATAACTTTCTAACAGAGTTCTGTAAGTACTGGTAAGGTAACCACTATGAATCTGTGTAATTCATAGAAGAAACTATTCCATGTGTGGAATGACAAACATTCAAATATGAGCTAATAGAATAAAACAAAGTCATAGTCTCTGAAAAGCTTCCCCTAGAGAAAGGAAAACCTAACCTAAAGATGCAGTTTCAAAGGAGTAGGGAAGATTAGCTCTGCCTTTCATGATTTTATTATTGACTTCAGCATAATAAAAGAAAATCTCAAGGCAAAAACTTGACTTTCCTAGCACACACGCACTCCATTCAGTTATTTCTTTATGCTTTTATGTTGTCCTATTTCTCAGCTTGAGAATGATTGCCTGTGTTAGTAATTTTTCCTAACTATTGGAAAAAGACAAGAATGACATTTCTGGCACAAGACCAGTTTTAAACTGGACTCCAATAAATTTAGGCTACACTTTGTTAGGTATTTTTAACCACAGAACAGATTCCAGACCAACCTTTTAATAGGTTGGAGAGGGAAACCAGTCTAGTTAATTTTAAGATAGAGTTTGATTAACTGATAAATACAATTGTTTCAGTAGCAGAAGACTAGATGTGGAATGAGATTCCCTCAATAATCAGTAGAGAGAAGTACATCAGATGCTATATAGGATGGTGCGAACTGCCCTCCATAGGTGCCCATTTCTCTTATATTATTTCACATGAAGCAGAGAAGACTGCCTTCGGCTAGACATCAAACTTGTGGACAGCGAAAAGTTGGCATGTGACAATACTGACAACCCAATAGATCTTCCATCCTGTAGCATGTTGCCCAACTTCACCTTGGTCACACAGTCCTGGATGGGAAATTCACCTGGCCCTTTTAGTCTCATTGAGTACTTGGTCCATCACTATTCCAGAGTGCATTTAGGGATTTTGCGCAGGATTGCTTGAGGTTAGCTGCCTTGTTCCCAATTCAAACATACATTTTCAGGCTCCAGAGTTGTAACAGAAAAATAAACGAACAAACAAAATAAGAAGAAAAAGAAAAAAAACAAAAACAGCCCTCCCCCCAAAAAACCTCACAAAAACAACAAACCCAAAAAACAAAAAGCTAAAAACTAAACAAATATACAATATTTTCTTGAAAGAGAAGTTCTGCCCAACTCTACTTTAAATCCTCTGGAGACCTATAGCCATTTTATCTAAGGTTGGGTATCCTTTCTCTAGCTGTATTTATCTGCATGGAATCATCTTGTCTGACTACAGTGAAAGTCTCCTGACACTGTCTTTCCTTAGTACAGAATATTCAGTGGTGAGTAAGACAAATAACCAAAAAGGCTAAATAACTGTAGTGTTTTTAGGATCTGATAAGGATCCTTAAGGATCCTCTGATAGGATCATCAAGGACCTGATAAAATCTGCAGGCTAGATAGCCTACAACCCTGACAAAAAGGATGAAAGTAGAACCAGAACTCTTTTGTACACATATAGTGATGTTTCTGATCCTTTTGTCCAAGGTAATGAAGGAGTGGCCAGATTTAATGTACCACATAGGGATGTGCTACCTGCTTTATGCGTTAGTCCTCTACCCATTCCTCCTTTGGCTGACTTAACAACCTAGGTTGTCAATCGGTGTTGTCTTCCCACATCTTCCCACTCCTGACATGTGTTCAGAATTCATCCACATGTCACTTTGATCATGGGCCACGTCCCACTGAAAGTCAAAAGGATTTCCACTCTTAAGTGACTAAGTAGCTTTTGAAAATACAATGTGTGCTCCTTAGGGGCTTGAATCCCTTTAGAATAAAACATGACAATTAAACCTCATCATAATTGCAAAAAGATGAGTAACAGACAAGTGTGGATTTATCAAGCGGAAATCATGTTAGCAAAGTCTAATTTTTCTTGTGCACTTTGTGAACAGGAAAGAAAAAAAATTGATGAGATATGCTAGGGCTTCTAACACTATTTCTCATGACAGTTTCATGAGAAATTAAGGAAAAGCTGGTCTTGGTGAAATTATTACAGACTGGGAATAATGTCACTCTATACCATTCTCAAGGAGTAGCTATGAGGAGTGTAATGTCAAAATGCGAAGATACATCACATAGATTCTGTAGCGTTCTCTTCTGCATTTGATGCTTTTTCGATGACTTGAATGATCAAAAAGAGAGTATGTTCATTAAACTGGAAAACACAAAGTAGGGAGGGACTGCAAGAACACTGGAGGACAGAATTCACATTCATAAATATCACAACACAGAAAAAAATCATGTGAAAGAAAGAAAAATACAATAGGAACAAGTGTAATATAGTCCCTTTTATCAGTAATAACTGAGTTTACATGGACAGGATGGGAATTAACAAGTGAGACAACAACTTTTCAGGAAAAGTGGTTAAAATGGATGAACAAGAGTCAGTGATGACTTATGCTTGCTAAAAAGGTAATTACCATAGGAAGATGTATGGTCTGAGAATAGGAGACATTGTAGTCAGGTTAAGTGCATGTGTACTATGAGGGTGTTGAGACCCTGGAACAGGTTGCCCGGAGAAGCTGTAGATGCCCCATCCCTGGAAGTGTTCAAGGTCAGGTTGGATGGGGCTTTGAGCAACCTAACCTAGCAGAAGATGTTCCTGTCCATGGCAGGAGGGTTGGAACTAGATGATCCTTAAAGGTCTTTTCCAACCAAAACCATTCTATGATCCTATGTGTAACCTGCAACCCAAAGACATGATGGTAGTGTAAATATATGCATGTAAACATAATTATGTGCTTATATACCATTAAACTGAATAGTGATCTGCCTTCAATGGCATCACCATAACCCAGAGATGCTCATAAAGGAGAAGCTTGTGTTGGTATTCCAGAGATGAGGCCTGTCAAATGGTACCCAGGACCAGACCTGGATGTAGGAAAAATAGCATGAGTTATCTTGCCAAACTGCTCACCAGTGCAAACAACTTGGCAAGAGCATGATGTCAACTATTGGACTCCATAATCCAGGAAAGCCCAAAAGACATTAATTTAAACAGTCAGGGCTCAGGAAAATTCAGTGAAAAGAGATGGCAGGAATTGTGATTGTTTAGCCTAAGGAAGAGGAAATTTGGTATGAATATACTAGAGAGTCTGAAAGTCTCTTGCAAGGAGGAAGGGGATAGTCTTCTCCATATCCTTGAAGAGATGGACTTAAATCACAGCATGGAAGATTCAGAATTTAGGATTTTTCCTATGATGAGAATACTGAGACACAGCCTAGGGGACGTGTGGGTATCTGTCAATACAATATTTTAAAGACAGGTTTTTTAGGAAGTTTCTTAGGAATCATGTATGGATCATCATATGGGAATTATCCTGCTTTGAGCCAGCAAGGTTTAGATACATTTTACAGTTTACTTTTCTGTTACTCTACAGCCTGGGTTACTGTAGTTTTATATTTTCATATGTGGAAAATACAGCGTAAGGACTGCTGTCTTCATTAATTTGCTTAGTTTCTGTTGAATTGTTCATCTTAAAAATATGGAAAAAATGAAAATATGTAATATTTGAGTTCTGCTTATTTTTAAACAATTCATTTTGATTTTATGTTTTGAAGCGCATTAATTATGACAGCCAAGTAATCCAGACTGCTTTTCTGTGGTTCTGTTGTACCAATAAAAGCATGAAAGAGTCTGGGTTATTTCTATTGTAAACAAATGCAACTTGGATAGATGCATACGGGGAACATCCTGTAGAAGAATTTGTTCATTGTACACTGGCTTTCAAAGCAGAAGTGTCATTTCAATGCAAATATCCCTGGAAGAAAAAGTTCTGATGCACTTCCATATTAATTACCTGTGTATATGTGTGCATTTCGCTTTGATAAAACAAATAAAGCCGAGAAAAAACTTTCCTGAAGGCAGAAATGTGCAAGAAGGCAGATATGGCTTTCTGTTGGGAATTTAAATATATTGAGTGGCCATAATCACCTAGTAATGTTGTTCTAAATGTTACATCTCATAGGCAGCAATTCCTCCTTTAAAGGAATTGTGTCTTTTTTTTTCCCTTAACCATTCATCAAGCAGGAGGCTAGCATGCAATAAAGGAGATAACAAGAAACACCTTTCAGAAACAGTCCATTTGAATGATGATCTTAATGTTCTATCATTACAAGTCACCAGCTTCTCCAAGGTACAATTTATGGTGGTTTCCACACCTGTTTAGTTCTCCTGATGTGTTCTTCTTTATTTATAGAGCTGTTTAGCAGAGCCTATATTTCTAAGTTTCATCTTTTATTTTTTCTCATAAATATTATTTCCACCCTAGAGAGCCATGAACCTTTTTCTCTTACTCTAATACATTAGGTAATGTGATAGTTACCCTGCTCACATCAGGAATATAATTCATCTTTCAGATGTCAGCCTGATCCTGTAGTAAATTCTCAATGTTTTGAGGAGAATGGAAGAATGTTTTAAGGAAAAGCCTAAGGATGTTTATGGCCCAATGTAAAGGGAAGCTAGATCAACTGGACCATGGTTAAAATATCGCCAAAATCTACCCTCAGTGTCCTTGAGCTTTGAATAGGAAAAGCTTTGCATTCAGTCCTAAAGTCCTCATTTTAGAGAAAATAAATGGGAACTGAGGACTACAAGCTGGAGACAGAACCTGTCTTAGTTATGTAGAGCCAAACACTGCCCTTTGTATGATTTTCAAAGATCATCTGATCATCTGATTTTCAAAGATTTCAAATTAAAGTAGGTCAGATTTATCTCCCTTTCTAATAGCTCCCGATTCAAGTAAGTTTTCCACTAATCCAAGGAAAGTTTTTGATTTGTTTTATGTTCTGTAGAATAACTATTAGGCAAGGGGTTCAGAATTTAACCAAGTACAAAGGGCACTGTTGGCTGCCTCTTCCAATTAAACTTACGTCTAAGCCTTGAAACATCTTTTTAATATGGCACATTAGACAGTGTCCAGTTTCTTTGTTTTAATTACACTGGGATTTGCAAGTTCTCAGTTTTACCTTGTATTCTACATTCCTGTGAATCCCACATTTTGCAGGATCTACCATAACAGGAAACAATGGGTTGGTTAAACCTGATTCAAATCTGACAAAGCCAAATGAGGTAAGCAAAGAAGCATGCTACAGAGATATTCGCAATATAAATACATGTATATAAGAGCGGGATAGGAAATTTGTCATTATTTAAAGGAGTCAGCTGTTCATGTTGTTCAGAGCAGATTAACCTCTTCCCCAAGAATGTCACAATGTGGAAATAAGGAATCATAGTATGTAGGCAAAATATAGATATTTGTGCTAGAGACATCCTAATCTGAACTATTTGCCTTCAGTCAATGGAAAGAAAAAAGCCCTTTCAGAGGGCAATTCCTCCTCAGGTAGACATCAGAGTATCTCAGACAAATCCTGGCCCAAATTCTCCTTTTTCTCTCCAATCATTATTGCAAGGGTCTGCACTGTGACCAACTCTATTGTTGGCAGCTCAAGTCCAGTGAAATTATTGTCGCTTGGTAGGACTGATTTTTCTCTTCCGTTCTCTGCTTGGGAAAACAAATGAGCAATTCTCTCATTCTCCAAACTAACCCAAAATATAGATGTGAGTTGCCTGCCAACTATGGAATTATAGGATATCAACAAGTAATAGTATCTTGTAAGCCCACTGGCTGAGAAATGCCCAAGTGGTAGCAAGAGAATTTAGCCAGTGAACACATTTGGATTTAAAGCAGGTCTGTAGCACATCAGACTATGGAAGCAAATGCTAGAAATGACCATTTGGTGAACTCCCTCAGTTCTCACTGAAAGCGCTTTAGAATACAGTCCAGAAAGCCTTAAGCCATATCTACACTGCTGGATGCATTCACTGCAGGGAGATTTCCCTGATCCCAGCCCAAATGATAAAATGTAGCTCATGTCTGTCCTGTTTAAGATTAGCCATCTCTAAAGCACAGTGTTGTGTCCACCTGACATAGCATTTTATTCATGTCTTCCCTGGGCTCTGTAGAGCGCTCCTGTGGCCCTAGGAAATAATTATAATTTTTAAAAGCATTTGTATATTTTTCCAATTAAAAGTGTCTTATATAATGTGATGGTTGTGTCACAGCCCACAAGGCAAATGTTTTTGTAGCATGAAACTAAGGAAATGCATTGCATGTCCAGAAGTGAGATGGGGGGGGGTATGTGGTCATTGTAATGACCACAGTGATGTCTGCTGTTTAGCAGAAATAGACTTTATCTATTAGCTTTTCACTGTGACTTTGTGCCAATGAAATCACTAAGGTGAAATAACAATAGCAAGAAGGTCTCCCACAGTGGGAACAGCTGAAGTCTGTGGTTCCTTTGGTGTTTCATAGGAAAAAGGATGCAGACGTGCCTTTTCAGTGCAGGTGGAAAGGCAGTAACCTCATTTAGAAAGCTAATAATTCTTATTTAAAACAAAACAAAACAAAAAGTGTCTCTTCTATACAAACAGAAGCTGAACTTTGGGATTTGGGCAGTGGAATAGTTTTGCAAAAAGGTGTTTTGTAAAAAGGTGTCTTCTACCAGTTGCTTAAACACTACTTCTATGTGGCCAAGACACAGGATGCTAAAAAATAAAAGGTAGAAACATCATTGCTTGTCAGTGTTTCACACAGCATGGTTTATTTTTGGCTTGCTGCTAGGCTACAAAGTGTTGCCTGCCTTTGGTGGTTCAATGGCTCCAAATAAATAACCGGCATTTCATCTGTAACAGGGACTGCATGTTGAGTAATATTTGCAAATAGTGAATAGTAAAGGGCACAATCACGGCTGAACTTCAGAATTCAGCTTGATGTTTGTCATTTATTTTGTATTTGTTTTGGAGGAGGGATTCAGCCAAATACTAATGATGATTGATGATATACAGAAGTTTAAGAACGACAACTTTAACTCACAGTACCAGAGACCAAATACAAAACATTATTGTATGCAAACATTCGGAAATTCCTCTTTTCAAGGCAATTCTTTGTGTTTTCTGCAGGTGTTTACTGATCCCACAGCTATGGCTTAAAATTTACTCCCTGGAGGTCAGGCGATTGGAATCTTTTTGGAAACCACATTACAGCTGATTGAATAGCTGGACGTTTTCTCCTTCTATGGTCACGTGGTTATCATTGGGTGAAACCAGTGGCCAAAAGTTTTCCCTTTTGCAAGAGTCATAATAATACCAACTTCCACAATAATTTTTACTCAGAGAATAGATAAGAGCAAGACAATGGAGCTAAAGATGGGGCTGATCCCAAAACTTCACTTACTCAAGAGGCACTACAGCACTAAATCAGACATAGCGGACATTCATCAAACCAGTTGTGCCCACAGGCATGAGCATCGTGCCTTTTTGAATATTAATCCGTAATGAAAAGACTCATAACTTGGCCATGATCCAGGGATGCTGCTGATCAAAAGAATTCTGAGGGTTTCATAACTGAGCAAACCCTTCACATGGCTCATGTTCTCAGCAGTGACAGTTCTCCAGGGATGCTGTGTCTGCCTTTCCATGCCACCCTGGTCTTGGACTATGTCCAGTCCCACCATCGCGTCCCACCACCGTGTGGGATGCCGAGGGTGGTGTTAGCCAGTAGATGTCACTGGTGGAGCACTGGGCTATGAAACAGACACAGACTGTCCAGAAGACGATCTGTAGACCTGCCAGCAAATAAAATGGTGAATTATCTTCTGATTGTACAAGGAGCAAATGCAAACACACAACCAAAAAGACCCTGAGCTTCATGATTTTTCTTTTTTTTTTTTAATTTTTATTTATTGCCTTGTCAGCAATACATTGCATCTGGGAGAAAGAATTTTCAAACTAGTATCTGTCTGGAAAATGATGCAGCAATTTCTCTTCTGACACACTTTTTGTGGCTATTCTGGGGAAGAAAGAAATTGTAGGAGAGCAGGCATTGCCTTCTCTGTTCGTTTTGCATTCTGCTCTTCTTACTGTGACAGCACAGTTTACACTGTGCAAAAGGCAGGGGTTTAATGAAATGTCTTATGGGTGAACAATGCCCAGTGCAGATTCTTCTCCTCGCTTCCACCTGAAAGCCAAGAGGCCAGTCTCTCCACCAGAAAGTGCCCCATGTTGAAAGATTTATCTACATGGCAGTCCAAGATATAAGAAGATACCAATAATGACACAACCTCAACAACATGGAGCTCAGCACACGAGTCCATATGACCTTTAGTTAAAGCTTTCACTGAGGCGTTACCAAAACAAACCAGGATGAGAATTTACCCTCGATTAACCAGTCTGAATCCAAAGAGGCACAACTTCCTCCAAACTATGGACTCCAGACTCGAAGGTTTGCTGTGATTATTATTTTGGTACTAAAGTGCTATGCAAACCCAGAAACAAAAAAGTTTGTTTCCACCTCAGAAATTACCAAAAAAATAGAACTATATAACAATTAAGAACAAAGAAAACAGTACCAAAGAAAAGAAGCAACAATAGCATGGGTTTGTTCTGACTAAAAATAAATGTGAATTGTCTCCTAGGCTGCCTTTCAGGTAGAGGAAATCTAATCAGGATATTCAGAGGAGTGCAGGACATTACAGGTCCTAAAATAAGTGTCTGAAATAGACTGAATTAATTGTGCCATGGAAAGTTGGGTTTTTTCAATCCATTTGTTGCAGAAGGAGCCCTCCACCTTGGACAGAGACATCTGCACGGGTGTCTAAACTTGGAGGTCTCCCACCAAATAAGCACAAACAAAAGGCTGGTACTGAAAATAAAGTGTGTGGAAAAAAAAGTAATTTCCACCATAAACGAGCCAAAAGTGCCTACACTTAAATTCTGATACAAGCTATTAATACCTGTGGCTAAGGTGAGCATGATCTGTTCCCAAGCATAGTACTAATTCTAACACTTTAATCCAAAACTGAGATCCTGACAAACCCTCCCAGGAAACAGTGTAATTTCATCGATAACTTTTTAATATTCAGATTAGGTATTTCTTTTCACTGTGTCATCAGATATCTAGGTCAGTAGTTGCCCTTCAGAGGGTGGAGGGGGATAGGTTTGGAGAGTGAAATAAAAATATCTCATCTGGGCCTGAGCATCCTCTGCCATGCACTGTTTACCAGACTTTTTGATAACCTGTTTCACACACTAAGTACCCTCACTTTAAGGACTGGTGTCTCTCTTATTTCTACTTTGTCTGGATTTACCTTCTGAGCCAGCAACCATGTTATGTTTCTGATTCTTTTGCTCTATTTAATAAGAAATTCAGATCTAAGTAATTTGTTTCCATTAAAACTTTGCAAATTATGTCTATATAAGTAATAAAAGCCATCTGATCCATCAATCCTGTTCCATAGATCAGAATAATTGCTTGGAGGTGGAAAGAAGTAGAAATATACTGACTCATCAAGACAGGGGTTTTAGTGAACTATGAGCCAGGATTTTTCCCTCATTTATACTAATAAAGTACATTTTAAAGTGCCTTGCACGCAGCAGGACACAGAAACAATTATGAAATGGATCTGATGTCCACATCCTTAGGAACACTTATAAAAAGAACATTGCTTCAAAAATAACAACCCAGGCTCATTTTTTTCATCTCTGGTGGGATACAACCTGTTTCTATAAACTCCTCCATAATGTCTTCCCACGATGTAGGCTACGAATGTAACAGCCATGTGCCTTACAAGCCTGTAACACAGGAGGGGAAACCTGGCCTTTCTGCTTCAAAAATACTGGAAGTGAAATAATTGCAAGACCTGCTACATGCCATTAATCACAATAAATGGAGAAATTTAATTACACTTTACTAGCTGGTCTGAAAACCTCCAAGGAGAGATAGGCTATTCCTGAAAGTGATGCTGTGTTAAAGACTGTAACATGATATAGGGCAAGCACCTGATCATCAACTCACAGGATTTTTAAGCTGGAGGTGCTTTGCCACTACTCCCACTTTAGGCTGTGTACAACAAGGGTGGTTCACAAACCGATGAACTATAAGGTGGCATCACCCCACAGCAAAATTAAGCACTCACTTAAAGTCACTAGTGAACAACATGAAGATAGTTTATTTCTGATGGATCCTAACTGCTTTGGGGTTGATAAGATGTTAGGGTGGATAAAGGTGTTCTGCGTGGATTTGAGCAACCCCAAACTTTGAATGCAGTGAGAGGAGGAGAAGGAAGTTTAGATTCTGCATGTGAGTCTGCATGCAAGTCCTGCAGCTTGCAAATCCTCTGTATAATTCTTCCAGTTAGGACTTTGGATGCTATGACTGCATAATTTTCAGCAGTTGAATCAGGCTCTGCAGTTTACTATTCAGACAAATCACATAAATAAAATATACAGTGGAATCATTTGCTTTCTTATTATAGCTACAAACAGATTAATAGGCAAATAAATGAACGCAATCAAACTGAATGTTCTCTTAATTATGTCATGGGAGGTAAAAATCATCTGCAAACAAAATCAGCTATGTTTTGTGAGTTTGAGATACACAAGTATTTTGAAAGGATAAACAAGGTAATGAAACCTGGCTAGTATGAAACTCATTTTAGTTCAGAAGAGGAAGAAGAACAGTCTGTGTGGGATCTCAGTAAAACAGACAGCAGCTCAGGGAGAAGTGTGTTGAGAATGTCAGTGGGCTGAGTGACGAAGGATCATGATCATTTGGGGAGTGATTTCTTCTGTATGCTTCAGTTCACTAACTCGAAAGTGGGTGATGGTCTACAAATGGCACAGATCTTCCAGTCAAAGATGCTTCAGAAATTCTTGCCACACATTGCCATTTTTTCCGGCAAGCTATAAGGGGTGTTCAGCCTGGAGAAGGCTGTGGGTAGACCTTATAGCAGCCTTCCAGTACTTAAAGGGGGCCTATAAAAGATGGGGACAAACTTTTTAGCAAGGCCTGTTGTGACAGGACAAGGAGTAATGGTTTTAAACTAAGGCAGGGCAGATTTAGACTGGATTTAAGAAAAAACTTTTTTACAATGAGGGTGGTGAAACACTGGCCCAGGTTGCCCAGAGAGGTAGTGGAGGCCTCATCCCTGGAAACATTCAAGGTCAGGTTGGACGGGGCTCTGAGCAACCTCATCTAGTTACAGATGTCCCTGCTCTTGCAGCGGGGTTGGACTAGATGATCTGTAAAGGTCCCTTCCGATCCAAAGCATTCTATGATTCTATGGTTCTATGAATATACTGTTCCACGAGCATACACAGTTGTGTGCTATGCAATAACACAATAAAGTCAATAAGGTTTTATAAACAATGAACAATCCAAACAACAGAAAAGCAAAAATAAACATGGTGGTACCAAAAACACCACAGAACTATAGAGATTGCTTAGCTAGTACCTATGAAGAGCTGCTTCATAAGAAACACTCAGTTGTCACACCTCCTAATCATTCAAACATTGTGCTGGGTATTCACGACCATCAGTCTGAGCCCAGGTTTTCCTACACAAGGTCTGGACAGAATTAGGTTCTTGCAAAAGAATTCTAAAGCAGGAAATAAATCTATTTAACCATTCACCTCAAATAAATTCACTGGTAGAGCAGAGCCCTACAATGCTGCGATTTCTTCTGCTCTCTTTCTGTTGCTCACTGCAGACCTTTGGTCTTTCATTATAGAGTTTAGGGATCTAACGGTGTTAGGAGCTTCTTGTAACCTTGTGGGGATAGAGAAGGGAGGGAGGTGTGTGGAGTGGACAAACAAGACCTGATTCATTTCATGCAGTTGCAGTGTGGATCCAATAACATCAAATGAACCAGCAGGACATGGTTCAGGTTATTCTGTTGTTCTGGAGGTAACGGACGTGCCTCTGTGTGAGGAGAGACTCAAGACTCTTTTCCACCCCAAACAGCTGCCTTCTTTGCTTCTCTGTGCTCCTTGGGCAGGGAAGCCAAGCGTGTAGGAGATGGGAAGACCTGGAGTTTTAATGTTTGCATTCGTAAATAGTCTCTTTGTCATCTTTCACATGGAAACAGTATAGAGCCTTATAATTATTAGTCTTTAACTTAACAGGTAAGCTAACAGCTATGCAAGGGAAGAGGGCAGGGAGCAAAAAAGGCAAGAAGACCAGCATACCTTTCACTTCTGCCTTTTATTTAGCGATTGCCCAGCTAATAAACAAAACTGTCTGATTCAGGATGCTCCAGTGGTACCACATTACAGTCTGAGCCTTAAAAGGCTAGATATCTGCAACAGACAGGATAAATACTTAAGGATGTTTACCATTGGGATCTTTAGGCACTGATAGTATTAGCTGGCAGCTCAGCAGAAGTCTCAGGAATGTCAATAATTCCTGAAAAGTGATCTTGGAACCTAAGAAAACATTGTTAAAGGTCTAAACCCTTTTCCTATTAGGGATTTGGTGTATAGTAAAGAAAGCTGAAAACTCATGCACACTGGTTATTTTGGAGCAGTCCCTGCAAGCATACACTTAGTTCACAGTAAGAGAGAGTGCAAGGCAACTTGCTTCACTTTGAGAAGAAATAAATTACGCACTGCATAGTCAAATTAATCAAAACTTCCTCCAAGTGAGAATTGAAGTTAAACGCATCAGTCAGTCTGGACCTAAGAGAATTCACAGGTGAAGAAAGTATATTTATCTTGCTGAGCTCAAAACCTCACATGCACATGAGCTGTAAGCCCTTGTGTATGACTCTAACTCTGAGTCTTCCGGCTAATATGATTCCTTTAAGTTAAAGACACCGATAAGTGTCTCAGAGAACAATTCAACAGGCTCAGTTTAGAGACCTGGAGCCAAACTCTGTTCTCAGGGTTGTGAGTCACAGCAGGGATGGGAGAGCATGACAAAGTGGTCATTACCTCCAGGGGTCTGCATGGACCCTCATTCACAGATGGCTACATCCCTTGAAAATCAGCAGCTGAACCATGGAAGTCTGTAGTGCTGTGTTAAAGAAAACTATATTTGGTGATGTTTTTCTTATAGAAAGGCTTTTATGCACAAAGGGTGGAATAGAAAAGCAAGAAGGGCTTTCTAATCTGCTGTCTCAAGTGGAGCAAAGCCCTCACATGGATCCAAGGCCTCCACTGCACAGGAGCTAATCTGAAGTGAATGGATAAAGGTCAATAGAGCCCTGTGGCTGGAATAAATAAAGGCCTCAAACCTTGTTAGCATTAAGCCGATTTTCATTCAAAGCATAATGGATGGCTCTTCCAGGGAGACATATCACTAGTGCATGTTCCCACCAACTCCTTCTTCAAGAAAAACCTATACCAATGTAAAGGAAAATCAAATCAGTTGTGCTAGAAGGGTTTGGTGGTTTTTATCTTCTTTTTTATTCATTCTTAACCATATTCTTCTTTCTCATCTCAGCATTTTAGTTCTTCATGGAGGAGTACAAGGTCATACCACTTGCCAGTCAAGATCAAATACCTACTTCACTGAGAAATCAACCTTAGACAAATGCTAGGCAAAGATGTTAAGAAATGCCATTCTGGCTGTAATTTATTCCAATGTGAGATTTCCTCCTCATGTCTGATCATTACAAACTGTTGTAAACCCTAAGGCAGGAGAAATCTGTTATTAATGTCATTTTTATCTCATTCTTGACACCATATAACTGTTCGGTCCTTTCAGGAAACTTGTTAAAATACTTACCCTGCCACCGTAGCTACATCTATATGAGGATATTGAATCATAGAATCATAGAATAGTTTGGGTTGGAAGAGACTTTTAAAGGTCATCTAGTCCAACCTCCCTGCAATGAGCAGGGATATCTTCAACTAGATCAGGTTGCTCAGAGCCCCGTCCAACCAGACCTTGAATGTTTCCAGGGATGGGGCATCTACCACCTCTCTGGGCAACCTGTGCCAGTGTTTCACCACCCTCATCGTAAAAAATTTCTTCCTTATATCTAGTCTGAATCTCCCCTCTTTTAGTTTCAAAACGTTACCCCTTGTCCTATCACAACAGGTCCTGCTAAAAAGTCCGTCCCCATCTTTCTTATAAGCCCCCTTTAAGTACTGAAAGGCTGCAATAAGGTCTCCCCAGGGGCTTCTCTTCTCCAGGCTGAACAACCCCAAGTCTCTCAGCCTTTCTTCACAGGAGAGGTGCTCCAGCCCTCTGATCATTTTTGTAGCCCTCCTCTGGACCCGCTCCAACAGCTCCATGTCTTTCCTGTGCTGAGGGCCCCCGAACTGGACTCAGTACTGCAGGTGGGGTCTCACCAGAGCAAAGTAGAGGTGCAGAATCGCCTCCCTCGACCTGTTGTCCATGCTTCTTGAATGCTCCAAGGTTCTGAGTCCAGTTGCTGATGAATGACCCATGTGTAAGACTAAACTCTCTCAGCCACCAAAATAATGTGACCACCTATGAAATTACTATTGAAGTAGTCCCTGGCCTGTAATAGGTCCTCGACTGTGCTAGAGAGGGCTAGCTGGACCAAAATTTAACAGTACAGAAGATTGTATTCCAGTGCCACCAACCAAAGGTTTTACAGTGCTATTTAATCTACCAGTATGATGTAACTAGTAAGGTCAATGGTCTAATAATGTGTTGAATGAAAAAAAGGATGGCCTATCTTTTTGTTGTGTTCCTTTCTGTACATGGCTTTATGAGAAAGAAAACACTATTTGTTGCATTCTCTATCCAGTCACTTTGTTTTTACTACTCAGCCATTTTTCCCTTTCTCTTTGTGAAGCTATCAGTCCTTTCCTAGAATTTTGCTTTTTTTATTAGGTTCCACTCACACTCCTGCCCACCAATATTTGAGTATTACTTGTATCCTTCTCTGATTTGTTTATGTTCTGCAAATCCTTTTCAGGACAGAGTAACCAGTACTGTCAAGTGCATCCAGAAGAGACCATTTGGTAGTTCCTTCAGCATAGATTGAAGCTCTATCTGCAGCACAGAGGAAAGAATAGTCACAGTTGCTCATGAAACATGGATGAACAGAAAGGAGATGTATATAGTAACACAGGAGACCAATCGTATAATGAAAAAAGACTGCCCTTGCTTTAGAGACTTGGTTTCTTTGAACTCAGACGTCCTCCATCCCTTCTTCAGGGTACTGTATCAGGAGGTTTGTGTATCTTCACTTGATAAAAATCCTCTTCTGGTTGGAGGTGCCTGGTGGTCTCGCAGGACCAAGTGTGGTTGTGCAGGAAGAGGCCATTAGTGCATGAAGATCATTCCAGGGATCTGTTGTGGAAATACGGGCATAGCTTGCCCGGTCTTCCCATACTCAAATGTCTAAGTTAGTTCAGATATTATTCAAGGGCTCACATCTGAGTTATACAGACAACATTACTGCTGACCCTGAAAAGCAGTTTATTCCTGGGCTGTGTTCAGTTTTACTCCAAACGCCACAGAGCAGCAGGAAAGGTAATAGGGCAACACATGTCTCCCTTGGCTATGTTGGCCCACAGCCTAATATTTACCGACCTCAGCTAGGTCTAAATAATGACCAGCAATACGAAGAAATTGAGCTTGACAGAAAAGCAGTTTTAGCTGATTTTTATCCTAATATTCAGGATGACATTTGTGGTCAGATGGAATTCTTGTGAAAAATGTTATTTTGTGGATATCTCCAGATTTAACATTTCCTTTTCTGCAGTGGAGTTAATGACTTGGATTCAGCTGAGCCAAGCAAGAAGATAATAAGGAGGTAACAAAAAGGAGAGAAAAAATAAAATAAAAAAGAGGTAACAAAATGGGGCCAGCCAGCTGGAAAGCAGCTTGGCAGAAAAAGACCTGGGGGTCCTGGTGGACACCAGGTTGAACATGAGCCAGCAATGTGCCCTTGCTGCAAAGAAGGTGAATGATACCCTGGGCTGCATTAGGCAAAGTATTGCCAGCAGGTAAAGGGAGGTGATGCCTCCCCTTTATTCAGCCCTGGTGAGGCCACACCTGGAGGCCACAACTGGGCCCAGTTCAGGGCTCCTCAGTACAAGTGAGACAGAGACATACTGGACAGAGTCCAGCGAAGAGCCATGAAGTTGATTAAGGGACTGAAGCATCTTTTCTATGAGGAAATGTTGAGAGAGCTGGGACTCCCTAGAGAAGAAAGGCTCAGAGGGGATCTCACCAATGTGTATAAATACCTAAAGGGAGGGTACAAAGAGGATGGAGCCAGGCTCTTTCCAGTGATGCCCAGTACCAGGACCAGAGGCAATGGACACAAACTGAAATACAGTTTCCTGAAACTGAACATCAGGAAACAATTTATTTTTCTTTCCTTTTTCTTTGTAATTCATAGTCTATGACAGCTCTTTGTGAATTGCTTTCACCACATGCTTAGGTACATCTAATTGGACACCTAGTTCCAATTTTTAGCTAACTAAATCACATCATGCTGAGTTCAAGGTCTTCCTGGAACTTGATACTCCCAGACATTTGTGGGCTAGGTCCCCATGTATGGATCTAGATGCCCAGTGACAATTCTAAGTATTGTGGCATAGTGATTTTCCAGACGCCATCTGGGAAGAAAATTGCAGAGGTGGGAACAAGCATTCAAATCATTCAACTCCAAAGCTATTAGCTCTTTGCTATATTTCTGCCAACTGGAGTTAAATATTGCATCCTTAATTTCAGCTGAAGGGGTACTATGCATATAGATGCAAACATGACCTCAGATTTGATTTCTGCAACTCCAAGATAATTTTTCCTCTTTCATTTTTCTTCTGGCATCCTGATCAAAATCACCAGGGGAATAAAAGTCAACGGCAAATCTCAGCTATGCTAAATAGCTTCAGCTCTATGAGCTAAAGCCTCAGCCATAAATGAGGTCCAACAGGAAGCAAACTCTTCACAAATGCTTAGGGAAGACTCCGACCAGCCTTTTATAACTTAATGTTGTATTCACTGGATTTCATTCAGAGAAAGAGGAAAGGAAATTCTGAAAAGACAGCACAGTCCACAGTACTTGGAAAGTGGAGGAGATGAAAATATGATACACTGAGGGTAACTGGAAATGTTTTCCTGTATATCCACATATATTCAACTAGAAAATCAGGCCACATTCAAACTGGCAGAGCCCTGTGAGCATTGCATTCCTGAAAATTACAAGGGGAAAACTGTTGCGGTTTTTTTATCACACAGAAAGCTGGCTAAGGCTTAAGGGACACATTCTGCAGGGCACTGATTACTAGTTTGAAGGATGCCAGTATGCTTAGTGCTGCCTTTGGGTCAGTGGGACTAGTTCCAGTATTGCTGCTTGACCTTGCAAATACACACAAATGGGCTCCGTGGTATTGGCCCCATGTCTCCTCTTTCCAGGCTGTGTACTTTCTGATGCCCGGATGCCTTCCACAGATTAGGCAGAGAAATCTGAAAGCCTCCTTTCTTTTGCTTTGGAAATAATGTTTTCATAAAGACTGAACTATAACCCATCGAACTTAGTTCCTTTGCATACCTCTGAGTTTTAGCTGGATGGTTTTATACTGAAAGTGGGTGAAGGTTGTTACATTCCTTTTTCTGTTCATTGTCTGGCTTGTATGCTTAGCACTCGGCAAAGATAACTTTAGCCTTCAGTTTTAATATGCCAGGTGCACTACCGTATAAAATGCATTAATGTGATTTATGATGTATTCACAATGTTCATATTACAATACAAATGCTGAGGTGCTATTGTGAAACATTTCAGTTCTAAGAAATAAAATTAACCATGATGACCTATAGGATACATCAGCAAGTTAAAATGAGGAAGTGCTGTGATGTGAATGGGGTTTTGCATTACAGGTCCCCACGCTTGAATTAAAGTACTCTGCATGGGAAAGTCTAAGCTAAAATATGTATCATTTCCCTCTTCATTAGAAAAATGAGCACATCAGAAAGAGAAAGGTGTGACATATAAGCGGTGTTTTCTCATAAAAGGAGAAAACAACTCCCATACGTTTAAATACTTAGGATATAAGATGGATTTCAATGCACCCCTCTCAATCTCTTGAAGTAAATGACAGCCACTACTCCAATCTGTGAATGACCACTACAACATGCATTTAGATTGCTGCTTCAGATCCACCGTTCTTCCAGCAGGAATGAACTTTACTGTTTTTTCTACTTTTTGTCTGTTATTCAGTCAAGGTCAAACTGATCTTAAGCATCTGAAAGTGATGAAGTTCATGGTGTACTGGTTTTGGCTGGGATAGAGTTAATTTTCTTCATAGTAGCTAGTATGAGGCTATGTTTTGGATTTGTGCTGGAAACAGTGTTGATAACACAGGGATGTTTTAGTTACTGCTGAGCAGTGCTTACACACAGTCAAGGCCTTTTCTGCTCCTCACCCCACCCCACCAGTGAGGAGGCTGGGGGTGCACAAGAAGCTGGGAGGGGGCACAGCTGGGACAGCTGACCCCAACTGACCAAAGGGCTGTTCCAGACCATAGGACGTCATGCTCAGCATAGAAAGCTGGGGGAAGGAGAAGGAAGGGGGGATGTTCAGAGTGATGGCGTTTGTCTTCCCAAGTAACCGTTAAGCATGTTGGAGCCCTGCTTTCCTGGAGATGGCTAACACCTGCCTGCCTATGGGAAGGAGTGAATGAATTCCTTCACAGAATCACAGAATCGTATAGGTTGGAAAAGACCTTTAAGATCATTGAGTCCAACCATAAACCTAACACTGCCAAGACCACCACTACACCATGTCCCTAAGCACCTCATCCAAACGTCCTTTAAATACCTCCAGGGACGGCGACTCAACCACTTCCCTGGGCAGCCTGTTCCAATGCTTGACAACCCTTTCAGTGAAGTAAAATTTCCTAATCTCCAGTCTAAACCTCCCCTGGCGCAACTTGAGGCCATTTCCTCTTGTCCTATCACTTGTTACCTGGGAGAAGAGACTGACCCCCACCTCTCTACAACCTCCTTTCAGGCAGTTGTAGAGAGCGATAAGGTCTCCCCTCAGCCTCCTTTTCTCCAGGCTAAACAGTCCCAGCTCCCTCAGCCGCTCCTCATAAGACTTGTGGTCCAGACCCTTCGCCAGCTTCGTTGCCCTTCTCTGGACACGCTCCAGCACCTCAATGTCCCTCTTGTAGTGGGGGCCCAAAAATGAACACAGTATTCAAGGTACAGCCTCACCAGTGCCGAGTACAGGGGCACGATCACTTCCCTTCCCCACGATCACTTCCTTGTTTTGCTTTGCTTGCGCATGCAGCTTTTGCTTTCCTGATTAAACTGTCTTTATCTCAACCCACGAGTTTTCTCCTTTTACTCTTCCGATCCTCTCCCCCATCCCACCAGGGAGGAGTGAATGAGAGGCTGTGTGGTTCTTAGTTGCCAGCTGGGGTTAAACCATGACAGGGGAAGCACACTGATAAAAGTAGTAAAGTTTCAGGGGAAGGTGTAAACTACTTTCAGGATGGAGCTTGATCAGCTTATGAAAGGGCTGTGGTTGTGTGTGATAACAGGAGACTGGAATTATTATTTGAACAGGGCTCCACCATTTCCTCCTCTTCTCTCTAATCTCACTCTGCACAGAAACATGCTTATTCTTCCACCGGAATGACTAGCGAGTGTACAGGTGGTTGGATGGACCTCAGTGGCACTCAATCACTAGCCAATCACCACCACTAGCCTTGTTCCCATCAACTTGATCAGTTCCTTTTACATTTCCACTTCTTTCCTGCAACACACCTGAGGACATTGCACATTTGCAGGAATATTTAATTCTCTGAGAGCTTGAACTTCTCTGTATTTCAGCCCATTACTCATACATAGAAAGGGCCCATTTCATTGTCTTTGGAAAGGAATTGCCCTTGTGTACACAGCTCTCACATTTCTCTTTTGTTCTCCACTCTGGGGAATTCCCATGAGAGTTTTGTCCCATTACAATGACTCCACACCTTATACTAAGATGTGAGCAAAATAGCACAAAAAATTATCTTTTTTGAGCACACCTATCATCTAATTGTTCAGAACAGAATGCAAAGTGGGGCAAAATGCTGTGAATGGCATAACTCCATTGAAGTTGTGTCTCATGTTCAATGCTTTATCTAGCCAGACTTTTGAATGATTTACTCAACTAGCTAAAACTGTTTTATTGGCTGTTCTCCCTTTAACCATCAGTGCAGATACCACAGGGGACTTTTGCATGCCCTGGTGTAAACTTTTCTTTGCTTTTTCAAAAAAATGATTGAGATTAGGCTAGAGTAGCACTTTCTGGAAAGCAAGGGACTGGCTTTCTGCCTACTTTTAGGATAGAGAAAAGATTGCATGGCATCATATCAGTGACCAAGACTTGACTTTATGCCAGGATTTCTATGGACTTGAATTTTTACCCCATATCCCACCTCTCATACTACGCACTGCACACACACACAAATTCAGCAAATACCTGCCTTTATTTTACAGTTTACATTGCTAGAGGTCAGTGCTAACCAGGCAGGAAAAAGATATAAAGAACAGAATAGAATAGACTATTTTGGTTGGAAGGGACCTACAACAATCATCTAGTCCAACTGCCTGACCAATTCAGGGCTGACCAAAAGTTAAAGCATGTTATTAAGGGCATTGCCCAAATGCCTCTTAAACACTTAACTTACTGTTATTTGAAAGATGAAAATAAAATAGTATTATTTTTCTTTTGTTTTTTGCTTGTATAAGGTTTTAATTAGTTTTAAATTTAGGATCTTTGCCCTTATGAAATGAAGAAGGAAAATCCTTCTGAATCTGACCCAAGACTGAGTTTGGGGATAGATAACTTTAAACTGTAGAAGTATCCTGAGTTAATTACAACAGATACTTCAGGCTGCTGCTTCCTCATGTCACTTTAAAAGACAACGTTGCAAGGCTTTCAATAAGTAATGAAATTAATAGAAACAGGCATCTACATGATATTTGGAGATCGTTTCAGAATGCATACTATGCCTGAATACAGCTTCTCCCACCCCATACTAATTACCCTTCAACCCATCAAATACAGAAACAGAATTTTAACTAGCTGGGAAGCCAGCTTTCCACTGGAATAAGGGGGTTTGTGTTGAATGTTAGCAAGCTGGATCTTATGTTTGTAAAATTTTCATTTGAAGATAAGTTATTGTAACTCATTGAATCTCAACTATATATTGAAAAGACTTTGCAGATAACATTTTCTAAAGCATTCAGAAAAACTACTGGTGAAAAGAATACCTTTCCTGCAGAAATTAGTGAGCTTCTCCTTATACCATGTTTAAATTTTTCTCATTGATGTAGCCAGTCACATATATTCAGTAAAGCTTCAGGAAAAAAAGAAAAAAAAAAAAAGAGTGGAAAATAATTGCCTATTAATGGTAAGGCAAGGGACAAAACTGCTGGTATATTTTAACCTTACTAGTCTGTCAGGGAGACAAGGACTTTGTGAGCTTGTGAGCAGCCATGTGCAATGGTTACCAGCTCATGGACTCATGAGGAAGGGGCAAGACACTGTGGTCAAGGCATGCAGAGGTCAGGAGCTAGACCTTAATCAATCAAAGTAAGACGAAAAGGTGAGAAGAGAAGAGAAGAGAAGAGAAGAGAAGAGAAGAGAAGAGAAGAGAAGAGAAGAGAAGAGAAGAGAAGAGAAGAGAAGAGAAGAGAAGAGAAGAGAAGAGAAGAGAAGAGAAGAGAAGAGAAGAGAAGAGAAGAGAAGAGAAGAGGCCAAGCTGAACTTCAGGAATTAGCATATGGACAAGTTTACGATGGGACATATGGAATGATGGGTTGTAGGAACCAAAAGGTACGACTAAGCAACCAGGCAGGTTGGTCCTGCTTGACCAACCTGATCTCCTTCTACAACAAGGTGACCCGCTTAATGGATAAGGGGAAAGCTGTGGATGTTGTCTACCTAGACTTTAGTAAAGCCTTTGACACCATTTCCCACAGCATTCTCCTGGAGAAACTGGCTGCTCATGGCTTGGATGGGTGTACTCTTTGATGGGTAAAGAACTGGCTGGATGGCCAGGTCCAAAGAGTTGCGGTGAATGGAGTTTACTCCAGTTGGTGGCCGGTCACAAGCGGTGTCTCCCAGAGCTCTGTGTTGGGGCCAGTCCTGTTTAATATCTTTATCAATGATCTGGACGAAGGGATCGAGTGCACCCTCAGTAAGTTTGCAGGCGACGCCAAGTTGGGCAGGAGTGTTGATCTGCTTGAGGGTAGGCAGGCTCTGCAGAGGGACCTGGACAGGCTGGATTGATGGGCCAAGGCCAATTGTATGAGGTTCAACAAGGCTAAGTGTCATGTCCTGCACTTGGGCCACAACAACCCCATGCAGTGCTACAGGCTTGGGGAAGAGTGGCTGGAAAGCTGCCTGGAAGAAAAGGACCTGGGGCTGTTGGTCGACAGCCGGCTGAATATGAGCCAGCAGTGTGCCCAGGTGGCCAAGAAAGCCAATGGCATCCCGGCTTGTATCAGAAATAGCGTGGCCAGCAGGACGAGGAAAGTGGTTGTCCGCCTGTACTCAGCACTGGTGAGGCCGCACCTTGAATACTGTGTTCAGTTTTGGGCCCCTCACTACAAGAGAGACATTGAGGTGCTGGAGCGTGTCCAGAGAAGGGCAACGAAGCTGGTGAAGGGTCTGGAGCACAAGGCTGATGAGGAGCGGCTGAGGGACCTGGGGTTGTTCAGCCTGGAGAAAAGGAGGCTGAGGGGAGACCTCATCGCTCTCTACAACGACCTGAAAGGAGTTTTTAGCGAGGTGGGGGTCAGTCCCTTCTCCCAAGTAACAAGTGATAGGACGAGAGGAATTGGCCTCAAGTTGCACCAGGGGAGGTTTAGACTGGATATTAGGAAATTTTACTTCACTGAAAGGGTTGTCAAGCATTGGAACAGGCTGCCCAGGGAAGTGGTTGAGTCGCCATCCCTGGAGGTATTTAAAAGCCGTTTGGATGAGGTGCTTAGGGACATGGTGTAGTGGTGGTCTTGGCAGTGTTAGGTTTATGGTTGGACTCAATGATCTTAAAGGTCTTTTCCAACCTATATGATTCTGTGATTCTGTGATTCTGTAAATAAACAGGAAGGAACTGGGAGAGAGACACACTTTTCTGTTGCCAACTGCTAACAGCTGCTCAAACAGCCTCCTATACCTGGCACATGCTGTATCCCCAGCCAGATTGACTGGCTACTCCTTCCTCAGCTCATCAAGCACTTCAGGCCCAACATCCCTCAACAGAACAACCGTTGCCAGATTACCATTTGCAGAACCTGGTCACCCAAATGAAGCTTAATGGAGGTCAACATAATGGGAATCTTGGATAGAAAATCCAGCTACATTGGGTAGTTTCCAGGAATCACCTTCACTAGTGTTAGCTAGATATATAACTTGCCTGGAAGCAATCTCTTGTCCAGGCATAAGTCTCTGTTTTAAACACAAACTGGCATGCCTTGGAGGGTATTTTGAATCACAGAATAATTTGGGTTGGAAGGGACCTCTGGAAGTAATTTGGTGCAACCCCCCTGAGTAATAGGTCAAGCACTTTGTGAACGGAATAGAGTGGCAGCTCTGACCTCCTGGTCCTCTGAGCATATACTGGTTTTATAGCACAATGACTCTCACTCAAGTTAAATCAGAAGTTGTCAGTATGATTATAACAAATTTAGGTTAATGCCTCTGAACACAAGAGCCTATCTCCAAAGTATATTTGCAACTGTGCGAGTCCCATTTTTTCTAATTTCTACATTTTCCACTGCTCCTTTTCTATCCTGGATTTACTGTGTCTGCTTTTATCACCTTTACTACACTTGCAGTCAGCCATTTGGATAAATGCCATAAAGACAGCGAAGACACTTATAATATGGTATATCAGCCAATGTAACCACTATTATAATATTCATTCACGCACTATACAGCATTGTGCTCAGCAATAAAAGCTTGGGGAAAGGAGAAGGAAGAGGGACATTCATGGTTATGGCACTTATCTTCTCAAGGAGGCGTTGCACATGCAGAGGCCCTGCTCTCCAGGAAGAGGCTGGAATCTGCCCGCTGATGGGAAGCAGCGAACTGTTTCCTCTTTTTGCTCTGCTTGTGGGTGCAGCTTTTGCTTTCCCTATTAAACTGTCATTATCTTGATCCACAAGTTTTCTCATCTTCCATCTGTTTTTCTTCCCATCCTGCAGGAGTTCTGCATAGATACCTAAATTTACATGTCACAACTGACAATCTCAAATCCACCCAGCAAAAGGACAGGATTCAGTTGCCTAAACATAGCTGTCTAGTGCCTTTTGTGGTCACAGGGTATCTGAGACTCCTGAACCAGGCTCACAGATACGATGGTGTCTGGGGGATATCCAACAGCATCTCACATGGCATTAGATGACTGTTTAGGCAGTCAAATCCTATCCTAATGTTTTACAATTGCCATTTAAAAATGGAGTTCAGACCATCTTTGTAGAGGTATCAGACTTGCTCACAGTCTTAACATGAGAAAATGAGATAAATAACAGCTGGCCAGTAACAGCACTATGAAATAAAAGCAGAGATCACCTTGTGTAACAGGATGGTGATAATGGGATTTGACATGAAATGTACCCTGCGGTAAGAATAAACAAGACCCTACCTTCTCTTCCTTTGTTTCAAATTGGGAGCTCTTGAAATAGAGGAAAAAAGTAAGTGAAACAAGGCAGTCAGCTTTGCTAAACAGTTTGGTGAGCATATGGATTTGGTCTTTCCTCAAGAATCAGTATGTAAAATTTCCTGGACTTTATTATACAGAAGCCTGTAAAAAAATCTCTTGATCATAAAAATATGTATATCTACCACTCAATAATGAATCACCTAATGCATACAGTCCCTTCCATACCACATAAGTGTAACTGTTTATTGTCTTAGCAATGTTTTGTACCTGGTTTTTTGTTTGTTTGGGGTTTTTTTGCTCTAACTGAATTTCCATGCCTGACTGTTAAGAAGGAACATCGTTTTGTTGCAACTCTTAATGACACTAGAAATGTTTGGGGGTTATGTATGAAGAGCAGAGATTGAGCTCAGAATGATTGTTTGCTTCCTGCTATGGAAAAAGTCTGTATGAGTATTTACTTTTCCAGCTCTTACAATTTTCTGTAACTGCAGGTATGAAGTATTTTAAAAACATCTTTGTATCCTTCCTCTTGAGTATTGTCTGCATTCCAGATCCAAAAGCTGCTCCAACTCCATTACCGCAGTTCATGTCTGCACCTGATAGTAAAAGCAGACGTAAACTTGAGAGATGGGTTTCTCATCTCTGTAAAGGCTACGGCATTCAAAGCTTCCTGACTCACGTGGCTTCAGCTGTTTGCAAAACACTGCATTGATGCAATTTAGAAGCACTGTAGTTGGAGAGTGAAAGAGTTTTTCCAAAAAACGTGACGCACTGTGTGACGCCAAAGAAACTGTTTCTCCTTTGACAGCCTTTGCGTTGCTACCTATAAAATAGCAATAAGGGCACTCCTTTTAGCAGTAATAACCCAGCTGAGTCTCTGAGCCTTTTGAAGATGTATTTGTGAAGCAGGAAGAGAAGAAAAACCAAAGTACTGAATGGAACCTACAGCAGAGGTAAAATGGTCCTGTTTAAACTGGACACTTTAATATACTCTGCAGGCTATATAGCAGAAAATGACACCATTAGGAAATGAAAACTCATTCCAGCAACACATAATCAGTCTTTCAGCAGCTTAAGGAGTTATTATTGAATAAGACAGTAAGCCTTCATCTTTAGTGGGTCTTTATTAATGCTGCTGTTAGAGTAGCTGCTATATCGACTTATTTGCATAAAAACCTGTAAAATTCGTAAAAAAAAATAACGGGCTTGTGCCTGTAACAATTGTGCTGGCACATAAAAGAAGAAGCCATGTTCTAGCCAACCCTGTAGCACAAAAAATAAACTCAGGCCATCAGAAGTTCAAGTCAAATCCCACTGCATTCCTTCCATCCTCTTCAGAAGAAAGTGGACCAGGCTATGGGTCATCTGTTCTGCTGTTCAGTGTTACTCTTCAGCGTCGGATTTGGGGCTGACTTTTAGAGGCAGTGATCTGAGTGAGTTAGGCAGTATCTTTGTAGAGCCAAAGGGTTTTTTATAGAAACAACAAAGCATTAGCATTAAATATATACAAATAAAATACATACATACATATATGCATGTATATACATACATAGTTATATTTATACAGACATGTATGTACTCCAAAGGTAGTGTGGTAAAGTACAGCATCTGTTTAGCTGTCTGTAAATTCTCTCTTCCTTTCCCACATCCTCCCAGATACTCCCATGCTGCTGGGAAAAAATGGTAGGAAAGATGCAGTGAGAGCACCAGGCAGTTCTGTTTGTTTGCATCTGAAAAGGTGAAAGGCTATTTTATTGACAGAGATTTTTGAAACTGTGGTGATTTGGGGAAATATATTCCAGCAAACATGCTCCCTTTCTCATACACTCACTCATGTACAGACATCCTTACCCAACAGTGGTGTATGTCCAGCACCTCTCCAAGCTGCAACTGCCCATTTTGAGCACAATCACAGTGAAAAATGACTGACTGTGCAAGGAACTTGGAGTTCCTGACTCTTGGATAAATGGGTGGGGTCTTTTGGCTATATCTGAAAGTTTTTTGGTTGCAGGACTTTGGTTTTGGTGGGTTTTTTTAATTTTATTTTTTAATCCTTCTGCTTATTTGTCTTCCCATCTGCAAAGTCTAATTTAAAGTATGTCTTGTTCTGTTCCTATAATACTGGGCTATATTTTGTTGTCCTTTATTATGCAGATGAAAAAGGTGTCCAGCTAAAAGGGTGAACAGTTGAATTCAATGTTAACTGAGTCAATAAGGAAAAGACTTTGAGCTTTATCAAAAAAAGGGGTCAATTACTTTAGGTTTGCAGCTTGGTTCTGAGCCTGACCCATGACCTCACTGGTAATTAATGTCACAGTGGCACTACGCAAGGAGACAAATGTGCTGTTATTAGCAATTAATATCACAGCTGACCTGAGCTCTAAAGGTTCACATGTGGCCTGAAGGGACATTTAAATGCTTTGTGTTAGCAGCTGGAAGTTTTATATATGCCATTGTGTAAAGTCAGAACATTGTGAAGACCCTTAAGACACTCAGAAACAGGCCAATAATATTTGACTCTGTGCCTCAACATCTCATGCAAAATATGAAGTAAAGTCTCCACATCTTGGAAGGAAGCTAATAGGCAATGCAATGGCAAGCTGCTCACTGTTCTATAAAAAAACCCCAAACCAACAAAACAGGTAAAAAAAGTAAAATGGTACCAAATACTTCCCTCATGGCCTCCTTTCTTTCATAACTGCTATTGGCATGAAGAGACACTGAGCCCTTCTACATGAACCAATTTGCACTTAAAATGGGAATCCAAACAGGTGCAAATACCAACATCCAACATAACTCTCCCAGGAGTCATCTAAACCGAAAGTCACTTAAACTCCCACAGTACTATCCCTTTTCCCCTGAAAGCTTTCTAGACACCTGCAGTGCTTCTCATGCCTTCACTGGACTGGTTTGATTAATTAAGAGACAAACAGACATGCTTATGCACCACTGGAGTCCCAATGCTAGCTGGAGCAGCAGGTTGAGCTCAATCTGCTAGGCTAGTTCAGAGCCAAACTACCCTAGGTAGACCCCTGACTGGTACTTTGTAACAAGCAGAGGTAATTACTTTCCTTTTGATCACACTAGGGGTGTTAGACCTGTTTTTGATGTAATACCCTGCTGCTCGGAACACAGTCTAAGACATTTTAAGCCTGTAGCACCCACCTGACAAGAGATTGCTCTAACAATCAAAGCATAGATGAGGAAAAAGAGGGAGAAAATATGTGGCTGAATATGCTATCTTTCTACAATAGTGATGCCACATTCATGGCACTAGAGGAGAGGAATCCAGACATCAACAGGTCAATAGCAGTCCGGCAGTCCAAGATCCTGCATCACAAAACACCAGGATCTAAATATAAAGGCACTAACCTGCAGACTCCTGTATCTTTTTATTAGACACGTCTTTTAACTTCTCCATGCAAAACCTGTACAGTTATATTAGCTCTGCCAGTATGGAGATAAATTGATTCACTGCTAGCCCCCCAAGAGCACCATGGAAGGTTGGTGGACTCATACTCCAAGTCCCCCACTCTCCCCAGCTGTGGCCTGTTATCTCCCTGTCCATATTGCTACATCTCAGCTTCCCACCACAAGACCTGCTGGACACTGGACTGCTAAACAGCTCTTCTGTCACCATGTCTGCTGTCTACTGGTGTCTTCTGGAGCAACCACCTGCCAGATAGGAGACTGATGATGTGTTGCAAGGTTTCTCTCACGAGGCAGGTGGTCCTGATGGTCCTGCACTTCCTTGGAAAGGGGATGCTAATTAAGCTGCAGTAACGCTCCATGTGCTGACTGTCACCTGGGGAGCAACACGTAACCCAAGAATTCACTATGAAAAGGATTGCCAGGCCTCTATTGGTTGAATAAGCCAACACTTGTTTAAGTGGTGATGTTTGTATCACAGGTATTGCTCCTGGAAGTACCTCCATAACCTCAGGATTCAGAAAATGAGAGAGCAACCCGAACAGTTATTCTCTCCACCGCCCAAAAAAAGATGCACTGCATCCTTCACAGCCTGAGGATGGTGGAAAGGTGCAGTGGAGGCTGAGGCATCTGGGCATATCTATACAGCATGTGTTCCTGCCAGGCAGGTAGGCATGTCTGTTTTCACCAGCTGCCCCTCTGTCACAGATGTTAGACCCAGTACTGGGTATAAACAGCACTGATTGCCCTGTTGGTCTGGGGAAAGGGCTCCCTTCTGGTCTTGCAGAGGTTGTGGGGATTTACAGACCCAATATTTTACTTCGTGGTTGCCGTGGTATGGTGACTCATAAAGTCTTAGAAATGTAATCACCTGTGAAAGCTCTCAGAGTACGCTCTAAAATTCACCCCTTTTCTCTTAAAATGTCAGGAGAAAATGCAAAGGCAATAAACTTTGCAGTAATAAGGAAATTTTATCATCTAGCATGCCTATGAAACCTACATTATCTTAAATAGCCTAAAGTTATTTAGACTAGTCACCACATAATGAATATCATTAGCATTGAGAGAAGTGAATTTGTGCGTGCAGATCACTGGAAAGAATTTGGATGCATTATGAGATAAAAAGCCAGCACCAGGATAAAAACCAGCACAGGGCTGGAGATAAGGGACTCATTGTCCTGGTAATGCTCAGAGGTGTGTATACAGAGGTACAGAAATTATTTCCTCTATTCAGAAAACAGAAGTGGGCCGGCATCTCCATTCGTTTGTCATTGCTTCTTAGAAAAATGTGGTTACTTTTATGTAGAAATTTAAGTTGAGCAAATAGATGATTAACAAGATGAGGAGGAAAAAAACTCATAATAATCTAGCAGTCAAGATGGGGACAGGTAGTTCTGAAAATAAGCAGGTGACAATGGCATTTTCTCATTTTTCTCTGTAAACACTATACGACTCCTGAGACATTTGTTATTCAAAATAACGAAACAATTCAGTTAGAAGTTGTCAAGTCACCTGAGTTTGCTCACCAGATTAGCTTTGGTTTCCTGCTATGACCTTGTAACTTAATGGAGACATGATGTGAACAGCAGCCAAAGAATTGTCCCCAAAATTCTATTTCCTGTCATTACTCATATCATAAGAGCGACAAGATCACGCAAAAATGATATAACTGAGAGGATAAAATATATTAAGGATCAATTTTCTAATTTTCCTGTGTGATGCTGATTAATTAGGCCCTATTATCAATTGCTTTTTGGAAAAGGCAGTCTTTGTATGCCTTTTTCTTCTTGTGCAAAACAGGGATTATGTTGTCTTTCCTGGTAAGAAAATACATGTGTCACAACCAATGTTTCTCATTTCCATTCAGATCTTCCAATTAAAAAATGTGAAATAAATACAAAGGACGCCTTGAATCTAAAGTCGGGCAGCATTTGCGTCTTCATTGGAGGCGGAAGCTGGCAAGGACGGGCGGGAACGAAGCTTCTGCCTCTGTCCATGGTGCTGGTTCCTACCAGAGCTGCCCGACTCCGCTCGGGGCCTCTGGCTCCCTCTCTGCCAATGTACTGACGAAAAGGTTTTCAGCAGATTTCTGATGATTTTTGTTAACATCAGTGCCAACACAAGGGATTATTAGCTGCATTTTATTTGGCAAGCACTCATATCTAAAGGGTTTTTATACATCAACATCCCGGCCAATCCTCTATGGCTGTGAGTGTGAGAGGCACTGTAATCACCCCAGGGAGGAATTTTTCTCATCTAACCTGAATCTCTAGAGTGCTGGTTTTACAGCCAGTAGACCTCTAGTCAGTAGAGTCCAGGATAGAATTAATTCAGTGCTAAACAGGATGTTTGAATAGGTCAGATAGATAATGACTTCAAAATAATTGTTTCTTTCTTTTGGTTATAAAACAAGCTGCCTTGCATTGGTGCAGCTGTTTACACTGAAGTTATCTAAAGTTACATGATGATAATTCCACTGCGTTCAAAATCAGCCCACATTAAAACAATCCAAATTACAATAATCTCTGTCACTCAAGATGGGATTCATCTTCTCCAGTACTGAAACTGTAAAGTAGATACCTATTCAGACCTGCATTATTTCAGGCTCCTTCTGAAGTCAATGAAGAGAGATGGGCATATTCAGAGGGTGATCCTAAAATAGTTGCCTAATATAGATGAGATGAACCACCCCCACCCTTACAAAAAGGATGAAGTCAATTAGCTAAGCAATAAGGGAGAAGGCTTCTGCTTTTGTTAGCATTGCTGTTGTTTGCCAAATATGTCTTCTGTGGATGACTCTGGATGACTTTGCCATCGACCCATATGACCATGCAAGCTGCTTATGTGCCAGACTTGGTCTTGCCTATGTTTTCTTTTTAAACATTCATTTGCTCAGCTTCTTATATCTCTACAGGAATGCCTCTTGTTGCTCTCTAATGACCCTGAAGTAATTTCCCAGATATTGGGTTGTCAAATGCAAGTCCCAAAATCATACTACAACCAGGACTATGGTTTTTTTTCCTCTGACTCTCAACAAAGCAGACATTTGCCACTCTTGCTACTTTATTGTCTCAGTAACACATACCTGACTATGACGAATTCTAGCAAATTCCCTTTAAAAGTACACAGATTAATTAAAGGTCTGCTGCATATTTCTCCCCTAAGCCTCTAGGCTGTTAATAAACAGAAGAAAATCTTATTTCAATAACCTCTCTTCTAATTAACATTCTTCTCTGCTTTTCCCTGGGTATGTTAAACATCTAGTGCCACACTGGGACTCAGCTGGATAGTGTCTTCCTACAGACAGTGCATAGCCCTCTATGATGATATTAGATGTTGAATAATTAGTAATGTTCAATTTATGTTAAAAATTAAACATGCACGGAAAGCCGATGTCTAAAATTACTCACTCCCTTCCTTTCCCTTTAACTTTGGATGTATTTATGGTCCATTTATTTGATCTGATTATCTTAGGCATCTCAGTTTAGCTGCCTGATAATCTCCTGCCTTAACAAACACATGCATTGGTTCTACCAGAGGAGAACATTAGAACCAAATGAGCATACAATAAAGCAAAAAAAAAGCCTAATAATTTACCCTGCTATTTAAGAAATGCAATGCTGAACATATTCAAAACTAGTATTAAATATGACTCAAAGAAGTCTGTACATATTCCATCTATTTCACAGATCTCACACACTGTAACTTAAGACAAAAGTTGTCCCAGGTTTCTGAAACTTCTGTAGTAAATAAATTTCTGCATTGTTGTTTTAGCTTATGCCTATCTACAAGCACCAAATGCCAGTTCTGTAAAAAGATAGCCGTCTCAGTGCTTGCTGGGATCTCATGTAGTCATCTTATTCCAGTTGATGATCTTTTAGCTTTTCCAAGATAATTAATTCTTATGTATGCATATAACCTGACAAGTATAGCAGATGCAAGTCAGCTGCCGAATGACCAGGGTCAAGTATATAAAGGATAACATGGGTATATGACAGACCTCATAAAGACTGAAGCGTACAACAGAAATTGAAAATTTCTTTATTACAATTTAGTGATATTCTAGGGGGGGACTCTTTTTTTGTTTACTTTTGTGTAAGGTGTTTTGGTTTGTACCTAAAAAGTGCTATGCTAGTTGAGTGATGGAATTAGACAATTAGAGATGGCCACAGCTGTATGTTTAATAACCAATCCCACTCCTCACACCCAAAAGGAAAAGAGCAAGAGAAGAAAAAATAAGAAATGTTGAAATAAAAAGAACAGCAAGGGGAGCAACCCTCTTTCTTCCACGTGGTTCTTGGCCACCCCAAATTATTATGATCAAACCATAATAAAACACTGGTTCATTTAGCATTTATTCAATGTTTTTATATTAATTTAAATTCATTTTTAAAAACAAAAACTGCAACAATTAAATAATCTACTGCTTTACTAACAGTTATATATGCATAACTGTTTTCAAACACCTCTCCCAGTTTAACTTCATGGGTTTTTTCTGCTGTTTCAAGCACAACAGTATAATATGGTCAAAAAGTTCAAGCTGGAACACTGCTTGTGAGTGACAAGGGGTTGCCTCTGATTACGGGATACATGTGGATTTGTTTAAAGATGACTGATTCCAAAGATTTTTTTCCCCTTTGATTTGATCTCTTTGAAAAGGGAACTTATTTTCATTGCAAAGTCATTGAAGGCTCCTCATTAACAAATTTACAAAGCTTATGTGTCACAGCACATTACTGTACAACCCTTGAGAAAATAACCACAATTATTAGGTTATTTTAGGACCTTCCATTAAATTTGAGGGTACAAATGAAAATATGTTAGTCAAATGAATTCAACTGGCTTTGGAGAGATAATATGTTCAACAGGTGTTCTGATAAAACTATTTGGCTGTGTTCCTTCATGTATTTATAAACATTTGTGTTATAGTCTTCTGTGATGTCTTACATTTCACCCCTAAAGAACCTGTCTTTGGCTGGAATTACACTTCATTCTTTTTCCAGACTATTTTTTTGCAACTATTTATGCGCTAGGTTTATTTATTGAACTGGCAGTTTACACTGGGTCCCAGAGACTGTCTTGCATCTCAAAATGCTATTTCAGACTTTGTCAATCCTGATCCTCTCCTGTGGACCTGGTGACGCTCTCACAATTCCTTTTTTCTTCCTGCATAATTTCTGTTCTCTTCTCATTAACCCTGTGAGTCTTCCAACTACAAATTACTCTGACAATTTTAGAGTGGGAATGTATGGTTTTCTATCCTGTGGGGCTCAATTAGTTGCATTCACTTGGTTGTAGATTTGCCATAATCTCTGAAAATGATTCCACATTATTTGTGGGTTTCACAACTTGAGATGAACACAGGCTCATACTCATGGATAGCTTTCCTTGTAGTTTTTTATATTCAGAAGATTTTCAAAATCAGTAATCAGCATCAGTAGTAATTCAGAATCTGGGGAATTAATATGAACTGATGGTCCCTGTGAAAGCAAACCTTGCAGCATCTGAATGTCATAAATGCTTCATTGTTCTGCTCCATCTTAGCAGCTAATGAATTCTGCTTAGACAGTTCTTATTTTCTGTCAATGGTGACAGCACTGGCTTATTTTTTTTCAAAAACAAGAATGTGTATTTGAGCTGCCCTCAATTTCTTTGATTTTTTTTTTCCACTTTTTTTTTCCTAGGTCTGCATGTCAATAATGCAGATTATCTTAAGTTGTCCAGTGAAATTACACTCAAATGTTGTGTATATATATCTGTTGTAAACTATCATTGTTCTACCATATGAAAACACATTATAGAAATTACCTTCAAACAAAACTAGAACAATGATTATTTGAAGCCTCTGCTTTCTTCCGTGCAAAGAAAAATTTCACCAGATTCAATCTCACATCCTGGAAAACCTTGAAAATCCCTTTGTTGTCCTTAATACACTATTTAGGATGATTTATGACTTTCAGAATAATGTAGCTTGGGCACTGTGGAAATTCAGTAACTGTCAGAATAGGGCTGACATTTTAATCTTGGCCTGACATCATATGATATCTGTGAATATAAGATCTGGATAATCCCTGTTAAATCCATTTCCTGTTTAATATTTCAGATTGATAATGCTGATTTTTTTCTCTATTTTTCACTACTTATCAGTATGTCCTGTAATAGTGAAAGCTTTCATAAAGACTTTGGGAGACTTTGGTGCAACTGAAAGTTGGCATCACCTCACTCCATTCACTGTCTGCCTCAACCATGTAATGGCTGGGGTGCTACACTTTTCCAATGGTAGATTTGAGTTTTACCCGTAAAGACCACTGATTAAGTCTGGAAACAGTCTGAGACAAGTGACCCTGGCTGCACCAAGACCTTTTTGCCAGGATTGTTTATGTTCACACATTCCATGAACATATTGCCAGGTGATTTAGAGGCTTCCTGACAGACTTGGGCTTAGAGGTGAAGAGGGTTGTCTAAGTGGAAGTTTTGAGGATGTCAGAAGAACCTACACACCTCTGGTGATGTGGTCTGACACAGCTTCCCCAAAACAGTACTGGAAGTTTGTAGCGAAATGAGGAACTGAAGGCAAGTCCCTCCCACCTCTTTCTAATCTCAGATCTGCAAGGCCATCCTTTTTACTTGCAGTTCCAATGATTTTCTCCAAACTACATAAAATAATGTTGTCGTTCTTCCAGTTAGGCTGATGCCTGTTCAGAGAAGAACATATTGGGATGGGACTCGGTTCACAGAGGGACACCGACATTTTGGGGTGTATCTGTATATAAATTTAAACCCCATTAATAATCCTCTACACCCATTTTCCACTGATCAGGAAACAAGAAGGGAGGGAACATGCAACACTCAGCTGTGGACAATATCAATGTAGTACAATTAACCATCACAACAGGAATCCAATTACTACATCTTCTTACTTCAGCTAATCCATCTGATTTAAGCTACAGTGGGTAATGTTTCTGACTTCCTTAAAGCATCAATGTTTTTTTTTCCTTCTCTCATCTCTGAAGCTGGCAGATAAGTATCGCTGCTCAAAACTCTATTCATCTTGTTTCTCAATCGTCATTTATTCTATCTCAGACTCAAAACTGCAGCTACTAATGGCGGAGGGACAAGGAGGAGGTATTAATATGCTGTTAATGTCTTCATGCTAAACTTGTCAGTTTAAATGATGGATTTAAGAACTGCATTGCAATCTCAAATTTGGTAGCATTGCTGGGAAATGGAAAGGCTGTTACTAACATGTTGCATTAAGAATTACTGTCGCAAATAGGAATCTGAGGAGTGGCTGGGGGGGAAACCCTCCCGTTGAGTCACGAGGTTCAGACAGGACCCCCCTGCTTTCTAAACTCCTTCTCAGAGAGGAGTCTAGGTGCGGCTAGGTCCAGTCTTAGTCTCAGACTTGGTCAACAGTTTATTTTCTAAGGACTGTGTGTGTAGCCACTTATCAGCTCAGGGCTTTCGCTAAGGCGAGAGCATTAATTTTTACACCCCCCAGTCTAGTCATGTTGAAGGAACTATCATGGCCAGATCAGTGAAGAGTGCAGTTTATTAGAGCAACAGACACACAGATTCTTTGGATTACTGGTGATAAATTGACTGTCTGCAAAGCACGTGCAAATACCAAGAGTATGAGTATGAGTAACACGGCCGGACACAAACATGTATATAACACGGCCGGACACAAACACATATATCAAGAATATGAGTAACACGGCCGGACACAAACGTGTTAAAAGATAATAAAGCGACTCTATATAGAGATTTCTAAGTTTCCCGGGGAGGCACTTGGAATAACCAAGTGTTCGACTCTTACCCAAAGGTGTCCCGATGGGGGGGAAGAGAGGCTCAGCCTGTCGACTGATCCCAGAGGTCAGAGTGGTACGCGATGGTGTCCTCCCTAACATTCTCTTTCTCTTAAACCATTTTATACTATCTTTCACCTTTCGGGTGGAGCTTGAGTGACTCTAGTCATACATACCTTTGTTTAGGATTGATGTAAAGTTTTCTCGCTTTGCTTTTAAAGGTATAAGCTAGAAAAATTCAGTGCGCAAGCTCAGTGAGGGGTGGTCGCACCTTGGATGTGGGTAGCTTTTGGGATGGAGGTGTGTTTTGGTATTATAATGATGTTATAATGAGCAAAGTTCACCAAAAGGACAGCATTTTTCAAAAACGTGGCAGGCTGCTGGCCCAGGGCAGTAAATATGCAGCTTATCAGTTCCATGACACCTTTAAGTTCCCATATTATTGCAGAATCTGGCCACGGCATCTCCACACCGCTCCACCCTCCGGGCAGCGCCTCTTAGAGTCAGCACACCAACTTCCCCTGGCGTTACCAACATCTAAGGCTGCAGGCCTAGGGAACTCCCATGGAATGGATTCCTTACATGTCAGCAGCATTCCACCTGGGGAGCTTCTTCAATGCTGTGCATTACCTAAAAGTGTGAATATAAATTCTAATTTCTAAGTCACCTCAACATTTATCCCACATAACATGTTTGATATTGGATGAAATTGATCCTGACATCATTAAAATGGGTATTTTACCTCTTCTTCACCTGCCCTACTGACGGAATCATTGAAGTCTTAGTCCTCCAATGTGTCTGTTCTGCTCTTCTAGCCCTGATTCCTAAATGAGACTGTAAATTCACTTGAACTGTGAACTTCAATATCTCTTTTACTCTATTGTCAGGTTCCTAGCAGCTCTGCCAATGCTCATCCATCCTAAGCTAAGTCTTTTTCCTCTCTCGGGTGTGTGCTGAAGTCTTTAGCACTGTTGTCATTTGACCAGATTAATGAATAAGGGAGCTGAAATCACCACTTCTGGGTAGGATTCAAAGCTTACACCACAGTGAGAGTCTCCTTTACCATGGATTGGTCTTCAGGTCATATTCCCTATGATGTACTGGATGCTTTGAAGCCTGTCCTCTGAGGCTAAACCCCTAATGTCCACCAGATCACTAGACTATCCATCTGTTTAATAAAAACAAATGGACCTGTAATGAAAAGTACTGAGGCCAGATCCATGAATGGAAGTAATCAGCATTCCTCCATTGACTTCTGTGATGATTTAAGGATATTAACTGACCATCAACTCAGCGGAGCATTAAATCAGTGTTACACAGGAGAAAAATAATTCCCACTACAACATTACTGTTGAATAGGTCTATACAGCACAGTGTGTATGATGTTCCTTTTGGTGATGCAGCCTCAATTCTATTTCACAATAGGATTGTTTTTTCCCAGCACGGAGTCATTCAGTAGCCTGTGTGTTCAACAAAGGCACCGCCTGCATTCCAGCCTCTTGCCAACAAGCCCATGATTTGTGTTTGGCTTGGTGTTTATTGTTGGGCTATTGCTTATGTGATTTAGTGATATAAACAATGCTGATTGCGTGGACAGGAATTTAATAACTGCATTGCACAAGTCTGAGGGTTGCATGTATTTTTAACATATGCCAGGAGGTTTTTGTTTTGGTTTGGTTTTGCAATTAGGATATAAGTGTTTAGTTTATGAAAAGCAAAACACTGACTTTCCAGAATTTGGGATTAAACTTGGGACTCCTGGGTTTAAAATCTGAGCATTTACTGCTGGACTTCATAGTTTCACCCTTTCTGCCTGTGCTAGTGCTTCAGCTGTTTTTGCAAATGTATCTGAACTAACCAGAAACTGGGGCTTTTCTGAGCCCTCATCCATCCCAGGGACTTGGTAAAAACTCTGGCACCATGCCCATATGGACTGTCTGCCCTCTGCAACACCACCACTGTCAATACCTCTACACAGCTGTCCCTGCTGAGATTGTCCCTCATGATAAATCTGAGGCACCGACAGGTAACAGAGAAGTCTCATGTAACATCTGTGGCACCGATTGACTAAAGAAGGAAGAAAGGAGATCTCCACTGAATTCTGCCTTTACTTCTTTTCCTTAGTCAGTGCAAGTTTTGAAATCCCAGGAAAGTGGAGGTTTTCCTCTTAGCTTCACGTTCTTCCAGTGTATGCAAGATGAATGAAGCTTACTTATAAAAAATAAAAATCTAAGGACAATTTAAAGGATGTTATCAAAATATATCTTCTTTTTAATGAGAACACATTTTGAAACCCTTATGTTCCTAAACCAACAGTGGATTACACATAAGAAAATTTAACTGTTATTGACTCTACTGAATAATAGTTATATTTTTTAAGGTGAGTGGGTGAGATGTATATTTTTTATACTGAAGGTCTGCTTACTTTGCTGTTAGTTTAAATGACGATTTTTCCTTTCAAAACCCATGGCAGCCTTCCTCCACCTTCACCTTACCCAGTACTGTAACAAACGCATAGAAAAGTCATAAAGGAGAAACAATTCCATGCAGCAATATTTACCATTGCAGCAACTTCGGTCTCCTAAACAAGCATCCTCCACCTCCGAAGAAATATTCTCATCCACCCTGTGCACTTAGCAGTGTTGTACCACACGTGCCCCACACACCCACCCACACCACTTAATCAGACACACAGAGAGTTGCAGAAACTATGATTTATGTTGTAAAAGCCCTTAATGAGAACTGGTGTCTGCACAGCACATAGCATAGGGGGTCCTGATATAAGTTTGGGAGCTCCTGGGACCCGCATTCACACAAATGCATTCATAGCATTAATCATAGCCAGAGATTATGAGGATGGCTTTGAACTTCCACACTATCTGAATGGTGTTGGTGGATGGAAAGACAATCTCTAACTCAGAAAATGAGGTAATGTTACTCCCTATCTCTGTCACTTATGAAGGGTTGTTTGTCTCTCTCAGCCTCCTATGTACCCAGTTAAACAGGCATGATGGAAGTTGCAGTGATTTTCACTTATTTTGAGTCCTCAGCAGGAAGGGTCAGACTGAAGTTTGAAGACTGAGAGGTCTTTCTTGCATGATGGCAGGCTCTGATACAGCTATTATCACTGAAAAATAAGGTCTTGGGGTGGCAATTATGGCCATTTCTCTTATGGAAATGTCACTTCAGCAGCAAGTAGCAGTCAAAAAAAGCAAATGAAATTTTAGGAATTCTGAGGAAAGAAATAAAGGAAAAAATGGAAGGCATTGCTATGACACCATGGGTAATGTGCTTGCATCTTAAAAATTGTGTGTGGTTCTGGTCACCTTATTCTAACTCTGGAAAAGCTACTGGGAAGATCCATTACTAAAGGGATGATCCATCACTAATGGATGGCATCTGAATGAGGATAAAGTGAATAGGTTGGTAGCTAGCCTGGCAGAGGGATGACTGAAGAGGGTGTGATGGACACCTATAAAATCAAGAGTGATGTGAGCAGTGGTAGAGAAGATGAAAAAGCAGCAAATGTTCCCTGCTTTGCTTGTGTAGTAATTATTCCACATCAAATCAAACTAGCAAGTGGCTAGTTTGAAACAAACAAAAGGAGATGCCAAAAAAAGGGATGCTGAACCATGAAACTCTCTGAAGCAGGCTGCAGCTAAAAGTTGCATGAGTTCAAAAAACAATTGGAGATATTCAGAAAAGGAAAACCCATAAAACACACACACACACTACCTCATCTCAGGACGTTCTCCAAGCCTCCACCTCATATCCAAGTCTCATATTGTGGGAGGTTGAGAGAATATACCAAGGAAACTTGTCATATTCCTATATCCGTTCCTGGGCAACTGCTTTGTACATATTGAAGACAGGATATGGACAGAGATGGATTTGGGGACTGATCCCATAAGGATATTTTTACAGGTTTTACCTTCTCAGTGCACCTATTTTTAATGTTTGTTTGCTGCACAGAGCAGCACTACAGTGGGAATTGAGTACACAAACATGTTTGGTAGGTTAAATACCAAGTGTTTGGTAGGTTAAATACCAAGATTGAAGTGTGGGCAAAACCAGCTTATTAATATTCCTTGAATTAGGGTGTGCAATCTGACCATATACGGTTTGTTAGAACACCACCTAAGAGCTGTGTCATTCCAAATAAGTAATGACAGTGGAAAAAAACTACCAGAGGTGGTTTGCAATTATACTCTCCCTCAGATTGGAAACTGGAATGACAAATATAAGAAGCTTCATATTCACAGGAAACAGCATAACACACTTGGTGAGCTGCAAAGTTTTTGCAGGAATGGTTATATTACCTAAAGAAATAAAATAAAATTCTATTGACTGAAAGGTATCTGTCTTTCAAGCCACAGATATATTTACTAGCGTGTGCAAGATGTCTCATGGAGGCAGGGTGAGCTAGTGGGTAGACCACAGGGCTGGAAGCCTGTCTTCTCCCTCTAGCTACTGAGATCTTTCTTTGTTGATATAATCTCTGTTGTTCGCAGCTGAGTAACTGAATTTTCAGGTTTTTGCAGTGCCAAAAAAAAAACCCCAAAAAGATGGAAATAAATATTTTGGGTCAGCCTCAAAAACTTTGATTTATTAATGAAAGAAAAAGGGGAAAAATAATTTTGTGCCAACCAAACTATTAATCCCAAATGACCCTTTTATTTTAGCTTTTATGGAGAATATTTTTTTTAATGACATCATGTTCAAAATTAGTAATGAAACAGTTATTTTAAGAAAAGACTATTCAAAGGTATCAGCTTTTTTTTTTTAATTGTTAACTGGACATGAAACCCCCAGTGCTTTAATTGACAGATTTAAAAAAAAAATTTTCTTTGTGAAACAGGATTTGTGCAAAAAGAAGTTTTTCAGCTCTATTGCAAACAATGTAAGCCAGAATTATCTCCCATAATGAGTTTGTGCAACACCTAGCATAATTGTGTGCTTGTAACCAGTGCTAATTCTAGAATAATAATAACAAAAATTTTAAGTATCTATCTGAATTTTACCTAAACCTTCTAATTACATTGAGATTATCCACAGAACTCAGATGTAAATGAGATTCCGATGCAGCAGCTGCAGAGATAAAAATAACTTAAACCTACCCATCTTTTCATATTTTTCTGCTTGCCCCAACAGCTGGTGCCAGACTCTGACAGTACAGAAAATGCAAGAAAATGAAGGTGGGTTGGACTAAACGCCAGCAGAGTATTTTGACCTCCTCCATAGGCTGGATTCTAACATGGGGTAAGACTTTTGAAACAGCGCAGCTGAAAGAAGCTAGCTTGAACAGGCTGAGATTTCACAGCTCACTTTCCAAAATAATTTATTTATATCAGATTTGAGCCCAATCCAAAAACCTAGATCTCACACTCCAGACATTAAAAAGCAGGGAAAAACATTCAGCCTTTTAACCTCACCCTGCTGATCTTTACACAGAGGATAACCATTAACCAAGGTTCTCTCTCTATTTTCCAGGCTTTCTACCCTCAGAGTACTAAACCAATTTTTCCTGCTATTCTGGATTTGTGTTTATATGTTTCCTCCAGTCCCTGTATGTTTTGGGATTGCAAACTTCCTTAAACAAGTATAATTTGATGGGAAAAGCAGCTGTAAAATAGCAAAGCTTTCATGCAGCTTATGTTCCATTTTCCCTCTACTGTTCATGAGGGCTGATGTCCTCCTCAGATTTCTTTGCAAGAAATGCAGACTTTTCATAGCTGGGCCTGATAATCCAAAAATATCACTCTCATAATTAAGAAGCATATGTGTGTTGCATGCTAACAACCACAGATAAGCTTGCTAGATTAAGTATACCACTTTAGTGTGAGCTGGAAAAACTACGTATCTTCATCCATGGTGTCTACATGCCCTTTCAGAGTTTCCATAGCTGCTTAGTAGATTATTTCTTTTACCCAGCTGGTTTCAGGAGGCAAATAAAAAAATCCCTCTGCCTCTAAATTTGATGTCATCCTCGTACTGAATGGCATTAAGGTCTATTGTGGGTTATGCCCAGTGTTAGACAAAACTATACGTAAACTGGCTCGTGTTCAAAGTCGGTACATTGCAGCATGAGCAAAGCCAAAGGTATTAAAAAAATTTATAGCCTGAAGCAGCATTCCAGCCAAAAAGCTACAGGTCTCGGAATAAGAGAGGACTAAGAGTGTAAACAAGAGACTTATTTCATCTAGTCAACATCCTGTAACGTTCCCAGTAGATTATAAGTAGGACTTCTCTGACTTCCTAAAACCCAAGAATCTCATCCCAGAAGGCAATTACGTTAAGGGTACTTAACTGACTAATTTCAATGGGAATACTGTTTCTTACAGCCCTTTAGAAACACTAGCCTAGACATGCTAGACATCTTTAGATTTTATGATTCAACCCAGTCGACTTCTAAAAGAGCCCCATTTACAATCCCAAGGCAGATCTGCTCCCCCTAAAGCCACAGAAAGAGTCTTTTGTTTGAGAGGCTTCTCACCTAAGGTTATATATCCCCAACAAGGGCACTTTCTGCAGGAGTTATTCTGCTTTCCTTTACAGTCATGGAGAGAAATAGGCATTTTGAGGTATTGTCCATTTGCTCAGATTTAGACAGATACTTTAGAGAGAAACAGATCATTCACTGCACTCCACAGACCGTACTCACTAGATCTCTCTTGTCCAGAAAGGGAGCTGAGGTTTGTCAGCTCAGCGGCAAACATCAGATGAATGTCACTCTCTGTGGCCTAAGTAGTTACTATTCCCAATGTGTATCTCAAAGACGCTCATCCTTTCACCATCCAACCCTTCCTGGTTCTGGTTTGCTTGTCTAGATGCATGCTCTACCAGGGCTAGCCTCAAGGTTTTAGATTTTCAGCAACTAGAGCAACGATTCTCTCCTGTTGTCCAAAATCTCTAACCCAGCAGCTCCGAAGCTTTTCTCACCTCTTCTCTCTTCCATAATCATAATACTACTTCCATTTACATTTTCAGGCTGGCCACTCTACTTCAGCCCCTGGTTATAGCGAAATAAAATATATGCTATTTCGGATAATGATTGCAATAATCCTGCCCATCTGCTAAATATCTTCAGTTGAGCCCTGAGCTTCCTCCTCCAGAGTAGTCCTTTTCATGTCCAGCTCCTTATTAAAGCTCACCAATATTATGTCCCTGCAACTACATTGCCTAGTTTTTTTGGAAGCATTTAAATTTCCATTCAGGATGAGAACACACTGGAGCTAATAAAAAGCAAGTGGCTCTCTGCCACAGTTTACTAGTGTGCTAGTTCTGTTTGTTGCTGTATATGTTTCTCCAAATGGTTATTAAGCAGACTGCTTTCCCTTCCAACTAGTTGAGAATGTGAATTTCTTCTGCCGGTAGTGCCTCCTTCCACCCTGTGGACTTCTCTTTTTGGATTCATTTTTCTGTAAAGATGACACTCACTGACGGGCATTGTCCTCCTTCTTCTTCCCAGGGGGGAGCTGGCACAGACTTCAAACAGCATCTCTAACTGCATTTTGGAACGAGCCAGCCCTCACCACTGATATTAAAATGAGTCTGCAAAACATCTCGCTCAGGTCATCATCACCACTAACTCCTACCTTGTGCTTTCCTCTGGAGACCACAAAATGGTTTGCAAAAGAGAGAGGTGTATCAGCACTGCTCTGCAGATGGGAAAACCTGAGCTGCCAGTTCAGCCAAGCTCTAACCTGAGGTTCAAGCAGTTACCAGCCAGACTGCCTGCTCTGTCACTCTGCTGGGGATTACCTTCACAGCAGAGCTTGTGGAAATGAGCGTAGGAGCTCTCATAAATCACTTCAGGGTGAAGTTCAGGACTTGAGCTCTCATAAATCACTTCAGGGTGAAGTTCAGGAGCTGAGCTTAAGCCCTTTCCAATACCTGAGCGCTTTGGGCATGTGCACACAGATCGTTCTGCTGTGCAGTCCCTAAGTGCCACCAAGGCAGCAGGGACAGACCTGGCCCTGGATGTGGAGTAGTCAAGAGAGATCGAAGGGCTGCTGCTTGCCCTTTTCATGCCATCCTGGAAAGTCACATCCTGCACCTGTCACATCTATCCCACAATTATTGCATCTATCCTATCCCGTATCTCTCCTGCAACTATCTATTCACCGTACACAGGACCTCGCTATGTAAACACAGCACTGCACTGCCTGCCTTCCAAAACATACAATGTGGGGGGCACTGCTGAAAACTTCACAGGTCATTCAAAGGGACGCAACTCAGATTTTTTACTGTGGTCCTAACTAATAAATTGTTTAGACTACATCTCCCGTTCACTTCTTAGCCAAAATCATCATCAGGAGAAATCCTGCATGCCCGAGAAGGTGTGACGCCACTAGGGTGTGACTCATCTGGCATATTTCAGGATTAATTGAACCACAGCCTAAGGGGTCCCTAGGGAAACTAAGTCAGACGTTGGTGTCTAGAGCTATATGGAACAAATCTCGTCTTTATGCTGACTGTTTCCGTATTTAATCTTCTCTGTGGCTCCACTGTTGCTTCACCAACCCTCCATTCTCACTCTGAAGGGCGTAAAAATGCCTGGTTACATCTTGATAGCATGTGCATCTATGCACCCACTATGCAGAGGAGTCAATTCCCATGTGCACCTGATGGTTTGGGAGCATAACCCCCATATGGCTTTGTGCTCATAACACTTTTAATCACATTTGAACATTTTTCCCCAAAACAATGAAAACCTCAGTCCTGGGGATAGTGTAGTTAAAGCACATTCAAGGGAGATCACAGGCAGAGCACAATGCACAGAACAGGGAAGAGACAGGGAGATTCATCATTGTGAGAGCATCTGTGGACACAGAAATTTCTTACCGACTTCTTACAACCACTGTCCAGGAAAAGAGCAGAAAGAGGCATTTAAATAAAGATACCAATTCTCTCCATAAACCTTTTAGCAATTTTCTTTGGTTAAATTTGGCCCAAAGTTTCTCACTGGAACCGTTGATGTTGGCTGCCAATTAAAAGCATTCAAATGGATACGCTAAATTTACTGTTTTGTCATGTTGCAGTGCTAAAAGAGATCTAAGACAGACAACATCAGAGAGGATTACTCATGTATCCAGAAGCAAATACATTCCTTAAAAAGGAATAAAAAAATCTCTTTGTGACTACCTTTTAGAAAATTCCTGAGAGGTTATTCAAGGGATCATAAGAGACCAGAACACTATTACAAATAAACAGAATATGTTTTTTTTTAAATCTGAGTCAGAGTATATGAGGAACCCAAAGCTAGCAGCTGTACTTTTAAGAAAGGGACTGAAGGTATCCTATATCTTTTAACCTCCTTCCTCGGTGTTTGACCCATCAATACTTCTACTTTAGAGCTTGACTACAGTCATTGAATTCACCTGTGTCAAATTGGCATCCCAGAATGATGAAGCCAAAGCTGAATTCCCAAGGAATTAGACATCAGTGCTGAGGATTGATTTTGTGCACTCATCGTTTCTTCTCTTGCTACTCGACAGGTGAATCCATGAATGTGAACAAGACCCAAATGAGGTTGTAGAGCGTCATTTTGAAAACATATTGAGTCCACAGGCAGAAACAGTCGCTCTTAATGAATCTTCATGTTTCAATTGTATTTACTTTAGCTTAATAAATCAATAGTGCTTGCTGTGACAGCTGGAGGATTGCTGCCTATACACCCAAGCTAAATAAAAAATGACAAGACAAGTGCTCAGGATACAGAATCATACAAAACGAGCCTAGAAGGGACCTCAAGAAGTGATTTAATCTATTCCCTTTCCATGCTAGCTAAGCCCAAGCCTGAGAAATATTTCTTTAACCTGTTGTCATGGAGGTACACTGAAAGTAACTCAAACGAGGGACAAGCTCAAACAACTTCATTTCACAAAACAGCCAAAAACACACAACAGAAACCAACGAGAAACACAGGTAAACCAAAATCAATCAACACTCCAATAACATTTAACACATAACAGGTTCGAGGGGTCAGTCGGGGTATTGTTACTACACGGCAAGAATTCCACACAAGAATGATGATCCAAAGTGCGCACACACACTCACAAACAAAGGGGGAAACTCTCTCTCTCGTGGGTAGCCAGAAGATACAGTGGCTCACGTGGGGGTGGGGGGTGAGGGCTCACTCAAGGCTATATCCAGGAGAAATCACTCACCACAGGAGGTGAGGACACTTAATCCTGGGAAGTTTCCTCAGGTGGCGTCCCAACCTGAGGGGAGAGGTCCCAAGCACAGTCCCACTGCTCCAAGAAGACCACGCTCAAAAGTGAGCTCCGGCAGTGCCCCATTTATACCCTGGGTCAGATCTGAGCTGTGGTCATATACCGTCATGATCTAGAAGCTTCTCCAAGCCAAGGCGCCCCACTGGCTGTGGACCACCTTTCCTGCTCCCCCTGCCACGGTGTGTGCTTGCCTCGGGACACGACAGAGCACAGAAGGTGCAAAAATGAGGCATGAAAGGCCGGTGATTGCCATGCCAAAAGCCCCAATCTCTATCGGAGGTGATGGGGGGAAAGCATACCTGTCACACAATCCACCCCGTGACCACAGTCATGATCCAACCAGTTTCTTTGGAGTGGTGGTACAGTCACCTCTTGCCTCCAAAGTTGAAAGGGGGCACAGCGTTGGTAAGTTTAACACCCACTGTGGATCATCGTCCTTTCAGCTGTTGCAAGGTATCATTAGCGACCAACCAGTCACCCCACAATAAACTATCAACTATGTAACAATATCCAACATCACAGCAACAATTAACAACAACAACAACGGGTGAACATATGAGCACCGTCTTGGGGTTCAATTGGGACATCTAACATACGGATAGGGTTCGGGGGGGAATGTGAATTGCATGGGTCGGTTTTAGGGGCACATCAGTGTCACAAGTGGGATTCAGGTGAACATATGAGCACCATCCTGGGGTTCAGTTGGGACATCTAACATACGGATAGGGTTTGGGGGGAGGGGGGAATGTCAATTGCATGGCTCAGTTTTAGGGGCAAGTCAGTGTCACAAGTGGGATTAAGGGTAGCATTAGTTTCAGGGGTGGGTTTTAAGAGAGCGTACTTCACGGTGGACACAGATTTCATTATGGTGCTCTTAAGGCAGCTTATAATAATACAAATTACAACAATCAAAATTATGATCATTATCAAAGATTGAAGGAGGCTAGTTAGTCACCCCGACAAGGAAAACCCACATGTGTTAAAAACTTTCCCCAACCAATTAGTCCCTAGTGCAGTAGCAATTTCTCTTGTGTCTTTAGTTATCTTCTTCATCTTATTCATCTGTTCTTGTAGTGGCACTGAAACGATTGGGATGTGGAGGCAACAGTCGTCTACCTATAGATTCAGCCTCCTGCATACACCTTTCTCCTTCAATAGGATTAAGTCTAACACAGCTCAGTTTTGAATAGTCATCTTGCTGTTCTTTTGTAATTGATGGTTTAAGAAGCCTATGCTGTCATGCGTAGAGTTTATCAGCACCTCTAGCTGTAGGCTCAGCTCTAGAATAGAGTGTCTGTTCCACACTGGAGCGATTCCCATTCCAAAAATTGACTCTAACGTCCAGCCATTCCTCATTGGAGCATTTTTCCACACCTTCCGTACATCCCTTGGCACGCAATCCCACCATTGCCATACGATGGGCTCTTCCTGGCAGATAGGACAGAGGGAAAGCACAGTTAACATGCAGGCCAGTTTTGGGATAGTTGGGTGTAGCTGGGAACACAGGTGGCCATCAGAGCATGCCCACACTAAATTAGGAGGTGCAGAGACAAAAGACATTTGGCACGAACCTGGACTGGTGGTGGTGGTGGGGCGACAATAGTCTCTTTTATGGCAATTTAGGACAGAAGAATGTGAGTAGCTGGTATTGCTGCGTAAGCAGCCTTGTACCGAGGCTTCTTGAGCTGGTGGATATAGCCACAACAGGGGCATCTTATCTATATCCTTACACCCAATTTCTGTTTGGCAGTCCCAGAGTGGAGATTCCCTTGCTGGGTGTGCCTTATCTTTTCCCCGTACCAGCTAGGTGCATAGGTGTACCTGGCCCACGTACAATTGAGTAGGCAGTCGAATGAGTTGTTATTGCACGCGCTAGGGCATTCATTACTGTCTCTGCCAGGATGTTTGATACACCAAGAAGCATTCAGTGGCCTGATATACACTAGTGAATGATCATCAACGTCTCATACAGAGCCATGTTCAGTGGTTCCCCATGGAACTTCGGGACAGGGTGTGGTGCCATTGATGCTCCAGCTCGTGGCTTTATGGGTCGGTTGGAGAATGTAATTGCATTTGGCATCCCATACTGAACTAGCATTGGTCATGCCCGGTGACCAGCTATAAATGATATGGTGTCGTGGTTTAGCCCCAGCTGGCAACTAAGCACCACGCAGCTGCTCGCTCACTCCCCCCCTGGTGGGATGGGGGAGAGAATCGGAAGAGCAAAAGCAAGAAAACTCGAGGGTTGAGATAAAAACAGTTTAATAGGTAAAGCAAAAGCCACGCACGCAAGAGAAGCAAAACAAGGAATTCATTCACTCCTTCCCATGGGCAGGCAGGTGTTCAGCCATCTCCAGGAAAGCAGGGCTCCATCATGCGTAATGGTTACTTGGGAAGACAAACGCCATCACTCCAAATGTCCCCCCTTCCTTCTTCTTCCCCAGCTTTATATACTGAGCATGACGTCATGTGGTATGGAATAGCCCTTTGGTCAGTTTGGATCAACTGTCCTGGTTGTGTCCCCTCCCAGCTTCTTCTGCACCTGGCAGAGCACAGGAAGCTGAAAAGTCCTTGACCAGTGCAGCAACAACTAAAACATCTCTGTATTATAAACATTGTCTTCAGCACAAATCCAAAACATAGCCCCATACCAGCCACTATAAAGAAAATTAACTCTATCTCAGCTGAAACCAGGACATATGGGTATAGCCTACATCCCCTACGCTTTCTCAGAACTTCCAGCTATAATTGTATAATTGTTATATTGACCCCATGGTAATTCAAGGGCTAGTGATATGTTGATGTCCTGTACAAAAATGGGTAAGGGGTCCTCCACTGACCTGGGGGTGGGTAAACAGACTGTTACCGATGTTAGGTTCATCATTCGCGCAAATCCTACCATCGTCTTTGCCACTACGTTGTCATCCAGGTCTGAGTCATCCGCTTTAGTTGTTGTTGCCACTAGTAGGAGCAACAGAATGGTCCGTCCCTCCATTGTCCTGTAAGAGACTACAAAAAAAAGGCCTTGATCCCCTGGGACCGGGCTTTCAGGGTTAGAAGTCAGGGATTCTCCACTGAGCACTAATACGGTGGGCTTTTCCGCTCCCATCCAGAGCTTCCCAGGCATATAAACCTCTGGGTTTTGCCAATGTCATGGGTACAGTGCCAATTTGAGGTAGTTTTACCATTACAGGTTGGCCCATGTACGTCCGTAGTGGGAACTGGTCCCTTTTATCATCTGGTATAGGGTGGTTGCCTGTTAATTGTCCCGCAGGAGAGAACGCTCGAATTTTGGGGTTACCATAACTTCCCCAGTGGTTGTTAATAATAAAGACCACCTGTGGTAATCGCATGTCCCGGTTGTGGCGTGAGACATCAGCATGTCTTTTAATTAAACCATTCGTCTGCTTGACTATGCCATTGGGCTGGGGATAATATGGTGGATGGAACACCCATTTGATGCCTTCCCCTCTAGCCCAGTCTTGCACCACAGTGGCCGTAAAATGAGACCCATTATCACTTTGAATGCACTCGGAGGTGGGTAAAACACTGAACCATTCATGCAACACTCACACCTTTTGGTCCCCAGTGGCAGCACCAACAGCTGTAGCCACCGACAGCCCTGAAACCACTTCCACTGCTACCAAGATGAACTTCTTTCCATGGGATGGTTTTAATGGCCCAACATAGTCAATCTGCCAAGTGCCCCAAAGGGCTTTGCCCTGTCTGATGTGCTGGGCTGGGGCTTGGTTCGGGTGGTCAGCTTTAAGCTTTATTCAGCATTGTGGGCAGGCCGTGAGGACTGCTTCACATGTTGCCATAGACACTGGCCACCCCCGAGACCAGCACTCATAATGCAGATCCACCTTCCCAGAGCGGCCTCATTTCATGTGCAGCCACTCAGCTAGCCATTCCCACTCCTCCTGTACGCCATCAAGCACTCTCATTTGAGCTAACCGATCAGCCTGTTGGTTCCACTTAATAGCTGGAGTTCAACCTTTCGCATGCCCTTTCACCCAACCCACTCTCAAGGGACATGACCTGCCTATTGCCAATAGCCTCTGCCAATCTTCAGCCTTCCAGACTCTAGTGCAACCCACTTTCCACTAACTGGCTTCCCATTGGCATATCCACTTGGTGGCACCCTTGTAAGTTGCAAAAGAATCTGTGTAAATTGTGGAGGCACCTCCTTCCGCAGCTGATAAGAGAGCACGCAACTCCCCTACCTGAGCACTACCTTCCCCCTCCTCTGCCGTTGTTGTTCTGCTGGCAATTTCCAGTGCTGCTGCCTTGTACTGCCTCTTCGGCCCCACTCGACGGGCTGACGTGTCGGTGAACCACACCCCTGTATGTCTGAACCTTGGGATAGCTCAGCACTTCTTTCGTTGGAGAGGGCTTATAAAGCAAGCTTAGCAGGACTGGGTCAGGGTTTACATGTTGTTGAAACTTGGAAACTTTGGCAGGGCCTTCTTTTAATGGTGACAATTGACTGAGTCCCTCCAAATAGGCATACCATTTTCATATTGTGGCCTTCTGTGCCACTCCCTCAGGAGGGGGCGACCCCTTAAGGATTGAGTTTAATAGAGGGAAAGGGCCTTGTACATTAATGTCCTGTGATGTACGCAATCTTTCCACCTCCTTAACTGCCCTGGTGAGTGAGAGAAGCCCCTTCTCCCACTCTGAGTATCACTGTTCAGTTTCCTTGAATGAGGGGGAAGAAAACACTAGAGGTCTGGCTGGCCCTCGCGGTCCCTTTTGGAGTACACCACAATAGGAGGTATGCTCTGCAAACCCCCATTCTACCCTCAGCGGGTCTCGTGGGTGTAGCAGGCCTAGTTTCTGGTAGGTTTTAAGTTCATCCTTTAGGACGTTATGGGCCTTTGTATGCTGAGGGGACCAACCCCATTTCCTGTTCTTTTGAAGCAAGTCATATAGGGGGCGGGCAACTACCGAAAATCCTGGTATGTGTTTCCTCCAGTACCTCAGTGTGCCCAATAGATGTTGCAATTCCGTTTTGCTATTCAGGGTCTGCCCCCCTTCAATGGCTGACAGGACATCATGAGGTACCACGATAGCTCCTGCTATCCACCAAGCCCCTAAGAATTTGATGTCCTGTCCGGGACCTTGGCATTTGGAAGGTGGAATATATCTAACCCATTTTCTGTCAATAAGTTCCAGACAGTCTCGGCTACCTGTCCAACCTGCCCCCTGTTGTCTCCACTCACCAAGATGTCATCTATATATTGGTATATGTGAACACCCGAAGGCACTTTCACAGTGTCAAGGAGTGCAGCCAAGGTGTTATGAGCAATAATGGGACAGTGTTTGTATCCTTGCAGAAGCCGATTGAAGGTGTACTGGGTCCCCTCCCAGGTAAAGGCAAACTGGGATTTGTCCTCCTCCCTTAGGGGAATCATGAAGAACATGTCTTTGACATCTAAGGCAGCTGTCCACGGATGGGCTGCTGCTTGTTTAGAACACTAGTTTGGGGTCCTGTGTTGATTAAAAACTCTAAACTTATCCGCTTTGGACCAACGGGGATATGTACATAGGTTTCCTTAGCGGTGGACCATTGACAGGAACTTACCAAGTGGGTTGGGTAACCCAAACCCCAAACCGCGACTTTTATTTTTTTAGTTCACTTAATTCCCCTTGCAAAGATGCAAAAGGGTTAAGGTTCTGCCTCCCATCTTGGGGGGCGGGGGTGGCTGCTGGCATCTCCTTTATATTCCTGGTCTTTCCCTCTAGCAATTCCACTAGCTTCTGTATATGCTCGGTGGCCTGCCCATGTAACAGCACTCGAGGTACCCCCAACGCTAACGCCTTCCGCCACAAGTCGCTCCACTCCAGTCCACCGGTTCAATCCGACTTGTTCTGGAAGGGTTCAGGCTCCCCTGGAGGGGGGGCAGCCATCCAGGACTAAGCTTGTGGCTGGCTTGCCAGACCCTTCTGCTCCATCTGCACCACCACCTGGATCCATCCACCCTATTTCATGCCTGTGGGTGACTATACTATGCAGTGTTTCAGCCCATGTCAGCACATGCACAGGAAGACTGAGGGGGTTCTGTTGATTGCGTTCTATGGCCATCTAAATTCTCTCTCTAAGGGACTGCACATGTATTTTTAAAGCATCTGGTAATGCCCTAATGAGAGGCCTGAGGTGGGCAGGATCTACCGGTGCAGCCACTGGTATGCCGTGCTGCCCCCTCTCATACATCGCCTGTATACAAGCAGCCTTTTGTACCCCTTCTGCCAATTCCGACAATCACTTTATCCGAATGGTAATAGGCTCCCCTCGTTCTTTGGGGACTATACCGCCAGCCCAGTAAGCCACCCAAGAAGTTGTAGACTGGTTGCCAGCTGGCCCGTCACTTAGAAACACACTGGGTCCCCAAAACGCTCAAGCCTCAGCATCACTCAATAATATCTGATCACCTCCAGTAAGCAAAACGCCACAGATATTCCATCTCCGTCTCGCCTGGTTTGCGTGAGAATTTAACTTGCAAGTCACTGAGCTCAGGTCCTGTCCATGGGGTGGTACGGATAGTAGTTTGGGGATTCCCACCCCGTGAGTTTGTATGCCTCTCCATCTTGATGAGAGGTCTTACATCCTTTTCCTCTAACTCCTCCATTTCATCAACACTAGCTTCATCAGAATCTCCCCAGATGTCCCCATCCCAATCCTCAGGATCTGTTCCCACAATCAACTTCCGAATCTGGACAACACTGGGGGGCTTTTTTGCTTGGCTTAACATAATCTCGATCCTTCATTCCAATAAACACTTTCGCTCTGTCTCCTGTTGTAATTTGGCTTTTAAGCATTCAATCTCTAGCTGACTCTCAGAATTATCCTTTTCTACCTGCCTAAAGTACTTGTACTGGTCCTGCACTTGCATCAAGCAGGCACCCAATACGGCACACATGGTCCCTTTGCCTCTGCCATCTCACCTGCTTCCATGGCATTTCTCTATCCTTTCTACAACAGATTCGGGTTCACATCGCTTCTCCTTCGCCCATTCCACTCCTAAGGCGGAAGGGTCACAACCGTGCCTCCGTAACAATCCCTCCATCGACGCCCTGCTCAACTGCGCCAATTATGTATGTCATGGAGGTTCACTGAAAGTAACTCAAACGAGGGACAAGCTCAACTTCATTTCACAAAACAGCCAAAAACACACAACAGAAACCAACGAGAAACACAGGTAAACCAAAATCAATCAACACTCCAATAACATTTAACACATAACAGGTTCGAGGGGTCAGTCGGGGTATTGTTACTACACGGCAAGAATTCCACACAAGAATGATGATCCAAAGTGCGCACACACACTCACAAACAAAGGGGGAAACTCTCTCTCTCGTGGGTAGCCAGAAGATACAGTGGCTCACGTGGGGGTGGGGGGTGAGGGCTCACTCAAGGCTATATCCAGGAGAAATCACTCACCACAGGAGGTGAGGACACTCAGTCCTGGGAAGTTTCCTCAGGTGGCGTCCCAACCTGAGGGGAGAGGTCCCAAGCACAGTCCCGCTGCTCTGAGAAGACCACCCTCAAAGGTGAGCTCCGGCAGTGCCCCATTTATACCCTGGGTCAGATCTGAGCTGTGGTCATATACCGTCATGATCTAGAAGCTTCTCCGAGCCAAGGCGCCCCACTGGCTGTGGACCCTGTCTGGTGACCAAGGGGTCCTACCTTTCCTGCTCCCCCTGCCACGGTGTGTGCTTGCCTCAGGACACAGAGGAGCACAAAAGGTGTGAAAATGAGGCACAAAAGGCCGGTGATTGCCATGCCAAAAGCCCCGATCTTTATCGGGGGGGGGGGGGGGGGGGGGGGGCAACACACACGACACTGTAACTGTCACACCTGTGCAGAGTTCATCATTTCAGACTCCAAGGATACTGAATATGACTCATATAACTCCATATAACCATATAACTAATACTAACTGATTTGGAATATAACCATAATTTCTTTCCTTTTTTTTTCCCCCACCCTCCGTAGAGGGTGTGTCAACATGGGGGAAGTACAAAGCTCTGTGGGTGAGTGTGGGAAAATCCCATGGATCAGTATAGGCTGGGAACTGGCTGTCTGGTAGCTGCCCTGCTGGATGGGGCCTGGGTGTTATGCTGTGTCCCTCAGCATGTTTGCATGAGATGTACGTTCTAGGTCCCTGACAATTTTGGTAACCCTTTTCTCAATCCCTTTTAGTCTCTTCACATCCCTCTTGAGCTAGAAGGGGTGGAGGAGAGCAGAACTGTCTACAAGGTTTCAGGAGTGCCCTCAGCAGTGCTGAACAGGGGAAGGACAACAGCTTGGCTTGATCTGCAGGCCACGCAGACACTCATGAATGTTGATATGGGCTTTGTCTTGATCTCAGTTGGAGCACACCAATGGCTTACATTCAGTCTGATGTTCACCATAACACCGAGACACTCTGAGCAGGGCAGTTGCTCAGATATGGACAGGGACGTATCAACCTCAGAGTTAACTGAAGCATACACGTAGGAGTTATCAGGCTGGACTGAGTATTGTATCTCATTCCATAGCCAAAAAGGCAGCTTGGACCAGTGATTAGGGCTAGGGACCAGGATTTAAATGCATCGTCCTTTAAAAACTACTTGGATTATTTCAGACAAATCCTTAAAGGCTCTAATCAGACCATCTGTTACAGGTACTCAACATCCTAATTACAAATCAGATGGCCTTTTTGTTCAAGAGAGCAAAACAAAGGACTCAAAGTTTAGGGTTCCTATTTCCATTTAACTGTATAGTCAATGAAAAGAGTTAGACATGAATTAATCTATATCAGGACATGTGAGTGTATTCCTTACCTTTTCCTTGGCTTTTCTCCATCCACATAGTTATTTCCTAGTCTAAAAAGGCATCATAAAAAACATTCATTCACACTGTAGTATGCTTAGGTAATGTGGCAGAGAAGAATATCAGTTTCACAGGCAGGTCTGTCTCAAGCACTGACCAATACTACATATTTCAGAAGAAGCTGCCAATAAAAGTACAGATCCTGCTACCTTTTTGTTGGTTTGTACCCTGTCATTGCTATTAGTTTGTACTCTGAAGCGTGAGTTATTTGTTCTGTTTAACACTGCTGCAGATATATTCTATTATCCACTGATTTTCAGTGGAATATGGTCATCCATAAATGCCACCTACAGATACGTGCTCTCCCTTTTAACCTTGTATTTGGCTTTAAATTTATCTGGTGGCAATAAATTCCTTGGGTTATTTATTGTCTCTGCAATTAAACAAGCTTCCTCTTCCTAATTTTAAATTAGTCGCCATTCACTTTTATCAGTCTTCTTGGTTTAGTATCAGAATGTGCCTTATTTTTCTCCACGCACATTTTCTCAATACTCATTGTATTCTTTCATCACATCCCTTCACATTCATCTCCTCACTCCCTGCCTTCCCTCTGCCTTTTTTGGAAATCTTTCCCTGCCAACAGTGATTGCTATCACCTACCTCTGAAGATCTCTCACTGTCTACTCAATGTTTTGGGAGATGAGGCAGCTAGAAACAGGGAATGGGGATGGATTCATCATACTAGAAGGCGCATATCTCCCCTTGAGCTACTTACACGAGGTTCCCTTTATAGTTAATGTCAATCCAATCAATAATACCTTTGGAGTGTAGTTTCTAATAACAAGGGTGAGAAATCAGTAGCACAAGAAAAGAAAGCAGTGGATTCTCCATCTCTTGCCACTTTCAGGCACAAGCTGCTCACCTTCCTTGGAGCTATGCCTCAGCCAAAGACTATTTAGTCAACTCGCTGTAAGAAGTCCACAGTCGCAGTAATGTATACATCCTAGACTCAAAATCTATCATAGAGAATTAATTACCCTATGCAGGGAATAATCCTTTTCCATTGACTGTAAGAGGAGCAGAGGGAAACCAGCTCATTTTAGAGCAGGTAGCCTATCTCTAACTTCACTGTGTAAATAATGGTGAGGTGAATCCCATCCCACATACTATGTAAGACATCGGGGTGGATGAGCTAATGATCCCATCTGGCTTTTAAATCCATGAAAATCTCTGAAATACAAGCTGATTCAAGGGGCTACTTTCCCACACAGTCAGCCAACGTAACCAATTTCTGCAAGACAGAACTGAAGCCAGTCAAGATTTTTAAAAGCATATGCAGAGTTAAATACTATGATTTAAAAATACTGGAGAGTTTTGGGAGAAGGATTTACATTCTCCACTTCAGAGATAAAACAACGAACAAACGGGGATTAGGAAGAAACTACTCCTGTGGCTAAATTATCTCAGAGCTGACTGCTTCATGACTCAGAATCACAGAATCACAGAATCGTATAGGTTGGAAAAGACCTTTAAGAGCATCAAGTCCAACCGTAAACCTAACACTGCCAAGACCACCACTACACCATGTCCCTGAGCACCTCATCCAAACGTCTTTTAAATATCTCCAGGGATGGCGACTCAACCACTTCCCTGGGCAGCCTGTTCCAATGCTTGATAACCCTTTCAGTGAAGTAAAATTTCCTAATATCCAGTCTAAACCTCCCCTGGCGCAACTTGAGGCCATTTCCTCTTGTCCTAAAGGACTCCTTCCTATCTGCAACCAAACCAGACCTGTCCCATTTTATACTGTAATCATAAGACACACTTTTTAAATGTCCTGTGTTTGACCCACTCACCTTGTCCCAGGATGTCATGGGTTTGTGGTGCAGTAACGCTGCTCTGTTCCCACTGGAGGATCCCATGCACCAGGCACTGGTATCAGCAGATCAGCCAACTGTTCCTTGCGTTTGAGGTCTCAGTGGAAGAAAGAGACCACGGTAATTTGCTATGTGGCAAGGAATGTGACATTAAAAAGCTCGTTCCCCAAAAGTGGCCTATTATTATGGGTTTTATCCTTACTGAGACCATGTCCATCATGTGGCTCCATAGAAAAAGTGTGTACTCGTGACATGAACAGCTGACTATCTCCATGATACATCCCAGTGCCTATCTTGCATCAGGTTTCCAGTAACTTGAAAGGTCTGCCACATGCTTGTCACTATCAAAGACAGCCTACAGGACCAGACAGACCACGATTTGATCCGGTATAGTAACATCTTATTTAAATTTTACTTAGCTATAATTGAAATAGAGCCTTCTTCACAAGGCACATTTCCATGTTGGATATTTTTTAAAGTCCAGCATCAAAAGAGAATGTTCAATACAAAGACTACTAAATTAGCCTGAGAAATGAATCTAGGGACACAGTCTTACATTTCGCCTCCCAAATGAGCATGTAATTAAACATTCTTTTTGCCTTTGAGTAATTTCAGTGAGCTTGAAGCCTTTGGGCTACATTCTGAAGTAGAAGATTGATTTTATAGAGGTTTTGATGAAAAACTGGCAATATTTTTGAAATTTATTCCATTTCTGTACCACATCTGAGTGAGATTCATCCCCCTTATGATTCCAATGACTTCAGTGAAGATTGATGTGAATTAAATATGACTGGTGGTGCCTCATAAATTTCCAAATACCCACATGGTAAATGGTTCTGCACAGTTACAGGACCTGTGGCTTTGGATGTATCTACAGCTAAAGATATTGCAGCATGCTAGATTGCTATTAGAGGGTATTGTCACTGACATACTCTTAGAGTGCTGACTCTGCAGATGGCCACCTCTGCTCGCAACTACGAGACAGCTATCATAGCTGTTTTGAAATGGCAACAAAACACACCTCAAACCTGAACAGCGCTATTCAAAACATTGGCAGACCAGCCAGGTATGGTATAAGAAGTAAACTAACCACATCATTGTGGTAATGTGCCCAGGTTAACGAGCCAAATAGTTTATTGATTAATTAGTTATCAGGAGCATCATGCTTCCCTCATGTTTTCATTTCACCGTAAAGGTCTGATCTACTTACCACCTCCCAGAGTAGCCTTGGAGAGTATACATAATACTGCACTTTGTAGGAGAGACCCAACTTGAGGGTGTTTGTCAGTTGACGGAGATCATGGTCTGCCATGCTCAGATCAAAACAGGATCATCCTCCAGGAGCTGATTCAGCTTATTGTGGAAAAATACATCCACTTCTTGAGGACACAATCTGTGTTCCCTTAAGTCTGGCCAGAAGGTTGGGTTGGGCTTTGGATTCATTTCTCATCATGCTGGTGTGAGGTTTCCCTGGTACCTCTACTGTAATCAATCTTTTTGTCTGCTGATCTAGCTTATCAAAGTGGCATACTCATGAATAATTGCCTGAGGATATAAATAGTGTGCTGATTAGAGCCTAGGCATGACAGCCTAGCTACCTCTTGAACTCCAGATAGTGCTTTCCTTAAACCACCTTCTGTGCAAATATAAAGGACTTGAAACTTTTCTGCAGTGCTGGAGCCCAGCCCAGTGGGATTGCCTGGCCAGCAGGGGAGAGCAGAGTCCTGACACTCCCTGTCATGCCATGTGAATTAGCCCAGTAGCCAGAAATCGAGCCCTGAGCAGCCACACCTTGTGATGACGTTGAGCAGCAGACCTGGAAGTCACACAGGGACAGTCAAAGTATTTTGCTGCACAGAGCTCACTGCAGTGCTTGCAAAGTTCATATGCCTGAAAATAAAAGCTGTCTCAAGATCTCCATGGCATATCTATGCAAATATAATCACTGTTACGAGATACATGTGAAAGAGGATCATAAGTACATAGTATGTCAAGGTTTTATGGCTTAGCCTCTATAAATATTCTTCAGATTGCTTCCACAAGGTGATTATTAATCCACCCCTGGCTAGGTAAGAAAAGGAATGTTTTTAAATCCTTTTAATCACAATCATGGATTTTTTTAGCTATCTATCTGCCTCTATTTTTCCCTCTCTTTAAACAATAGAGAAATGGAGAAGTCTTGATAGGCTTTGGAAATGAATGGAATATAAAGGATTACAGTAAAGTATCTACAGTTTTTAAGATAATTTATCATGTTTAATTATGTACCAAAACCAAAGTATCATGCTTATAGAAGTAGATTTCAAGCTGATGACCATCCTTTGAAGGAGCCCACAGGTAACTCTTTCCCTGTTTACCAACTTAAAGCAGAAGTCGGTCCAAGCAAATAATGCCAGCTCAGATTGTTAATGTTTGTATAACCATTGCACTTATCAGCTTTATGGATTGGGCAAATAAGCCTAAAATCTAAGCAAATTGAAGGGATAAAAAGGAGAAGTGTCAGCTTGCTGAAATATCTGAAGTGAAGAACTGTACCAGATTTGAATTGAGGGTCCTGGTTCACAAGCTGTGCTGTCTCTCTGAATTAAACCCTCAACAACACAGTGTCTGGGGGCATTTCGGCATCAAGATTTCCATTCAGTCCACAATTTTAATGCCTGAAGTGACCTACTACATGGCCAAAACCAGAACACAGGGCGCAACTGGAGGAGGTATCACTAGTCATGACCAAGCACTCCTATATGAGAGCATTGCCAAGGAGAAAGGTCTAGACTGTGGTCAAGACGAGTGAGTCCCACACGTGCTTTCTGTTAAGCTAGTCGCAGCTGGAGACAACACAACCCTGAATCCCAGTGAAATCTATGTCACCCATCTTTAGACATCTACAGTCTAGACTTCTATACCTGAACTAGTCAACCCTGAGCTGCACAGGCTTTTTCCTAAGGGGATTCATCTGACCTGTTTTAGATGTCTACATTGGGATGAGCTACATCATCCCCTGGATTCAAGCGATTAAACTCCCAATGACTGTTAAAAGCCTGGGGAGACATATGAACACCTGTAACATGATGCCCCACAGCTCAAGAACCACAACAACAGTATGAAAGAGCAATGCTTCCAACACAGTACTCGTGTCTTGCCCAGCCTTAGTTGCCTGTCCAGAAAAGCAGAGACGTATTGCAAATCCTGTAGCTCCTGTATCATGTTTACCACACTCGCATGGCTATGATGGAGCATCTCAAATGACATCGTCAGCCTATGTTTAAGCAAACAAATTCCACCCAGGAAGCCCAACAAAGAAACTGTATAAGGGAGCAATGCTCTTTTTTAGGTACAAAAGACACAGTGGCTCCAGTAAATCTGGAAGATGGTCTAAAGATGCAGACTGTGGTGCACTGTGGTAACACTTCACTATCTACAGGCTCGCTCTTGACAGGGAGTGTGCTTGCTTTTGTGGCCACAATTAAAGAAACACATGTAAATACTGACCTTTTGCTGTCCAGGAATAGACCAAGTCTTGCACAACATGAAAAGAACAGAGATTTCCTTGCTGTGAAACTCATCCTGCTGGGGACTGCCTCAGCAAAGGCTCAAGCTCAAGAGGTTATCAGAGGAAGTATAAATGCCATCACTGCTCCTTAAAGTGAAACAGGTTTCACCCTGCTTGCACTAAAGAGTTAAAACCAGCCATCTCCCTTGCAGAGTGCATTTTGCAGCCTGTGGTTTGCAAGTGTGGCATGCACTGGCAGCAGAGAGAATACAGAAGTCAGCCACTATTGATACCTAACTCTTTACATGATGTTTGACTCTTGTCTGGGCCTGACTAGTTGCTCTGACATACAGTCCTATTTATCTGATCTGGGACACTTTTGACTCAGTTCAGGAAAGCCTTGAGTAAGTCCCCAAACAGGAAACAGTTTGAATAGGCTTTTAGCTTTAAGCACTTACTATAAACCCACCAGCTTCAATAGGACTTGAGAAACTGAAATTCAGAACAAGTCTACTTTTTTTTCCCTGACTATGGATAATTTCTTAAAATGAAGACTTAGCTGATTATAAACCCCAATTAAGAGATTCCTTGTTAGCTTTGCATTGTTTAAAATTATTATTTTCCCACTTGTAAGCAAATTGGAAGACTGGATTTCATTTTGGAGTTGATTATGGTCTCTCATTTTATAGTTATTCTTGGTATACAGGGTAGCAGAGGATCTTGGTTTGACCTGGGTGTGGATAAATGGGTAAATCAGAACATCTTTAGGTCTGCAAATAGCATCTGTGTATCTGATGTCGTGTCCTGTGGTCTCCACCCATACTGCTGAAAAACTTTGATGGAAAGTGTGGAAACTTGATGCAGTAAGTTTCCAGAGCCTCATGCATCATCGATCAGATATGCCTGGAACACACACATAAACAAACAAAAATTGGTAAGCTGCAGTTAAACAAGATGGGGATGACTCACTGCAGAGTGAGTACAACCCACTCACCTCCCCAAACAGTATGAGATATGGCACAGCTGCCTTTGAATTCACCCTCAGAGAACTAGTGGCATTAAGGAGGGAAAAGATATTGTAAGTTTTCTAGCCCAGCTGCTCTTGTCAATGGGTTGTTTTACGTGCAAAACACATCCATCACCCCAGTTTCTCCTGGGAATCTTGCCTGCTATGAATGCCTGAAGACAGGAGGATCTCAATAGGGTCAGCAGAGGTTTTTGTTTAAAAAGGTCGGTCCCCTGTCTTACCTGTGGCCAAAAACTTGGGTACCTGAGAACAAAATTTCCCATAAGCATATCCATGAATGCTTGATGCTGTCCTCAATGATTGCAATAGAATATTTGTTCCTTTGCCAACTGCATACAGCCCAGTTTTCAGGCTATCTCTGGACCAGGATGAACCAGTATGCAGATGCCACTCCCACCCTACACGAAATTGTGGAGCATGAGTGATTGCTCTTTGCTATTCCTAGCCCAAGTACTCGTTTGCTGACCAAAATGTGCGTGATGCAGCATGCAACACAAATATGAGAAACTGCTTTGCTCTGAAGGGTTTACAATCCAAGAGGTGGACACAGAAAGAAGACACTGTAAAAACACAGAGGACTGAGTGTAAATAGAGAGATAAGATAGCATTTAGGGAGAAGATTGATGTTATAAATGTCAAGCATCGTATTTTTTGTTGAAGCAAATAAATAAAACTTTGTTGAACCCTAGTGAACCTCACTGGGGCTATGCCAAGCCTTTAATACATGGGGAGCCAGTCCAAGGCAGGGCAACGTAGCACCTCAGAGGCAAAATCCACTACCAAACTCTTCTGCCCTGCAGAAAGGCCAGTCATCTCTCTGTGAAATCCCTTTCAGAGTCACCAGGTAATACAGGAGACATCAGCACAGAGCCTACACATCAGGAAAGCTTAATAAATTCAATGCCATTATCTTAACTCAAAAACACTGATGTTTCACTTCCCTCGACGTATATTATGTCGTCTTCTTGGATAATGTTTAGCTCTGCATGGGAAGCATACCTTTATAAGCCTGATATTTTCTAGATGGCTACAGCAGCATCCACAGTTTAAAATCTTTTTGCCTGAAAAAGACAGTGCCAAACCTCCTGGAAGATGGTTGCAATTCACAGGTATCAAAGTAATGCCATATACTTTAACTCCTTCGCTGTCATTCATCTCTTGATACAGAAAATGAGAACAGGGCCTCTCTGCGGAAATGATTGCTTCTGGAATATCATTATGTCATTGGCATTTACACTGTCAAAAAATGACAGAAACCGTGGAAAATCTGTTGTTGTCAATCCAGTTAAATCTAACACGATTTAGTCTGCAAATACCCCTGAATTAGAAGAGGGTTTCCTTGTTTTGTATAGTCAGTGTGGCAGGTTTGGGGCATGAAGCTATTTTCTACTTACAAGGAAAGAAGAGTTGTCTGGGAAAAAAAAACCCCACCAAAATAGTCTGGAAAATTACGTTTATGTGAGACAAATTCTTCCCAGACAGCATTCATTCAAGAGAACGAACTGTCATTTCTTATTCCCCCCAGAAACTGTTTTATTTTCCGTATGCATTGAAGGGACTTAGAACACAACACTTCTCTGCATTAGTAGATGTAACATTTTGCTAACATGTAGTAAGGATGCTTAATTTACTTGCACAAATATATCCTGGAGGCAGCAGATATATAAGAAATGCATCAGACAAGAGAATCAAGCAAGCAGCATAAACCCTTAACTGTGATATTAAGCAGCTCAACCAAGAGACCTGAACTGCAGCAGACAGTAAGTCTTTAAGATCTGATTCACAGTAAGAAGGGATGGAGGAAGAGCTCCCAACCATAATACCTGGTTGGACTCTTCCTCTCCAAGAGATTTTAACTCTGAGTGAAAAGGGACAAGCAGAGCTGTTCTCATTTCTTTGCTGCAAGAAGGATTTTGAGTAGCAGGTTTGAGTTGGAAACAAGGGATATCCCAGCTAAACAAACAGAAGAAAAATCAATGGTCTTACAAAGGGTGTTCGACTGCCAAAAGAAAACCCAGGGGGCTGCAGAAATTCATTCTGCACTGGTATGACAGTGGCATTGGTTTGTTTGGGGTGTGAGACAGTGAGCTCACGGGAGAGTCCTCCAAGCAGGCAGATACCTTCACATTAATCACTCAAAGAGTCTCTGATTTAATTTTTTTCTTTGGAAACAACCAGATTTCTGAGATGTATGATAGATAGTCAGCAAGTTTCTGACTCAGGTGGTTTCCTACCAAGCTGCAAAAAAACCCCCGCAGTTTGGGAGGAAGAGGGGGCTGTATTCTCCTCTCCTTATTCTCCATCGCCGTGCCCGAGCCCCAGCCTCCAGCAAGACCCTGTGATACCTGTGCCGCTTGCGTGACCGATGCTTGCAGGCAGCCCAGTGCTGCTGGGGAAAAGCCTGAATGGTCTGGGGGTACCGCCCAGCTGGCCAGCCGCCAACCAAGTGTACCGCTCTTGTGCAAGCAATTGACTTGAACACAGCTGAAAAGACCAAGGCCAGTCCGCTGAGATGAAAGAGCTCCCTCTTTGCATGCAAAAGAGGGGAATGAAGGCAGGCTTGAGTTTCCTGTTCATTTCGGAAGATGGTGGAAAATTAAAAAAAAAAAAAAAATCACAGGAGCTCTTGTGACAGATAAATCCCACTGAGTGTCCTGGTGTATGTTCAGTGCTTTGGATGTCAGATGGACCTTTCCTTATGCTGGAGTTGCACTTAGAAAAGAGAAGAAAGTAACTCATCCCCACAGGTGTAAAAAAAATGGGGTAGTGCTCTGCAGTGTGGCCACAAATGCTCTGCTGGGCATTGACTCCTGCTCTCGACCTCCTTCCCGGGGTCTGGATATCCATAAACCAGAGTCCACTGTCCCCCCAGGGCTCTGCCAGACTCCTCAGGGCTCCAGCACTCACAGTGCCCAGACCAGCTGGATGGACCATGCGACCTTCATTAATAGCATGAAGGCAATGAACAATGCTGACATCTGAAATATCATCTTTTTCCACTTTAATTCTTGCAGAGATGAATGTGGCAGTTCAGACTTCTCAAAACTGGTTTCAGGCTCCTGAAAAACTCAGGCAGATCCAGTCCCACAGGTTTTGGAGATTTTGTCCACAGCTGGTAAAGCCAGAGGTGGATGAAAGCTGGGATCTTGGAGAACCAGGACAAGCAGACAGCTTGGGAGAGGCCTGAACCTATTATTCACTATGTATTCACTTGTCAGTTTACACCATGACTTGCAACATTTATTTACAGCATGAAACAACATTTATCGCAGAAATTAGTTACAGTATAGAAATTCCTGTTTTCAGCTGATAAGGTCTTAAACACAATTTATGATATTAGCCACGGAGGTTCTCATGACCCAGTCAGACACTGTTTGGGGTTTGATCTATGGACACCAGCAGCAAATACTTTCTGTACACAGCAGCTCTGTGATGCATTTGACCAGCCTGTGTAAAATGTTCCACTTCCTGCCCCCTCCACAAAAACATCAGCTGTGTCACATCCTCTAATGATAAGGTGGAGCCTTTATCTTTGTCTCTAGGGCGTTGTGTCTCAGCCCAAGCTTTTAGCTTGTATAATCTCTGGTGTGAATCAGGAAGTTGATTGGGGGGTAGGTGTCAGTCTCTTCTCCCAGGTAACAAGCCACAGGACAAGAGGAAATGGCCTCAAGTTGTGCCAGGGGAGGTTTAGACTGGATATTAGGAAAAATTTCTTCACCAAAAAGGCTGTTAAGCATTGGAACAGGCTGCCCAGGGAAGTAGTTGAGTCACCATCCCTGGAGGTATTTAAAAGATGTGTAGATGTGGCGCTTAGAGCCATGGTTTAGTGGTGGACTTGGCAGTGCTGGTTAAACAGTTGGACTTGATGATCTTAAAGGTCTTTTCCAACCTAAACGATTCTATGATTCTAAGTTGGGTGCCCTGCTTCATGTGGCTTCTGCTGCCAGACTCTTCTTTGTGAGAGCAAAATGCTTCTTCATGGTGGCCACAACCTGGGAGGAAACCTACCTCCCCTGGACAGAGTTTATCTTAAGAAATATGGTTGTAGTGATGCTAGGTATTCTGCTTATCAGCTTTCTGCACACGTAACGCTGCCATTACTGCATACTCTCTCTTCCTTTGCTCTGCAAACCTCTAAGAAGAAAGTAGGCAGGGAGAGGCAGGCACCTTATTTCCTCTGTGTCTTTAGCACGTCATGTACCCTGGAGCGGTTTTACCATGTTCCCAGTGTAAATAGTGCTGTTTTAATAATGCATGGGTTTCTACTCACCTTAATTCATTCTATTTCCAGTAGACTGCCATCTTGAGTTCAGAGAAAGTTCTTGCTTGTTTGTTTGTTTGCATAGGTCTTTTTGGTTTGTTCTTTCTGAGCCTGAAGGGTTTTTTTTTCTGCCCAAATATAAATAAGATTTTTTTTATTATTATTTTTAAGAAAACTGTTTTATTCAAGTACTTCATGAGTGAATGGTCCCCTGTGGATATGTAATAGTAATTGCAAAGCTTATTTTTCTGCTCCCAGTGGCATTGATTGTGTGAAAATAAATGTTGAGTACTATGAAGCAATTAATCCTTAACTCTCCTGGGAGTTTGGTAGGTAATCATTACTATCTTTAGCTTACAGAGCGAGGTGAGCAACAGGAGCTGGATAATTTGCCCTTGCCCCAGAGACCAAGGACAAGATTGTAGTCTGCTTGTATCAAGTAGATCCTTTTAATTGAAATATTCCACTCATGCTCTTCAGATATTCCACGTTCTGCTCTGACACATCCACCTCTGCTGCTCTTATAGCTTTATGAGGCTATGTCATTGGACAGGTGGAGATTTCTAGAACTTCTCTGCTGGGTAACTGTTGGGGACAGTTGGGGACAGAAAGGGAAGACAGTCTGAGCTTTTAGCCCTGCTGGATGGTGGTCAACTTGCTTTAGATTTGTCCTAGGGCCACACCAGTGTCTTCACACAAGGTTACACCACACTGAAATGTGCTGCTGTGCTAGCTGGGTAGCTAGTTCAGAACTCTCTGTGTTCCACTGAACAGCAGAGACATAGATAGGAGATGAACAGGGACCATCAAGAGATGCTCCTCTGACTCTCAGAATAACCAAAGTCACTGAACTCCTTGGGTGGGATTCAGCTCCAGATCCAGGCACCTGAATCTCATTGTTGACACATATCTGTCTAAAGTCCCATAGCAGTCAGTGGAGAGCTGGTCAGTCCAGTCAGTGGAGCCTGGAGAGCAATCCAGCTCATCTTGCACAGACGTTTGGTTTGCCGAATCTCTCTTGAGGCTCCATTGACTTGAGGCTCCATTCACCTCCTAGATATAAAACCAAGCAAATGGAGCTCATAATTCGTCACAAGAGGGAAGGAGTCTTCCTATAATCCCTTCCTCTCACAGCTCTGATCTGAACTATTTGCAATGCCATAGCAGTGGTCTGGATGGTTGGCCTCACAGCCAGGAATAACATTTCTGCTCCAAGGGCAGTGGTCTTCATGGCTGAAGGTTCGCCTTTAAGGAACCTTTGTGGATGACATTTACTTGTGGAGCAAGGTATTGATACTTGGAGAGAACTCAAAGCAGATGGTAAGCGGAGGAAAGATGCTTTACAGAGGAGGTATTTAGAATTAAGGTAGCAGAATGGAGAGTACACATTCTCAAAAAACGTAGCTTTTCCTGGTGGTCAGAGTCGGGCATGGCAAATGATGTTTGCTGGATTTGTGCATAAACTAAATGTAGTGTGATGATTAGATCCTCTGTCTTAATGAAAGCTTGTAATATTTCTTCACGTCCCTTTCTGTAATGGTCTCATTTACTGAGATCCTAAGGGTTCTCTCTTCTGCTCTACTCACAAAAAAAAGTGAATAAAACCCAATGACATATTGAAAACCTCAATAAACATTTATACAACAGACTAGAGGACTTAACTGCATCTATGCTTATGCCCACAGTGCTTCTAGCCAAAGTGTGGTTAGTACCACTCAAAGCTCATAACTTTTAAAAGGACAATACACTGTCTGTATATTCTTCAGCCAGAAAAACCTGAGAACAGGCCAGGAAACAGTGTTGTAACCTATAACCTATCACACTGACAGTACTGCCTCACTGAGTCAGAGCCCACTTTATGTATCTTGTCTTTTATTAATACCATAAGCTTGACAGAGTAAAAGCTTTTTCTTTAATGTTAGTACAGCACAGTGTAATCCTGACCCACAAGACCCCTGGAGGCTGCAGGCAATAAAAAAATACAGATATAAAAATTAATAATAATTGTTAATAACCTTATAGTGCAATATGGCTTGAGTAAAAAGTAAGTATGAACTATATTCTGAGGACTAGACCTCCAGATGGTAAAAAACCCAAGAAAATCCCATGCATATGATATGATATGACATGATATGATATGACATATGATATGATAAGGCTGATTTACACTAGCTGAAAATCTGGCCCTTCCCAGTATTTTTGGCTTGAGCAATTGTTCTTGTGAAACCATCAAATCAAATGTGGTTTTCCTATCTTCAGTCTCACCAATCATTCACTGAAACAACTGGTTAGTGTTTCAGTTGTTTTAACTTTTCTGGTTTTGATAGTTATATGTAAGCTATAAAAGGGGCTCACAATATATATTTTATGGACTGTTCATAAAGCTGACAACTGTATATAAATACATTAGACAGCTCGTTTCAGTTTTAGCACCTTGTTTATCTTTCTTCACTTTTGAAAGCTTTTTCACCATAACATAATATCTCCCTGTACACACATGAACTATTTTTTTATTGAAGTGCCATGGCCTTGATTCTTAGCTCTTTTTACTGGGCTTGGTACAGAGTAATCTGAATTGTGAATGGTGAGGACAGAGATAATTCAGGTTCAGTTGGATGTTTGAAGCTGTAGCTACACTGAATGAAACCTCATCAGCTGTTTATATCTGCCAAGAAAGTCATTCAGCAAAGAGGTTTTAGGGCTATAGGCTGACTTCAAGTGGCAACTGTAGATATCTACCTACAAACACCTACATTTCATGCTTGTCATAAAAAATCCCTTTAGTCAGTAGAGTTCTAGTCAATGTACTAGTGCGGTTTAATGTACCAGTACTGTTTAATATCTTCATCAATGACATGGACAGTGGGATCGAGTGCACCCTTAGCAAGTTTGCAGACAACACCAAGCTGAGTGGTGCAGTTGACATGCCTGAGAGATAGGATGTCATCCAGAGGGACCTGGACAAGCTGGAGGAGTGGGCCCATGTGAACCTCATGAGGTTCAACAAGGCCAAGTGCAGAGTCCCACACCTGGGTCGGGGCAACCCCTGGTATTAATACAGGCTGAGGGATGAAGGGATTGAGAGCAGCCCTGCTGAGAAGGACTTGGGGGTCCTGGTGGATGAAAAGCTGGACATGAGCTGACAATGTGCGCTCACAGCCCAGAATGCCAACCATATCCTGGGCTGCATCAAAAGAAGCGTGGACAGCAGGTCAAGGAAGGGGATTCTGCCCCTCTACTCTGCTCTGGTGAGATCCTGTCTGGAGTATTGTGCCCAGCTCTGGAGCTCTCAGCATCAGAAAGACATAGACCTGTTGGAGCGGGTCCATAGGAGGGCCACAAAAATTATCAGAGGGATGGAGCACCTCTCCTATGAAGAAAGGCTGAGAGAGTTGGGGTTATTCAGCCTGGAGAAGAGAATGCTCTGGGAAGACCTTATTGCAGCCTTTCAGTACTCAAAGGGGGCTCATAAGAAAGATGGAGACAAATTTTTTAGCAGGACCTGTTGCGATAAGACAAGGGGTAATGGTTTTAAACTAAAAGAGGGGAGATTCAGACTAGATATAAGGAAGAAATTTTTTACGATGAGGGTGGTGAAACACTGGCACAGGTTGCCCAGAGAGGTGGGAGATGCCCCATCCCTGGAAACATTCAAGGTCAGGTTGGATGGGGCTCTGAGCAACCTGATCTAGTTGAAGATGTCCCTGCTCATTGCAGGGGGGTTGGACTAGATGTCCTGTAAAGGTCCTTTCCAACCCAATCTATTCTATGATTCTATGAGTCTATGATTCTATGTAGTCAATAGAGGCCAGGGCACAAGTCACTTTATCCCAAAGGATGCAAAACAGATTAGATAAAATGTGCTCAGTTGGCAATATTTAAATTCTAAACATCCACAATTAAATAAACTGCATCCATTTGCTAAGCTTAGAAGGCATTGATAAAGTCATACTTGTGCACCTCTCAGGTCATCATATTTCGTTCAGCTGCCCTGTCCTGAGCCCATCTTCCTTGAAAGGCATCCAGTCATTACGCAAAAACACAGAGATGGAGAAGACTAGACTGAGTGGAGTTTGCTAGGATCATTAATCACCTCCATTAATTTGCGGGGGTGGGAGGTCTCATTCCTCTTTTAAATTTTCCTGCTTTCAACTAACAGCCATTGCGTTATGCTATCCTCTTTTTTTTTTTCCTACTGAAGTGTCACTTGGTACCCAACATCATCTCCTGAAGCTGCTTAAATTTAAATAAGTCACCTGCCAAATTTCATTAATAAATTGGAGAATGAAATAGTTCATATTCTCCATTCTGGTGTTGGTCTGTGGACTGGATTTTGCTCTGATATAAGAAAGGTATTAAGATCTCTGTTGTTGCAATTAAAGACTTGGAAAGAAACTTTAGCTAAGTGTCCCAGCAGGTTTACAGACAAGATGTCCTACTGAATCTGATCAGTTGGTCGTATCTGCAGACACCTGTACTTCTTGGCAGAAAAGGGTGCACAGATCAACGTAATTTCATTTTGAAAAACAGGCTGCTAAACGAATATATTCATTATGACATTGGAGTAGGAGACTGCACTGGATAAATATTTGGAGTAAATTGAGAGCTCGCTCTGCATAGCAGTGGAATGATGCTGGTTAAACCAGCACAAGGCCTGGTCCAATGCATTGGTAATAAATTAGGGGGGACCTACAAAAAGAAATCCAGGGGGAGAGCTGGAATAAAAAAACATCTTAGATCCACCAAACCTGAAAGTCTTCCTCTACTGATTGATAAACAAGGAGACTTAAAACACAGGAAACCACCAACTGTTTATGCTACGTTTTGCAAATAATGAAGTCCTGTAGGTGGATGTAATTGTTGTGTTTGCAAAACAACACAGTGAATGTCTTCTTGTCTCTAATCCCAATGCAAATAATACATAGAAATATATTTCACAGTTTGTTTATGGAATGTGATGCTATTACTTTATTTAAAGTCACAAAGTGGAAAGCAGAACAGATGCACTGTGTTGGGCTTGGAGAGAAAGCTAAATGGGGAACATAACCCCAAGGGCACAGAACAGCAAATCCAGCCTTCAGCAAACTGCTGCATGAATCAGCTCTCAAAGATTGTCCTTCTAGACACTACTGTTAATAGCCGTTGTATTTCTGATTGCCAGGGGCAGAGAGGAAAAAAACACAGACAGGAAACACCGCAGTTGCTTTTATTTACCGCTACTATTACTCTCCACCAAAATTTCTTACATTTGTATGATATTTTCCCAAGCAATGTCCATAAAGATAAGACATTTTACGATGGATGCCTCAGCTCGGATTTTAATTACCTTTAAGGAAGAGGGTTAAATAATGGCAATGAGGTAAGGCAGCCACAGAGAAGATGCACTAGCCCAAGACAGTGATCACTGAAGTAACTGCTGCTGCTGAGGTGAAGAGGAATTAGATCAAGACTGAGATGAGGAAAAAAAATGCCTTCTGGTCTGCTACATCAATCTATTAGCAAAGACCCTGTTCATGACCAAGCAGCTACTACCCTCCCGACCTCACATCACAGCCCTGAAGCCTAGTAAAACGTTTGGCAGAGGTATGTCAAATGGAAACACAGGGGGGCAAGTACCAACCTCCCAGCAGTACAGTAACTGGAAGCTGAACTTCAGCGTAGTTTAGTGGAAAGTGAAGCAAATGAGCAAGACCTCCCACAACTTATAGAACTGATTTACAGACAGATAGGCTTAAAACAGAACCATCCTTTGGGGACATACATCGTGTTATTATAATACATCAGTAAATCAGCTTAATACTTAGGAATGTTCCTGTCCCCATCTACCCATGGCAAAAAACCAAAGGTTTAAACCATGACCATCACTATGTCACTCCATAAAAGCACAGTGCACCAACATTTTGAATCCTTCTGGCTCCTGTCCTTGTCTCAAAGAGGATACACAGGGACAAGAACAGGTACAGAAGAGGGCAAAAAGGATGCCAAAGGTATGGCACAGGCTCCAGGCCAGAGAACATGGGGCTTTTCAGCCTGCAAAAGAGGGACAGATACAAAATCTTAAGCCGCATGGAGAAGGAATGCATTTCACTGGCAGTGTAAGATTTGAGGGTGTGGGAAGAAATGAGCAGGAGGTGGGTTCAAATCAAACACAAGGGCTGCTCCCGGCACCGTGGAGTTCACTTGGTGCCTACAGGACATCACACTAGCTGGACCTACATCCAGGGCAGTCCGCAGGGCAAAACACACCATTCGACGGTGGTTGAGACTTTTCCTGTAAAATCATTGTCACGCGACACAAAAGCTTCAGATTCACTCTCTGCAAAGAAACGAAAGAGCAACATCTGCCAATACCTTTGCCTCTCCCCCCAAGGGAAATCTATCTTTAATAGGCTGCTTGAAAGCGTTCAGGCTGCATGAATAAATGAAATAAGCAAACATAAAGTGGCTATTATTAGCAGTGAGATGCAGTGACCAGCTAATCGGCCATTCCCCTGTCATTTTACGATCTGAACTGAGCTTTATATAGCTTTGTTGCGTGTTCAAATCTTTGTACAACTAATTGATGTAATTAACATCTTGTCCCGCTTTTTACACTGGCAATTATAAGCCACCATCAGGCCTATGATGAGAAACAAGAGATAGGACTGGGATTTTTCATATCAAATGAAAAGGGAATTTCATAGCAAAAGAAAAGGGAAAAAAAAGTCTTCCAGATACCAACAAAAGCACAGGTCTTTCCATAAAGGGCAAAGGGGGGGAAAGATGCTAAACTGTTATTTCTTACTCCTTGCATGTTATCTTTAACAAGTGAGTATTTTAGTGATTTCTTAACGAGAGCTAGAGACTGGATATAACTTTAGTATTTTAACCCATTAAGCCCTTTCCCTAAAAATGGCAGGTTTCCCGGTCGTGTTGGTAAGTTCAACAGCCTGGAATTAGGGAGCTCTCTCCAGGGCCTCCCAAATATGAGGATTTTGTTTTCTCTCCTCAGCAGGTGATTTAAAAGACAACAAATCTGTCCATCTGTTTGAGCTTGAAAATCTAGCAGGATTGAGGAGAAAAGAATAGCAAGGAATATACTATTTTTCTTATTGTTACCTTTATTTATGGGGCTTGTTTGGGTTTTCACATTAAAGCAAGGCTATACCTGTGGTTCCTCTTGAGTTGAAAAGAGCATTGCCCTTAATATGAAATTAAATGTTCCACATCATGCAGGAGAGGGGAGGGATTTCCATATTTGCATCAAAAATGCAGGTCAATCTGGTCTTGAGCTGTTCTTCCAAAATGAGAAATTCAGAAATGTCATGTCACCGACCTGCACCTTGGAACCTTTCTCTCTGTTTCTGGGGAGAAGGACAGAGAGAGGACATGCAGATTCACTGAACTGGGCTGGGATTAGCAAACTTTGGTCCACCCTTCCAACCAAGCAGCTATTTCAGAGGAAGCCAGATGCCCCAACCAACCATTCCTCTCCTTTCCCAGTAGTGATGGGTTGCTTTCCCAGCACAACTCAACCCACTTGTAGAGCTCATGGCAATGTCTGGGCTATCTCCTGTGCCTCTATCTACTACCCCCACTAACAAGACCATTTCCCATCACCCTCCTCAATGTCTCTCAGGGCGGAAGCCAGCAGGGAGCCCCAGGCTCTGCAAAGAGCTGAGATGCTTTTGCACTTGCAGGCTGTGGCTCTGCAAGCTTCTCGCTCTGGAGCTGGAGGAACCCCATAGTGACTGCAGTGGCTGGTGGGTGAAAACTGAAAATCAAGCTTTGCTGCTTGCCTCAGCCTCTGTTTCTTTCCAGCCCATTGCAATGATTTAAAAAAAAAAATTTAAAAGGGCAAAAAAAGAGAAAAAAAAGAAGAGAAAGGTGGAAAGGAGAGAAATTAACAAAGGAAGCAAAAAGGAAAGGAAAGGAAAGGAAAGGAAAGGAAAGGAAAGGAAAGGAAAGGAAAGGAAAGGAAAGGAAAGGAAAGGAAAGGAAAGGAAAGGAAAGGAAAGGAAAGGAAAGGAAAGGAAAGGAAAGGAAAGGAAAGGAAAGGAAAGGAAAGGAAAGGAAAGGAAAGGAAAGGAAAGGAAAGGAAAGGAAAGGAAAGGAAAGGAAAGGAAAGGAAAGGAAAGGAAAGGAAAGGAAAGGAAAGGAAAGGAAAGGAAAGGAAAGGAAAGGAAAAAGGGGAAGCAGAAATGGGAGGGGAAGGGTGAAAAGGTGTAAAAAGTGGGCAACGGTAAAAAGGGGAAAATGGGGGAAAAGAAGGAAATGGGCAAAAAAGGGAAAATAAGGGAGAGAAGGGAAAAAGAAAAAAGAAGATGGAAAAAAGGGAAACAAAGAAAAAGGGGAAGGGGAGGAAAAGAGTGAAAAGGAAAAACGGGAAATAGGAGAGAAAGGAGGAAGAAAGGGGGAAGAGAGGAAAAAGAGGAAAAGGGAAAGAAAAAAAGGGGAAAGAATAGGAAAAAAAGAAAGGGAAAAAGGAAAAGGGAAAAAAGGGGCGGAAGGAAAAGGGAAAGAGGGAAAAAAGGAGAAAGGAAGGGGAAAGAAGGAAAAACAGGAGTAAGCGAGAGAGAAGAGAAGAGAAGAGAAAAAAGGAGGAAGAGGCAAAAGAAGGGAAAATCAATAAAGAAGAAAAGAAGAAGGGGGTAAAAGGAAGGGGGAGGGAGAAAACAGGGGGAAACGAGAGGAGAAAGGGGGAAGGAGAAGGAACGAGGGGACCCCCCTGGAAGCGCAGCCTCCCCGCGGGCCCGGCGGCACCTGGGGGGGCGGGCGGGAGGCGGTGCCGCCCCGCCCCGCGCAGGGCAGGCGGCCGGGGGCGGCGGCGCGGGCGGCTGCGGCGGAGCGGCGCGGAGCGGCGCGGAGGGGCGCGGAGGGCGGTGGTATCGCCTCCTTCCCTCCCTCCCTCCCTTCCCTCCCTCCCTGGATGCGCTCAGCCCGGCAGCGGGAGCGGAGCCCCGCGCTGCCCGCAGCCGCCGCAGCGCCGGGACTTTGCGGTGCGGGGTGTCCTCTGCTCCGGCGCGGGCAGCATGGAGTACGCGGTCCTGGCTGTCGTGGTGCCGCTGCTCGGCTGCCTCTTCTCCGCGGTGAGTGCGGCCGGTGCGCGGCGGCGGGACGCTGCGGGCTGAGCCCCGCGTCCGCCGTGCCGGGTTTCCTCTCCTTGGGCGCGGGGGTTTATCGGTTTAGCCTCGGGCAAACTTTAGGCAACTTTGAAAGTGCTGTTGGTTTAAGGCAGGTGTATCTTTGTGGGCTTTCCTTTCCCCCCGATAATCTAGAAAATAGCGATCGCTTAATTTTCTTTTTGTTCAAGGTACGCTTGCTCTTCAGGAGTGAGAGGGTTTCTTAAGCTAGAGGAATTCACTTCGGGGTTTTAGTGTTTTATTTCAGGACTGGCTCGTGGTTTCATTGCCATTCAGGTTTGCAGCCTCGCTTTCGGTTTGCTTTGGTTTCTGTTCAGGAGCTTGATTGTTTCGTGCAAAGCTCCCCCCAAAACTGAGGATAACGCGATGAAATTTCTCAGAGGCGCTTCAGCGGCAGGGCGGGGGGCTCTCCGACGGGACCTTCCTCAGGCTGAAGAACAGCCACCCGTGAGAAGTTCGGCAAAGTGCTGCTCTTTGACGCTTAAACCTCACGTGGATGCACTGTTTGAGGAAAGAGCAGAAGCTGGGAGCAAAGGATGTGTTTTCTGGCTGCTGTGTGCCTTCTGCTTATAATTTCCATGCTTCCAGGTCCCTGATTGGGGCAGTGCTGTTACCTCCCCCGCCGCAGATGGCTCGTAGCACGGTGTAGAATTAGCAAATGGGATTGTTTCTCCTGGCGATGTGTCTGTGTGTGCACACACACGCACGTGCATGCAAAAGCTAATTTTCTGTGCAAACAGCGAAGGCACGGGGGTCTGCACATTTCGCTGATGCTTTGTTCTTGCGGCTTGTTTCCTTGCAGCGTATGATTTCTAGTGAGACTACTCATTTTTATTCAGCAGGCTGGGGTCCCCCACCCCAGGTTGGGTGCTGGCTGTGGCTCAGTTTCCCTCTTACTTCTAATCTTCTCCCACGCTTGTTTTCTCTCTTTGGAAGGTGAGGTTGCCTTACCAGCATCCGCTTGAGTTGGGTGAGGTTGCCCACGGGCACTAGGTTATGCCATCGGTACTTGGTTGCAAGTCGCTTCTGTTTCCTCTGCTCAGCTGGTAACAGTGGTTCACGCGAAGCAAGCAGAGTCAGACCAACCAAGCTGAGCCTCGGAGAGTGGAAAGTAACCCAGATTTGGCCCTGCATCACTCATCTCTCCTTTCTTCTCCCCTTGTCCCTTAAGAAATGAGACAAATGGACTTATTTCAATTTTTTTGGCTGTCACCGTGAGCCACCCAGCCATCTGCATCGCCAAAGACTTTCTTTGAAGAACAACAGGCTGGGAAAATGGATTTAAGTATTAGAAAAATGGCCAGGCAATTAGTTCCTGGAATTCTACAGGCTTTGCTTTAGGGAAGATTCAAAATAGCTCATGTCCAGGGCTGGAGCTGGGGCAATGAGAAGGGGGCAGCGCTGTCATCAGCTGCTGGAGCTGCTCCAACTCCCGCTTCCACTGAAGCCCGTGGCAAAAATCCCATTTCTTTAAACGTTGTTGGCACGAAGAGGTCCTCTGGGGCCAGATCCTGTAGAGAGTTAAGTCACGTAGTCTGCTGAAGTTCAACATGCAAGTGTTGGCAGGATCAGGTCCTTAGGCTGGTGCTCTTGGGTTGATCGTTGCTATCAATAAGCACAAACTCCTAAAGCTTTGGGACAACAGCAAGGCACAGCGTAGTGCAATCCAAGGGCCTGTACTGGTTCCTTTTCAACCCTTTTATTATCTTGTTGTTTCATGCTTTATCTCACTTCCTTGCCCTTGGTTTAGTGGAACCGTCAGTTGCTTTCTCATTCTCTTGTTGTGTTAATGTTCCTGAGACCTGGTTCATACTAGTGGGTTGGAGATTCAGATGCTCTTTATCAGCACTGATCTGCAAGGTGACTAATACTGAAGTGCCTCAATGCTAGAGAAAATCCCTGTTGTTTTCGTTTCTCAGTTTAAACCTGGGATTCAGTGCTCATTTTTGAAAATAATTCTACAAAAGTAATTCTACAATTGTAACAACCTGGCTCTGCAGAGGTTTTTTTCTTATAATTTATTGTGATAATTTTTATTGGTATGTCCTTGGAAAAACTTTGAACGAGAACGACTGGCTGATCGGGAAGTTCAGTGCTATAAAACTGTGGCAGCCATGTGGTTTCTAATTGCTGTTACAAACTTTTGCCTCTGCCTCTCATGATCTACAAATGTGGCAAAAAAGGAAATTGGGCAAATCTCATTTGCTGTTGTTCATCAGCCCATGCTCACCAGAGACCTGCCTCCTGCAATGGTCAGCTTTTAACATTTTGAGGAAAAGTGCTAAAGTTGGGGGGGGGGGCATGGTGTAAATCCAGAATAATCCCTATTAGGTTCTAGTAGGTCAGTTTACCTTTTTAGGGGTGTAACTAAGATAATCTGGCCCGGAGAGCTACAAATTGGACTTTTTTTTTTTTTTTTTTTTTTTTTTTTCAGTGTGTGTCTAGTAAATGAGATGTGGGTAATTTGAGCAGTTGGTGGATTCCACATGCCTTCAGACTGTATGCTTGTTGAATTAGCCAAGTGTGTTCAGCTGGTGTAATTTGTGCTTTTCTTCAGAGTTTTATTCTGCTCCAGCCATGAAGCAGACGCATGATAGAAAGGAATAAAAGACTCAGATCTGATCCTTTAGCAGTCAATGTAAATTCTGGAAACAGGATTGTTATAAAAAAATCAGTTAAATTTAAGCTCATGGGACAACCGCTTCAGCTGTATCTGCATGTCTTTCATCCTGTCATTGTCTGAGAAGTTAGATAAATACATTTGAACCATAATAATCAATGTTTTTGGCAAAGAGGCAAGGTACTCGCTAGAATCTTCTAGCCTAATTCCTGCATCCAACACAAAGATCCTTCAGCAATGACAACTTGTGTTTAACAAAGGCCTTGCCACAAAACCTCAATGTGTTACTGGGTGTACGATTTATTAAATTTATACATGTATAAATGCATGACTGACTTTATTTAAAGCCATCTAGGAGAACCAGTTGCCCAACCCTGTATCTGGGTAGCTCGGAAAGTCTCATTGCCTCTCTATGATGTTGAAAGTTTTCAGAGTATATATTTTCAGCAGCACATATATTTTAGAAGCTCTTATTTAGGGCATAACAAGGCAAAAGAGCAAAATGGGCAAAAACACAGTATCTGAGGAAAAAAATCCTCTGTGGAATATTTAAGGCTGTTTCCAACAGCGCGTTGCTCCAGCCCACCAGCATGTCAGCAGGGGGATTCACACCATAATTATCACACCCTCCCCGCAGCCGAGAGGTCTGTCTCCAGCAGGGAAACTCCAGAGAACCAGACAGGAGGGGAATCGTGATGTATCATAAAAGGAGATGAGTCCACCAGGGTGGTTTTTAAAAAGAGGGATAGCTGCCAAATATTCAGCATCAGGAGGCAGATGGGACCATGGACAGAGAAAGCTGCCTGGCTTGTGAATTTGGGTGTGTATGTGTCCCTTGTTTCCTTTTCCCCCTTTTTGCAGTGCTTTAGAAATACTCTGGTTCAGACTCCTTCCCGTTGAAATATCAGCAGTGGTGTGACAGCCAGAGGGCTGCACCAGATAAAAATGCAAAGTAGGGTGTGCTGCATGTTGTGCTAAGTCCGTCCAGTGCTGACTTGTGAGGCTGCCGTGACATTTTGTTCTTGTTTTCATTGTTTCGTAGCGGCTTGACTTTGCTGAGTGGTATTTGTCTCTTCTCACTTGAATATCCAAGGAGGGGTCATGGTAGTTGGTGGATGCAAAGCAGGGAGGGGTGCTCTGCACATTTTGGAAATGGGCAACTGGGGCATGAGTAAGTGATGGGACCATGTCATGAAAGAGGTGTTTCAGCTCTCCTGAGGCACTGACTGTGAGGCTGCCTTGGAAATGGCAAACATACAGAGTTTCTATTATTTTTTGGGGGAGGGAGAAGGATAGCTTATTCCCTTTACCAGATGGTCTCCAGCAGAAACAACAAGAAAGACTGGTATCTTGTCAAAATCCATCTTCTACTTGCCACATCATATGTTCGATTAGTCTGGTAGGACTGGGAAGCTACCTGGTATTTGGGCTAACTTGTAGACACAAATCTTTGTTGGAGATGAAGAAGAGAGGGAAGAGGCACAGGAAGGATATGTCCCTCAGCATCAAGTGTCCCATTTATTGGCAGTCTGAGGAAGGGCACCAGACACTGTGTAGATCAATGAGACCCAAGAGGAGGTGATTTTTTTAAGTCAGACCTGAGTGCACTTGGAGGAGATTTGTCACATTCTGCATGGCATCTATGGCTCAAATTCAGGAAAGGATTCAAATTATCTGTGCAGAATAAAAACTGTTACTCAAGTTTTGATGAGGAGCAGGACTTAGCTTGGTTTTATGAACACAGTAGGTCATGTCCCGCCCTCAGACCAAGGCAGCACAAGCGTGGCAGTGTCATTTCACTGCTGCGAATGGGATCACTGCTGCATCTTGCGGGCTCAGTGGAAATGGATATGTGGTTTTCCAATGCCTGGGAAAGGTTGTGTGATTAAATACAGCCCCATTCTCTGGTCTCATCAACTTTCTCTCTTCTGTATTGGAAAGAAGAGAAAAGCCCTTTGTAAGAACCAAAATCTAGGAAATGCAGCCAAGAAAAATCCTCAGTCGTGGGCCAAAAACATAGACAAAATGGGTTGGAGGTGCCTGGAGACCCCAGAGCAGGAGGGGCTGGCTGGAGTTCTGGCCCAGCAGTTGGATGGAGAGCATGGATGGACAGACAGAGAGGCAGGTCAGAAGCTCCTGCTCCCTCCATGAGACTTGCCAAGCCTGCCTGTGCCGTGGCACTGATTTGTCCTCCTGCCCCATGCAGCCGGGCAGGGTTTCCCTCAGTGAGTGCTGAGCGCTTGCTGTTTCACTGCTCCCTCCCTTCCACGCTCCCAGATGTTTTCCAGAAGTCACGAGCTCTTACAGCTTCATTTGGGTGGGAACTGAGCCAAGAGGGGAGATGTCTTTGCCTCTGAAAATGAGATCCCAGAGGATTTGCAGTGGAAGAAAAATAGACCCTACATTTCAAGGTATGAAAGGGGCAGGGAAGTGATGCCAGCCATCAGACTGGCCTCCATCCAGAGCTAACACAGCTAATGCCATGGCAGGGAGGTCCTGTGCATGGCTGGGGAAGGCTGTTCATGAGCTGAGTGGTCTTCTTGTCACCATGCCCTTTTGGAGTAACCTGCAGCTTGCTTGGCTTCATGCCTGACCACCAGGGATTTCTCTGGGGTGATTCCTTTCTCTGGGCGTGAGCTTCACCTTTCACATTACAAGACCCATGACGCAGGGAGAGTTCATTCATTAGTACTCAGAAAGTGCTATGGGGAAGGTTTGAGAAGAAGATGGGCTTCCTGAAGCCACTGGGTGCTGGATGCTCCTTGCATCATTATACAGCCCTTTTATTTGTTGAATGGGGTGATACCAGACTTCTTCAGCACTGAATATTTAGAAAAACCTAAAGGCTTCTGGAGATGTAAATAAAAGTGCAAAGTTTCTTTCTGATAAGGATGTTGTTAATAAAGTACCAAGATTTTCTGTCCTGAAACTTCAGCTTTATTAGAAGCATCTACTGGCTATTAGCTTTGCTACAAATCACTTTTAAACTGCTTAGCCTCATGCATAAACCCTAATAGGGAAGAGCTATAATAGCAAGAACACTTACATTTAATAATTGCCATTTCGCACAAATATAAATAGCCTATGTGAACACGGCTTGACCTGCTGGAAGGAAGCAGGTGAGGTTAAGAGGCGGAAGCGGGTGCGATATTTCTTTGATGTTATGGTCCTTGCCTCCGATATTCTTTCCCCCACTCATACATCAGTCGCGTGGATGCAAGGCAGATGCGGTGCCCTGAAGTCAGTGCAGCCCTGGTATGAAGTTAGCGTAGGTGGCATCAGAACTCAGTCCAGTAATTCTTAGATGGTTGGTTTATAAAGTGAATTTAGGGATATTTTTATGCACAGGGATATGTATTGTGGGTTGCTTAAGGCTGGAAGACACACATTAGTGCTGCTTTACTGACAGTTTATTGTGCCAGATTTTATCTGCAGCACTAACTTTTATATATATATATATATATATATATATATATATATATATATATATTATTTCCAGGACTTAAAGACCTATTTTAGCTTCTGAGCTATACATGCATTTTAGACACCCTGATGTACTTTACATTAACAAAGTCACTTTTTCCAGTCGACTGAAACAGTGGATAAACTCCTCCATTAGTCACATTAGGTAGATTTCTCACCCCCAGGGCAGTCACTAACCATCCATTTCACTGTTTGCACTGCTGGGAGGTGGAGACTTACACTTCTGTTGTTTGCATTTAAATTCAAGTGTTAGAACTGAATTGGGATTATTTTCTAATTCAGAACCAAATCGGGATTATTTTCTGATGCATTTCACTAGTGGGCTGGACAACAGACTTCGTGATGCTGTTTATCAAAACTCCTCTGGGCGTCAGGACTTGGCTTCATTGATTTGCATTGATTTAAAGTTGAGAAGAGACCAAAGGAACTGAATACGGAGGCTGCAGTGCTCTGTTTGCTGAGCCACCGTCCCCACGATCCCCTTCTTGCTTTTGCAGCAGGCTCAGGGATGTTCCTACTCCTGACAGTTGGGAAGCTGAGTATGAGCTCCACGTTTTTTTAATCGTCATCCCTGTGAAATTGCACCTCATCAAGAGGGAAGGGGAAAAAAAAAATCTATTTAAATACAATTCTTGTCTGGAGGGAAAAATGTCAATACTTGGTGTCTCCTTTGTAAAGCTGAAATCTATTGGGTGTCTTTTAAAAAAGATGTTTCTTCAGGGCTCCAACCTTGATTCTGTGTTTAACAGATGTTTCAATTAATACCTGGTGATCTGTAACATCACAACCAACATCTGAGCAGTGAGTGTCTCCAGGGCCCTTATAAATGTCATTGTCTATCACAGCTAATCAGTCTGTGAGCTTCCTTGCAGGTGACCTCGGGGTGGGATTCACCTTGCAGATTAGGACACCTACGTTTCGGCATTTCCGTGTAGGTGTCTACGTGTGACCCAGATGGTCTGAGCTCCTGTTGTGGTCAGCAGTGTTGTCAGGTTCATGTCAGCTGCCTGCTCTCAGGCCATTTGAGATGCAGGAAAAGATCCCGTTGTCCCACATCATCCCTTTCTGGAGAGCGAAGCCCCCGTAGATGCGGTGTTACCTGCCGGCCCCACGTGGATGCTGTGAACGCAGAAAATAAAGTTATCTCCAATGGCACCACATGCCTCCATTATGCACCTTTTTGAACCCTCATTGACTTTAGTGGCAGTTCAGTCACCCTCAGGTAGACACCTACGTTTAGAGATCTTAAGCTGCAAGCTGAATCCCTCCCCAGGTTTCTCTTGTGTTGTGTAAGAATGAAAAAAGAAGAAAACCTGTTCACGCTGAGCTTTTCCCTGCAGCCTGCTTTATTCATTACTGAAAAGAAGCTTTTATTTCATCTTTCCTAAGTGGCCAGACTGCTACAGTTCGCACTTTGAGGAAGGTATCCCTTTGCAAGGCAAAAAGGAAACAAAATTAAATATACTGAATGTGATGCCCACCCCCACCCCCCCAAAAAAAATAAAAATCTGTAACAACTGTGTACAGTTGCAACAAAATTAAAAGCTGCTTCAACACTGACACTCAGCATTTTTATGCACCCGGCTTGGAAACAGCCAGAATCCAAATCCTGCTGGAGATTATACTACTTCCACCTTTATTTTACTGTAGCCAAATTCAACTCTTATCTTAAGTGAAAGCAGTGATTACTTTTTTTATAGCTTCTTTCCCATTACAGACCCCTAGCCATTTATCATGGGAGGGGTGAACCCCTTTAGAAAGTTCATCCCATTCCTGGCTATGTGGGACTTACGTATTACTTTTTTTTTTTTTTTTAAGTCACCTTTCACAGCCCTCAGGAGTTTGCTGAGCAGAGATTAAACCCCACTGCCCTGGCAGATGTGCTTTCTTGCAGAGGGAGGGGGTGAATGGGATCCTGCCCAGGACGGGTCAGCGCAGCAGCACTAGCTGATGTGGTTGCGTGCCCTGCTGCTGAAGCCGCTTCATCCTCCTTGCCATCAGTGAGTGGGCTCAGTCCCGAGCTATGCCCAGTATTTCTTGGCTGCTTTTTCCCCTGTAATTTGGGGCTAATAATTTGGGACAATTCAGCGAGGAATACAAAGGGATGTGGCTACTTTCTTCCCCTTGCTGAGTCCTGCCATGTGCTGGGAGCTACACGGAGGGCTGATGGAGCCCCTCTGCCAGCCTTGCGCTGGCTGGGGACCCCTTTGGGACCCCCTCCCTGGGGAGGTCACGGGGGTTTCCTATTGCCCCGGGATCATTTCAAAGCAGGGTGTAAGTGCAAAAGAGACAACGCTGAAACAAGCCACTTGTTTCCTGCAATGTCTGCATCCATCTATTTGGTTATTTTTCATTTTCACTCTGGCTCTTAACCATAATGAGGCTTTTCCAGCTTTTTTTACAATAGAACCAGGTTTTCTTTTGCTTGACATACTCGAAGGCAGAGAAAAAAGCTGCTGCTGAGACTGTTCCCAGCTTCACAGGGCACCGAAAGGAGGCCAAAGACTACATGAAGAATTACTGATGTGCTCAAGTGTTGACTGCTAGGCTGCTTGCGTTTTTGGGGAGAATGACATTAAACACGGCTGCAGAGCCGTGTGGGTCTCAGCTATGCTGTGCACTTAATTCCAGTCCTGCAACGATTCCTCTCAAAGAATTTTCCCAGCCCTTCTTTTTTGTTCTACTCGCCAGCTCTTGTTGTGCAGTTCCCTTTTTGCGCAGTTTCTCTGTGCAAAGCTTTTTTTGCCTTCTGGAGCTGGTGCTTTGCACTGACTGGGGGCATGGACCGTGGTTTTGGGCGCAGGAATTCTTGCTCTTTCATCGCCTACATGCAATTTCTTTTGCAGCACCATTTTTGGCAAAATTGAACTTTGTTCCTCCTTGCCCCCCCTCTCTCCTCCCTCCCCTGGGAAGTCATACACGTTTTGGCAAACAGTATGTCAAAGGCTTATCTTCAGGCTGTTGTGTACAATGCAGATGAGGCAAGGTTTGTCAAGAGAAATAACGGCTTATATTGGAACAACTGAAATATATATATATTTTTTATATATATAAATAAATACTAAAATATATACTTTCAGGCATAGCAATAGTTCCTGAGGTTTAAAAGAGAAACAAAGCTGAGTAGCAATTGCTCTGGGTTTAGCCTGAAGATGTTTATCAGTGGGACAACATGAAAGAAAAGTGTGCTGGTTGGAGAGAGTGGCTTATTGCAAAACCATCGCTACCATCCTTCTGTGTTATAGACCTACAACGTATCCCCAAAAGCCAAGCTCACAAATTAACATTCATGGTTCTGCTGGGCATTAAAAACTTGGGACTAAATGGAGACATTGATTTTTATGACATGCTGCAGTTTTCTTCACATCTCGCCACCTGCTAGTTTCTTGCTGTTGCAGAGGTGATAACTCTTGCCCACCCCTGCAGTCCTACAAGGGCTGATGGTCCTACCACCTCCTCCCTGGCTAAGTGATTTGTCTGCTCTGCAGGTGCTAATTACTCTTTTTTTTCTGTAATTAACTAACTTGACTAAACACAGAACAGATATTCCAGACCTATGCATAGCCTGAAGTTTCCTGAGTGTGTTTCAGGGTTGGAGAGCTTCAAAAGCTTTTTTTTTCTCTCTCTAGCTGTACTAGTCGGTCTAATAAAAAATATTATGTCCCATATATCAGTAGTCGATCATGGCTATAATAGCACTTAATAAAACTGTGGTATGAGATGTTGCTTTTAGAGATCCATTCATTTTGGATGGATCTAGTTCTTTTGGAGATGGCTAGGTTGGATGTCCGTCCGTGGCTGAAGTTGCGCTGGAAGTCCATGACCTACGCTATAATTAAATTTACACACTGTGAGGAAGAGTCTCATAATGTTGGCATGTGTATTTGTTCCTTCCACTTTGACTGTTGTTTTCATTTGGATCTTACAAGCTTGCAGATACAAGGCAGGAACAACTTTTACGTCTTTCTAGGTCTTTGCCAACTTAGGGCTCGTATTGTATTTGTAAGGTTATTTACCTTCAACTTCTTAAAGTTCACTTTTTTGCTGTGCTCCTTTGACTGGGAAGCTGTTCCCAGAGCCAGGCAGCTCTGGTGGTTAAACTCTGTTAGCCAAGACCTGATGGTTTTGTAGATGGAAAGGAAATTAAAAATTGGAGCTTGCTGCCTAGGGTCTACTTGACCTGAGCCTCAGAAATGTCTTAAGGGACCAATAAGCACCTGGAAATATTTTTAAACCTAGCTATAAAGCTGAAGCTTTGGTTGCCTGTTCCAATTTTTTACCACATATTGTTGTTACAGGGAGATAAGACAAAACTAGGATTTATTGAAGGGCCATCTTCCAGAAACACTAAATTCATTTGTGGAAGAATAGATAAGTAAAGGGCTGAGTAAAGGATTTTCTAAAGGAAGGACACCTAGTGTGCTCAACAGCACTATATTTACCCTTTGGAAGAGATGCAGAAGGGAAAAGTGTCCAAGTGACTGTTGCAAGCTGTGATGGAGGCATCAGGGACCGGCCAGGACCTGTGATCCCAGCATGATATTTGCCTGGGGATATGGTGAGGGCTGGGATGAGGGAGAGGAGGAGATTATAGTACCGTATGGAAGTGCAGCTGGGAGCAATGGGCAAGAGAAACATAAGGGCAGCAGTCATGAACTCCAGCTGCAAAGAGGTTAGGAACTGCAGCCTTTAGGTAGATCAGTTGTGGAACAATTCCACGTTTGAGCTGAATCTCTTGTGCAGGTTGATCACTGGGTCTGCTGATCCCACTTGGATCGCCGCTGTCTAGAAGCATCCCAGAGCTGTAGCACTCCGAGGGACAGCCTGTGCTGGGAACGCCGAGCAGCCTAGGTGCAGTTGTATCTCCTGTACTGCCTTTTCCCAGTATGTTTTTTCTCAGCATATTGCTCTAATAGTGTATTTCTCCTCCTGTTCCTCTCTGCTGCAGATTTGACAGGATTTGTTATGGCACAACTGAAATCATCATCATAATAAAACAGCAACTGAGTCTTTGATTTGGGCTTGCTTTCTTCCCCACTACGGGACTGCTGAAAAGTCAAGTCTCTGTTTCTAGAAGGGGTATTAAAATGCTTGGCAGGTTGGTGCCCCTCTACTTTGTAATTATTTCTTCTCTGCCAGTTCACCACTCAAGCTTCCTGGGCTGTCAGCTCTGGAGACAAGTATTAAATATATATTGCAGCCCTGGGAGGAGAGCCCAACCAGTCAGAGTACAACACACCTAAAAATAAATGCTTATTTCCCTTGCAGAGTAGCCTGGGGAGAAGTACAGGCAAGGAACAGTGTCCACTGGGGTAACCATGAGTGGAAGGAGATGAACCAATAAATTCAGCTGCAGCTGGAGAGAGGCAACGGTTCAGGCACAGGATGAAGCTGAGGAGCTCTTAGTTCTGTTCCAGGGTCTGTAAAGGAACTTTCTGCTAGGGATGGTCTTGCAGCTGAATGCCTAACACCCAATTTAGAAATGAGAAAAATAGACTTACTTTACTTGCCCTTTGCTTATTTCTTTTCACTTTTGTCTGCCTAGATCATAAAGACTTCATAGTTAGTGTTTGGCTAGATTAGCTTTGCAAATCAATGTCATGGGGATGATGCGGTTACCCCCTACATGTCCACTTGTGATAATGTCGAGGAATGGAAGTATCTTCTAGAGTGAAGGGCTAGTGCTGGTGCCGGAGTGTTTCTATGCTCGATGGGATTGAATGTGGCTGGGTGTGGGAAGGTTTGTAGCAGTGAGGGGAGTGATGTGAGAACAGCGTGCCAAGAGCAGCACTGAGAGCCAGAAAACCAACTTCTTTTGTGATGGAGGTTGGCCCATTTCTGCCAGGGATGTGTTGTCTGTCACAGGGACTGCCTCAGAAGGAGACTTCCCATGTGATGTGTATATTATTCAGCTGCTATGCAGGGAGAGCGATTGGTGTGGTACTTGGTGTGATACTTTTCACAATGCAGTGCTGGCCCTCCTGCTTAAGGAAAAATTTAGCAAGGCAAAACCACCTTTAGCAGGAGCGAGGCATTATCACAGTATGGATCTACCTGTCAATGCAGGAATGGCAGGCTGGCCGGGCTTGGAGACACATCTATGTTTGGCTTTGAGACTGGGAAGAGTAGGAGATGGAAACAGATCATCTTGGAACACTACTGGTTTGCCGAGAGATGGGCAGGATCTCTTTAGGGTTTCATATAGTCCAGTTCATATCCCAGTACTGCAGCTTTGCCAGTTTCGGGAACTGCATCCAGCTCATATCCCAGCTTTGCCAGTTTTCCAGTGGGAAGGTCCCACTGATGATGCCTCTCTTGGCAATCTTCTCCTTGGTCTCTGCTTTTTGAAGGTATGCGTTTGTGAGTGCATTTGGGCACACTACAGGACATGTACCTGTTGCAGCAAAATCAGAGGCAACTGGAGGGCTTTGCTGTCCATGTGACAGGGGTCACTGCTCTCTCCCACTGTTACCCCTTGTTTTGAGGGATCCATCCACAGTGGACTTTGGCTTTCCTGTGCCAGCCAACAGTGTCATCGTTCAGGCTGTCATGGAGATCATGGCCATGAAGGGAAAGAAGTGTTTTGTTAGGGAGCAGAGACAGGGAAAGGTTTTTGTCAGGGTGACCCTGGCCGTATGCTCAGTGTTCAGACCGGGGCTGGGCTGACAGTCCCAGCACAGTGTTTCACAGAGCAGATGCGGTCTGTTTCTTGTAAATCTTTTGTTTCAGACGGGAGGGAGAGGGGGATTAATATTTTTGATTGCTCTCATACAAGCAATAGGGAGTTCCCAGATCCTTCACACCGTACTAAAATAACAACAGCGAGTTTAAAAAAGGTGCTTCTTGAACCTTCAGAAAAAGATGCGATCAACCATCTCCAACTGCATATGCATAAGAACATGAGCTGCTTACAAGGGGTGAGCAATTGGGTGAGAAGGAGAGAAATTTAAAATCAATATCGTACATCTACAGTGGGGAAACCATTACACTTCTGCGCAGCTCACACCATTAGTGGCCGCAGCTGAACTCTGAGCGTGGGGTGTGCGATTACTGTGAAATGAGATTTAATTAATCTTAAGGCCAACATATAAAGAACCCTGACTGATTTCTTCACATTAGACTTTACTGACCATTTATCTTTCAAATGTATTTTCCTTAACAAAAAAACTAACCTTTTACTTGAGGAATATTTTCAGGAAGGTGGGGTTTTTGCTTGTAAAGTTGCGGGGGGTGAGGGAGATATTTATGCTTGGGGATTTTAATTCTTGATTGATGGGAGAGAAAAAATAGAGTAGCTTTTTCCCTTTTTTCTTCTCATCAAGAAACTGGAAAAGTTCGCAAGTTCTGAGTTATTTTTCTTGACAGAAGAGTGAACAAATAAAAACCCATGCTTTTTATTAATTGTTTTTAAACTTTTTTTTCAGGCCAGAAAATGGCCAGAATGTGCCACACCTTTAAAGGGTGGCACAGCCATTTCTGGGAATTAGGGAAATTTCACTTTCCTGATTAGCATGTTGGAAGACTGACATGCTCAGAGAAGGGACAATGACCTCTCTTTTAGATCATAGATCAGATAGTGGAAGAGTTTCAGTTTTGAAAGCTGTTCGGTCACAACTATTAGTTTGAAGCATATTCAGTCTTAGAGTCTGGGGATCTCTAACTCACTTCAACAGCAGCAGATTTAATTGGGGAAGAAAATTTCCGGGCCTGGAAATAGAATAGTGCACTAAGTCTAGAGTTTAAAGGTATTTAAGAATCTAGGAAAGTCCTGATCAATGAGATCAGGGTTTTGGTGTGTCCTGTGGAATATATCAGTGGGTTACCCCCAAGCTAGGGAGAGGGCAGGAGGAGCTCCAAGGGTAAAACTGCATTTTCTTCATTATGTGGGAGACACTTAGAGATCAATGTGTCTGTTCTTGGGTTTGTCCAGAAGATGGTTATTTCAGCCTCTGTAATCCAGCACCTTGTGGCTGCATTGGTCTTACTGGAGCTAAAAATAGAGTAACTTTCCCAAGTGAAGTGGTATCTGATCTCCTTTCTGTCTGTAAGGAAAATGCAGCTGAATTCCTGTGACAGTGCTGTTCTGATGGAAAGTCCCATAGGGTCCTTGCAAACAGCATGGGTTCAAGACCTCAGTTCTAGCATCTGCCTCAACATCCCTTTTCCTAGCAGGAGCTGGCACTGAAAACAGAAAGATAAAAGCACGCAGTCACTCAGTCACATATTCATTTGGCCCTAGGAATTTAACTAGTAGTTGTGCTTGGGAAAATCCTACCCGGCAGTTACCATCCTCACCCAGAATAAATCAGCTTAGCTTTGCGGACGTTAACACTGCTGTGCCATGCCGTCTGAGGCTCTGACTGTGAGTTTAATGCTCGTGAAAGTTGTTACGGGAGCAACCCTGGAAGGCTGAACCCCAAATATAGCACAGGCAACAGCAGTCCTCCCTGTGGCCCAGAGGCTGTGGCACATGAGATGTTCCTCAGGGAACACCTCAAGGTGGGTGGGTGGCATAGCTTGTGTGACCCAACTTTGCCCATATCATGACCTGTGAATTCTGTTGTCACCATATGGAGAGGCCTCCAGCAAAATAACCTGATGCTGGCAACAAGACTGGATGATAGTGCTTGTGGAAAAAAGAGGTCCTTAACCACTGGAGTGAGATGCTGGGGTTTATCTGCTAGGAATGGATCAGGTGTATGGTTTCAGCCTTTGGCCCGAGGGTGCTTTTGAGAGAGTGGGAAACCTTTCAGTTGTCTGTGAAGATAAATAACAGCACAGCCAAGGAGTTGAAATTAAATGTATAGAGATTCTGCGCTTCCATAGGGAATTTCCAGGAGTCAGCAAATGAAAACAAGAGTGAACTCCATCAGGTTCAGCTGGAGAGAGAGAGCTTTTGTATACACCTTTTTGTATAGACTCTGTATGTCCTATGTGACTTTTTCTGATCTATAAATAGGGTGAGGAGAGTCCATGTGGGGTGGTCTCCAAAGGGTTACACATGGTTTAGCAGAGTGAGTTTGCTGCACAGCCTGGCTGGAGAATGGGAAACAGGATGCCAGAGGTTTCCACATTTCTTTGGTAATCAGTTAAGGGTTCTCACTCTGATAAGCAAAGTATGATTTTAATTAAAAAGCCATTCCATCTGGATTTAATTTTTATGCCATTGAAGAGGTAAATTACTGTGGATATAAAGGGAAAAAAAAATATAATGGTCTTCTCGTTCCAAAGAGTTTTAATCCACAGTGGCTTGGATCCCAGGTCAAGGCTAATTTCCCTACTCCTTGGAAGAAGTGTTGGGATTTTTTTTTTTTCTCACATCTCCTCGGCAGAAGGACCAGTAAGATATCCCTGCTTTGACTCCATGTATTTTTAAGTTAAGGAGTTAAGTTAATTGTGCCATCCCAGGGGGCTACTGCACTCGTGGAGCCAACCTTGACCTTTGTTGCCTTTTAAACAAGGCCTTTTCAGAGAAGAGCTGTACGTTTTGATGTACTTTGATCCTGAGGAAAGCATTTCCCTCTGTTTTCTGTCCCTTTCATATGCTGCATTTAATTTTGTGGGGCAAAGACTGGAGCTGGTGCTGGGCTAAATCTAGGGGGCGTTTAGCCATGTTTGGTAGAAAATGGGTGTACACCTAGGAAAAAACAAAGACGTTCTTCTGTTCACTTACATTGTTTGGTCTTATCTCATCATGCTATTTAGCTGTGGCATGAGATGCTGCTGTCAAATAACTCTAGTAACAGCTGTCTGATAGCAACTTGTATCACCAAGGATATGAATGACACGTATCTTTCCCAAAGGCTGACGTACAAGAAGAGAGGCTGGACCAGAAATACAGCAAGATGATAGTTATAAACACCATCCAGAACTCTCAAGGGTCTTGCAGATTTATTTTTTTAAGTTTTTTTCTTTTTTTTTTATTTCATTTATTCACCCACAAGAGTATTTCCAGTCCATATAATCGCAATTATAGTCTGGAGTGTTGCTGTAAATAAATGGGGCAGGATCGTTGAGTTTCATTTTCCTAAAGCACTTTGCAAGGCTCAATTTTGGATGTGTAGCTGGACAGGCGTGCTGGGAGCACGCAGCATTGGATGGCTCCTTGCCCAGGTTGGGAAAGCTGTGGAGGAAGAGCGCTCCCTCCTTGCCTGCAGTCTTGTGAGCATGTCAAGCACATCAGTTACAAGTGACAGTAAATGCAGCTATGATTACTGAAATAATAGGCTTTATATTAAAATATATGCCTCGTAATAAGGTACTAAGATTTGATTTTAGGCTTTGTTGCTTCTTCTCTTTCCTCATGCTGTGCCACTGCTGTGTCTTCTGTGTGATTCCCTTGATCCTGAGCGTGGGAATTTAGGAATGAAATGAAGAGACAAAGGCGCATTTCCACACTTAGAGAAACCACTTTCTCTCAGAAATACTCATAGCTTGATAAACCCATGAGGGATGCACAAGGCAGAGCCGTATCCCGGTGCCAATTTCGCTGTGATTTAAAAGCATTCCAACTTTGTGCTATGTCAAAGCGCCATAAATTCTCATCTACAAATAGCAGTCCTCGGTAATGTGTGCAGGGCTGGGAATGGGATGTTCTGGGCAGGAAGCAACCCCTTGAGGCAGGAAACACAGTTAAGGGAAGTTAATGGCAAGAACCAGATGATGGTGAACACAATTTTTCATTGCGGTGGGCAGGCACGGGCTGCTGAACAGAATATCCTCATTTTTCACTTGCCTAGCTGGTAGGCTGTGGAGCTGGGAAGAGCTTCTTAAGGACTCCTGTCCTCAAACATGATGCCTGTTGGCAATAGCCTTGCACTACCTTGTCTGGAAGATCTTCTCTAGCTGGAGCAACCTCTGCCATGGCAGTATGAGCTTGTGCCACTGAGATGCATTTTCAGCTCTGACCATAGATGAGCCTCAGGGAAAAGGTCAAACTCTTCACAGGAGGAGTAAAGCAATTGGGTTGTGAAATCCCAGCACTGCAGACGTGTTCTGGGTCTGTGTTCCCAGATTAACACCCAGATGAATCTGGTAAGCCAAGTACAGCACAATCCTCCTTTATATGGATGGGGCACCTAAGATAGCAAGTGGGTTGAAATGGTGTCCCACGGCACATCTGCAGTCACAGGAATTGCACAATCCATTTGTTTTCATTAGGCGAAGTATGTCCAAATAGTTCATAATTGGCAGATGCAGCCAGAGTTCACTGTGTCCCCAGCTCAGTACTGGAAGCCTGGGCTTGCAGGGTCCAGCAAACCCAGAACTGATGACAGGGATGTACTTGCTTTGAAGACCAGAAGATAGTAGCAAAGAAAAGTAAGAATGGTGTCTCTTCCCTGGAACAGCGGGACAGCTCCTTCGTTCAAGATGGATTTCCTTGTCCTGTACACTGAAACAGACTAAGATGTTATGCAAAGGACAGCTAGACTCCCAGCGTCCTTCATCAGTTAGTAAAAACTGGATGCAGACCCTCCTTTTGTCCTGTAGAAATGTCTCCAGGGTGGGACTGGTTTGCAGATTAAGGTATCTAACTCTAGGCATTTCATTATGGTCTCTGGAGCTTTGTGGTTTGATTTAGCTGCCCACGGGTAAGGTCTTGTGCTATTTCAAATAGCTTAGGGCTCCCCGGTGCCTGTGCAGAGGGCACAGGTCTCCCATACGCCCTTTCTCCTACCAGCCAGCCCATGTGCTGTCCCAGCTCTGCTCGAGTATTTCATGTGGGACTGGGCAGCAAACTTCATACAGTTGAATTCTGCCTTGAGTTGCGATATGTGTGTGTCTATTCGTGTGTACAGAGACCAGCTCGACATCACCAGTCTGTACTGGTGAAATACCAATAGCTGCTAGTCGCTTTTGGCAACCCCAAAAGCTAAAGAAGCAAAACCAGCAGCAAAAATCATGAAACAGTTCTGAAAAAGTTGAATTTCTCATTTATTTCTCTCCTGGATTACAGATGTTTGGTATCTTTTTTTTTTTGTGCAGTCAAGATGATTAGAAGCCTGCTGCTGCTCGTCTGTTGGCTGGGATGCACTAACCATGCCAGGACAAAGAGAAAACACTGCAAGTTTCCTGATGAAACCTTGGGGGTTGGCAGCACCCAGTGGCTCCAGCAGTACCAATATGACTTTGCTTTGTCTCTTCTTGCTTCATGATGTGGATATTTAGACCTTGATCGGGCTTTTTCTAACAAAAAGGTGTTAATCAAACAGGAGTGCCCCTAAAGTGGAGTTTGTAAGGACTTCCGTGCAGCATTTCCTTCTCTTGAAGTTCAGAACATTATTGAAACTTCATTATTTGATGTGGTTTTTTTTCCAAACATACAGCAGCAAGAGCAAGTGGGCTTCCATGATTAGAGGCCAGCAGCTATTTGAGAAAATCCAAGTGGAATGTAACGTCTCAGTGCCTGGGCCAAGATCTGACATCAGAAACCCAGGAAGCCTGTGCAGTTGTAGCTGTATTAAGAGTAGAGTAATCCTTGATGGGAAGGATATATTATTTTATTTGGCTAGTTATTGAAAGCAACAAATTTTCACCAGTTACCTCCAGTAAGTTGAATCCAACAACCAGTTTCTGATAAAGCATAACTCGCACTTTGTTGAATTCTTCTTTTCGGGAGCTGAGACGGACAACTCAGCACATCTATTTCCCCTTGCCCTCGCTATTAATCTAGATACCTGGAGAGAGTTGTGACTTTGCATAGGTTTCCACTTTGCATCTTATTGTGCCTTTCTCTGCTAGACTGAATTGCCTTACAGTAGGGTACCTCTGAAGACATTCCACCCCTGACTGAGTTCCCTAAACATAGGTGCCCAGTGTCTACTGAGATAACCTTATAGTGATGGCATCCAGGTCTTGCTCCAGAAGGATGCGGAGCTCCTCTAATTGCTTTTATGCTTCCTTTCCACACCCGCCCTTGGTCTTTATTGCCCTTTTAAAATGGGTGACATTAGTGTCACAGCACAGGTCTTCCCAATACCAGGTAGAAAAGGAGTATTACCTTCTTGTTCTTCCTTGCTGTTCAGTTTATACAGCAAACAGTTGTGTTAGCCTTTTCTCAGCAGTACGTACTGGGATTTCATGCTGAATTATTTACCTTTTTTAATCCCCAAATCCTCTGCCACATTATTTTTTTTCCAGAATTCAGGCTGCCATACTGGAGGTCTGTGCTGAATCTGTTCTTTCTTGAGTGCAGCTTTTGCATTTGACTGTATTCAAATACCTTCTCAGCTATTATAAGGTGCAAGATTTTAAATGTTTATCTCTCATAGATGTTGTTTAACATCTGCCTTTGTTACTAATGGAATGGAAAAAGCTTCTTCATCATCATCAGAGACACGCACGTTGCCCTGCTGCTTTCCAAATACAGATCAAAATCATACATTGAACTTCCCTCTGCTGGACTGTACCATCTGTAAGATTTTGTTTGTTGTAATGCTTTTGTTTAAAAAACAAGACAAAAAAACCCACCAAAGAACCCCAACAAAACAAAACCCAAAACCAACCAAACAACCAAAAAAAAGCCTGAAAATAATAACTTCTCATTAACCTCTTATTCTTACCAGCTGCAGATTTTTCCTGATGTCTTGAGGTTCCCATATAATGCTTCTAAGCTTCATGATACATCATTTATATTTCTTCACCTATATTTCTCTTCCATTTAGTAAATATTGCTGGGTTTGGGTTGTTGGTTTACTTATTTATTTTCACTTCTTATCCCCCCCCTTTTAATTCATAGTTGAACTGAGGTTAGGTTTTACTCAGTTAATCATTTGGATTGGGAAATCATGCTTGGCTTGGTTCATTATATTTTTGGCCACCTGGCCTGTCCTTCCAGAAGAACCGAGCCCTGTCTCGCAGCACTGTGTGCAAATAGGGCAACCAGGGGCAGGTGGTGAAGGAGGTACCCCACCATCGGGCGGTGCCCAGCCATCAGGAGGAGAAGATCACGTGTCAGGTAGGACACACAGATCGCAAGAGGAGTGAAGACAGGTTTTATTACAGAAGCATAATTTGGGGGACAGTGGGGATATTTTAATAGGGTAGTACAACATGCTGGAATTGCTTTCTGGAAAATATATATCAGAAGTTGGAGGTGGGAAAAAGATAACATCATTTTAATGACAACCTTATGAAAGCGTAGGCATACATCTCCCGAAAAGGTATGAAGGATCAACAGAGAAGAGCACAAAAGTGCAGTGACCCATTTGCTACAATTGTTTACTCAAAAAGCAACTTTTAATAAATGTTATAATCAGTGCAGTGAAATTTCCCACAGTTCACAGAGAGGATCTGAGAGGGGAACTTCATTCATTTCACGGGGAGATAGTTTTAATGTTGTTATGAACAATTTAAGTGCTGTTTCATTAACAATTTTACGGTTAGGACAATTAATAATACGAGAGAAGAAAAAGAAATGTGCCGTATATTAAACTCAGCTGTCAGTAAGTAGAATACATGCAAATGGGGATGTCCTGATTAGTATCATTGTTTCTAGAGAGATGTCTGTGTTTATAGAATATATTTCTATTCATGTGACTTGGATGGAAAGCTTAAAAACTTGGCTGAGTTTTGTCAGTTAATGTTTTTAGAAAATTCTTGGAATACATTTGTTGTGTGTCCGTGCTTGAACTGTTACTGTGGTGAATGCCTTCTGTGGGAAACCTGTGAATTCCAGGAGTTTGTAATGTGGCTAAGAAACCTCTGCTCAAGATAAAACTTCGGAGGGAAGAGGCATTGGATTTTTTTAATTATTATTTTTATTTTTTAATGATGCACCTTGGTCGCTTTAAGACGCCTTGGGTTTTGTGGTTATTTCTCCTAAGGTATTTTGTGTCTAGAAACTTTGACGGCAGCTTGAGCTATTGCTGATGGATTTTTAACGGGGTTTTAAATCTGCTTGTACAGTTTCATCTCTACATGCATCCAGAGTTTCTTGAAGCCATGAGATTTATACTCCTCAGATGGATACGCTTGGCTGGACTTGTTGTTAGAGAAACAGAAAGTGCATATGGATGGCTTAGCAGGTGACATGTTATTTCCAGTTGCAGCCTGAATTAATACAAGGCAGTGGTGTTGTCTGGGGATTGCAGGCGAAGGTCTTACACTGGTTGCTGTCAAAATACCAGGCAAGACATTGCTAATGTGAAGTTGTCGTAGGCAAAAAGGTGAAGGAATATCATAAATCACAAATGAACTAAAAGGGCCCAGGCAGCTGGGCAGGAGGGACACAGCATGAGGAGCTACAGCTACCTCAGATGGAGTCAGATGCTTGGAGAAGCTATCAGCAATCTGGGAAGAAGAGCAAGAGTTGCAACTGCGCGAGCGTTGGCCAGAGCTAATGCCTACCCGGCGAGTGTGTGTTTGAACAAGGAGTGCCATGTCTTGGGGCTGTAGGTGCACCACAGCTGCTCCAAGGAGATCTTGCACAGCTTTGCCCACAGCTCCCTGGAGACCTGCACTGCTCACATCGATGCTTAGTGATGTTGAAATCTCAGAGACAGGCCAGGGTGGAAAAAAAGCGTTTTCAAGAGCAGTAGTGTATTGTGTTAACGGTGTCCCCCTCAGACAGATGCTGCATTCAGGTCTGCTTACGCCAAGGGACAGAGAGGTTCAGATGTCGAGGGTGACTGCGTTGAGGGGATGATGTCAAGGTCTGTTGGCTGACTGGTCCTGGTCGGCTGTACAAACCCTGGGAAAAAAGTAAAACCACAGCAGATGGAGATGTGTCCTCTGCAGAATAATTTCCCTGGTTACCTACATTCCTTCAATGTTACTTTAAGCTTCCTGATGTTTGAAGGCAATTCAGTCCTTATTTATAATAAGGAAAGTCCCAGGTATGCTGTGAAGCCCGCCTGTCTGGGGAGTTCTCAGTGAGGTTCGCGTGTGTGCATGTGGTCTGCTGGGCTTTAAAAATAGAGAGGAACTAAAACGAGGAAATGCAGGTTTTTTTAAGAAGCCTTTTTTTATCCGTTGCCGTTGATTTTTGTATTTTTACCCTTCTATTTCAACATGAACATATATATCCAAGAGATATTGGAACCTGTTGTGGCACTTAGGGAGTTGGAGGGTATGACGGGGGACGCCCTTTTCAGATAGCTTTTCTGCTTCTCCTCCGGGACAATGTTCTTGCTTGCAGTTTATTTTTCCTGTTCAGCTGTGACTCTGCAACACAAAGTTCATTGGAGTGTGGCATTCACCTGCCGCACTGATATTACCGGAATTTGCTGAAAGGTGATTTTGTTCTTAAAACTTAGATAAGGGATCTGGAAGAGTTACACTTGGTTCCTGCTCCTGATGAAATGTCTTGTCCTCCTCAACTTTGTAGGCTTCTCTTCTCCACCCGCAAAATCAGAATTTCTCAGTCTTTTTTGCCTGTTTTACTCTATTTTCCATGTCAAGGGTTCAGAGCAGGGGCTGAACACATAGGCAACTCCTCTTACGTTTAGCTGCTGATTATGTTAGGCTGCAAGTAACATAAACAATAAACTGGAACCAAACTTTTGTTTTGGTTAAAGGAAAAGAGGCAAGTGATCCCTGATAGACTTTTAACTGGAGCAGATGGGTCCATTTGGGGGTAAAAGCCCTTGAAGAAGCTGGAGAGAGTCCAGGCAGGGCCAGAAGAATGATGAAGTCTAAAAATGCTGTGGGGAAAAAAAGAGAAAACTGGAGATGTGTATTCTAAAAAAACCAAAACACTGAAAGGAGAAATCACAACTTGTCTTTAAGTATATGAAAAGACTACTGCAAATAAGAAGTGGGGAGAAAAAAAAAAATCTGTTCTTCATAACCAGTCTGGGTAGAACTAGAAATTTGGGCCTTAAATTGCAGCCACAGAAATTTAGTGTTTCACAAGATAGACAAAATCTTTCTGATGGTCAGCATAGAGAAGCCTTGGAATTGATTAGGGTCTATAAGGACACTGTGGAGTCTCTGTCACTGCGGTCACTGGACAAAGGAAGGGACAAAAGCTTATCAGAAACCATTACTGGGACTTCTTACATATCACGCAGGGATAAAATAGTCGGTCCCTTATGGACCCTCGTAATCTTTGTCGGTTTTTCTTTGCCCTTGATCTGTGAACATGATAGCTAGACTGTTAAAAGAAGAATCCCAAGAATTGCACCTGCTGCCTTTTCTCTTGACCAACTTGAATTCGTTTTCACACAGAATCACAGGCTGGTTGAGGTTGGAAGGGACCTCCTGGGGTCATCTGTTTGACTGTGTGAAATTTAGTCTAGCCCCAACCATTAGTTTCTGCGTTGGACCCATAGTACAAATAGACCTGAACGATTTGAAGAGACTCTTCTGGTAAGTCATGCCAGTCAGTGTTAAACCATTCCCAAGCAGTGCTTTACTTCTAATCCACATTTGTGTCATTAGGGAATTCAGTCACAGGAATTTGTTAAGCCTTTTTTTTCCCATTAAATAGTTATCCTTGGTAGGAAATCTTCTTATGGTTTAGGGACTTGCTGTTTGTGATTGATTAGACCTTTTTTTTTCCCTCCCTCTCTCTAAGTTTAGCTGGGATGTTTTGTTTTGGCACTAGCAGGTTTTCCAGACCTTTAATCATTCTTACAATGCCATTCCCAATGTTTGCCAAGTCGGTTAGCCGGGGTGTATGTTGTGCCAGCTACCTGGAAACTAGGTGAAATCCTGGCTGTTTCCAAGTCAATAGAAATCTCTTTGACTGAAGTTTGTGTCTTACAATTTACCCTGCAAAAAGGCTACCACCTCCCAATGCAAACTTATTGGTTATTATTTTTAGAGGTGAAAAGGTGGACACCTAACTATGTAGATGGCCTTGTGGTATGGCTCTTCTTTGAGCTCAAGTTACGGTGTCCCCAAGGTTGTATTCAAAAGGTACTTGAAGAGCACTTACAAATAAGACAGAGATTTCTACGCTACAAGAGTTGTCCACCAACGAAACTGTCACCTGGAAAGATTGTGCAGTCTCCATGCTTAGAGGTTTTTAAGATTTGGTTAGAGAAGTTTGTGGCTGAGCAAGAGCAGTGTTGGAGCCAGTCTGGCTCCAAGCTGAAGGCTGGACCAGCATGCTCCAGAGGTCCTTTCCAGCAAGCATTTCTGTAATTCGATGATTAGGTAACACTAGGCACCACCTGATCTCCTGTAGTCACCAGGATGTCTCTGCTGAATCTTTGCATTGACCAATATTGGGATATTCCTTTGGCCAAATTTATTACTGAACAGGTTGTTGAAACAATAATTATAAGGGATAATTCACACCTATGTTACTTTGCTGTTATGTTGGATGAACTTCCACCAGCTTACAAGTGGAGAGAATTAGTTAATCAGGCCATGATTATGTTATTAGCTACAGGCATAATACCAGTGTCACTAATACAGGATTGAGCTTTTTCTGGGGCTCAGGCCCTTGCATTCAGCTTGCCAGAGCATCTGACTGTCTCAGATTTGTTCTGTCAAAACCAGAAATCATTGCTCAGTACCACTGAGAGAATATCAGTAGATTCCTAACTATATTAGCAAAAATGACCACTCTTGTTATTGGCTTTGTGCAGAGCTGTGTTTCTTTAGCCATGCACGGAAGAGCTGAGTGTCAGTCTGAAATCGCCTCACTTCATAAGGTCATTTGAGAACTGAAATCCCAGTGAAAGCAAAGGGACACAGGAAAACCTCCTCTTCTGTTATCTCATATTATATCCAATGTTTGAAAGGCACACAAGACAAAGGAGGAATAAGCAACAGGTAGGGTTGATTTCTTAACAGCAGCTTTCCTCTTTTCCCCTCCTTCACCCTTCTGGAGGTGAATGCTGGGAAGTAGATGTTCCCTGTGCTCCTCACTGATATTCCTGCTGCTGAGCATGCTACTGCTTGTCTCTCAGCTGACTCTGTTTACATACTTGAAGGAGATGGAGAGTCAGCAAAATGGTTTTAGCCTCGGTTTCATACTTTCTTCCCCAGAACCGAAGTTGGGTTTAGTTGCTGTGGTGGTCCCGTCGTCCCCCCCCCCCCGCCTCTCTTTTGTTTTTTTCTTTTTTCTTTCTTTTCTCCTCCTCCTGGCTTTCCAGCATTATTGTAGCTAACCTGCAGGACTACAGTTTCTGGGGCAGCTGTCTGGTATCATTGCTGTCTCTTGATTTGATGTGACCAAGCATACAGCATCAAGGGATTCTGGAGAAGAGCCAGGAAAGATCAGGCTCTGGATGACAAGTTGCAGTGCAGGTGGGTGCTGCTAGGGCATGGAGGAGGTGGCTGTGAAGGGCTGATTAATACTGATTAATCCAGAGGCACCACCATCATCCTTTAAATTATACCTCTCTGTCCCTTTTTAAGGGTCTTTGCCCCCTTTGTTGTAGGCAGATCTGCCTCGGCCATTTGCAGGCATGTGTGCACGTGTGATGGATTCTGCACCACCCTGCTCACCAAGGCCACCAAGGAGCATTACCCTCTATGAAGATGTTCAGAAAATGTCCCAAGATGTGTTTGCTGGAGACAGAGACCATGTGGAGAAGAGTATGTTGCGTATAACATTTTAGTTGGTCAGCTTTGTTGTATGTGGTCCAGCATCCCTCAAGTTCAATCAGCTAAGAGGCCCTTCTGCTCTGTCATTCCCATCAGAGGTTTCAGATTCTCATGGACCTCTTTGTTGGCCTCTCCCTCTTTCCTCTTCTCTTTTTATCACTGCATTTCATTCCATCCTTATTAAAGCTAATGGATCCTTAACTAATACCACTGCAGACCTCCCTGTGGCTCTGTATTTCTGCCTTCAACACAACCTGCAGTCTTCACGCTTAGCCACTTCCTTAGTTTCCTTCCAGTTGTTGTATTAATCCCTGTACCTATTGTTAAGGCAGTCATTCCTTTTGGCATGCCATCAGACTATTTACTGACGTTAGGAAAGATTAGATCCACTGATTTTCCTCTCTCAAAAAAAAAACCCAAAACAGGAACCTTATCAAAAAAAGCTATCAGCTGCATTGCCACGATTTACTTTTGATAAACCACATTTTGTATTTTATCCAAATCTCCATTTGCTACCATGCTTTCAATTACCCTTTCCTTCAAGTTGTGTTCAAAAGTCTTGTGTACTTTCGTGCTCAGATTAACTTGCTGATAGCTGTCTGGATCTCTTTTTTCCCCTCCTTCTTACATATAAAAAAGCATTACATTTGTTGACTTTCAGCCAGATGGTACCACTCCCACCATCCAATCTGAGCATGTTGTTCTCTTTTGAGTGGCTTTCACCTCATACACAACAGTTTCCATACCCTTGTTTGCCTTCACAGTCAGCCCTGTTGTTGTTCTCAATTATTCAAGCTAAGTCATTTTCACCATGTGTAGCTATTGCACTCTGTATTAGTAAAATTATATTTTTAGCTCTGAATTGCTGGAGAAGCCAGTGAACAGAAGTGGGGGGGTGGGGCTGCATGTGACTTCTCTTTTTTGGGGGCTATGTTTAGTTTTGTCTTGAATTTCAGCACTTTGCATAGCAATTTCACTTTTTTCCCCCCCTGTTGTTCTCTTTTTATTCATATCACTGAAAGACATTTTCTGCTTAGCTGAGTTGGTCTTGACAGCAAAGACTAGACTTCTAGCAGTGCTCAGAGGTTTTCTGCTCCTTGTACTGCTCTAAATATCATTTTCTTTCCAGAGCCATCAGCCGCTCTGCCCAGGTGTTCTGATCACTCCTAATGTCCATCTCAGCTTTTATCTTCCTAATTATCTAACCTATTATTTTTCTCATATCCAATATTTCTAAAATGAGATTTGAAGTATTTCTCTCGTTCCCACGGAACAAGGGCCAACTCCTTTCCCACTCTTTTTTCCATCCAAATTCTCTTTATCTCCGTTGGCTCTTTGCTGGCTGACAAGGGTATTTTGAGGAGAACATTTAAATATTTCATAGAAAGCAGGACATCTGACAGAGGTGGACAACAGCATACACTGGCATATGGAAAGGTCTTTTAGAGACAGGCAAATGCTGGTAACACAGTGTGAAGTATTTAGGGGTTTTTTTTTGTGACTGCTTTTGCCTATCCTTGGTATAAGGAAGGAGTTTTGGGAGGCAGCCAGACCAACCTGACATTTTTGTTGTGGGGTTTTTTTTTGTGGGTTGGGTGTTTTTGTTTGTTGGTTGGGTGGTTTTTTTAGCTACTAACTTGCTGGATGATCTTGGGCTTTCTGCCTTGGTGTCTCCATCTGTCAAAAGAAGCTAGAGATACTACCTTTGTAAAACACTTGGAGATCTACAGCCAGTGGCATCACCTGAGAGACGTCTGGCGATTCTGTACTGCTAAGATTTGGTTTTGCCATCTAAGCATTCATTTTCTGTGTCATTTGTGCCCTTTTAAATAGACAAAGCAGAAACATCTTCCCTTTGAGCTTTTTCCCCCATCTGTGTTGTTAGCAGGTAAGGAGTAACAAAAGAAAATGCCCAGCACAATAAAGTAGAATTGATTATCTGCCTGAGTAGCCGGTTCATCACAATCTAGTTGCACACTGGAAAGCAGCTGCAAGTTGATTTTGCTTCAGGGACAGATGGGAAGCAAAGCTGTAGCTAACAGCCAAGCTGGGACGGTGAGGCCATGCAGGAAGCAAGGGTGAGATCCTTGCTTCCTTAAAGCCATTGGTAAACTCCTTCCTGGCCAAGCCTCGCCATGTTCAAACCATGGAAATTGCCAGTGGGTTGCTTTGATTTGTAATGCAGATATTTCTAGCATCTGACACTTCACTTTGATCATCTGTTTCACTTGTCACTCAGCCGTGTACTCAGCAGAAGTGACAACAGTTGAGATGCAGCCCTGTCACAGCATCCTTGCATTCTGGGATCTTGAGTCTTTTCTGAGTGTTATTAAGAGGAAGGTGGTCAGGCCTGTCAGGGATACTAAGTGTGGCCCTTAGGCTCCTGGGAAGACATCAATGCTCTCTTCAGGTGGAAGTGTTGCATGCATGCCTGGTTTAGACAGCGTGTGTGTGTCGTGTCGTATTTGTTAAATCGTCTTGTGTGTCTAAGGCTTTTAGGCTCATGTTACAACCTGTTTAACCTGTAGCTTTAAGTCCTTTTTTTCAGCCAAGAAGAGTGGAACCACGTTTTGAATTATTCCCATGTTTTCACACAGACCACTCAAAATTGTGCAGGGTAAATGCTGATAGTTTCAGCTCTCGCGTCTACTGTCTCCTCCAGGAATGTAAGTCCCTCCTACAATCTCCATCTTTAGTCAGTTCATTAAGTCCTGATGAGAACATGTTCCTCTTTATCAATTGCTCAGATGTACTATGTTCTCAATATAGACTAGCTATTGCGCACAGTGAGGGGTATCAAAAACAACGGCTGAATCCAAAGCTCCCAAAGGTAAATGTAATTAGAAGCTTCCCTCTAGGAGAGGTCTGGACAACCAGACAGTGATCTTTGGCATGTTCTGTTCTTCTAAATCAAGGCTGTTTCTGTGTGTCCATCCTGCACTCTCTGAGGTAAGGATCTCTTCAGTTGCCCTCTTGATGGTTTTCCCCATTCTTGTGAATCTGTGTTCTTCACTGCAGCAATGCTCCCTGTGGTTGTTCTAATCTTGCTCTCCCTCACACGTTTTAGCATGTGACTCGCCTTTTTGCTTCTTTCCATCCTCAGCCAAAGAAGGGAAGGGTGGCCCTGTCCTGATTTTGTTGAAGATGGCAGCTCTTGTGCTTGGAGTGGCTCCAAATCACTGGGGTACTCTTGACTCCCTCATTATTAAGAACAATGACTTGATCCTTTGTTCTGAAACACAGCCTAGGCAGCGAGCTCACCCAGTAGGCTCTTCTTTCTGGAAGACACGCCTGGATGCTTCAGTCTGTCCGTGAAGAATCTTTCTATAGAGAGCTCTGATGCTTTATAAAGGATGCTTTATAAATCCCTAAGTAACATCCTCACCCGGAGCCTTGTTGACCAATTCACTTCTGATCATTTGAAAGAGGGAAGATTCATTTCTTCCACATCTCTGAATGAACCAAACTCATCTTTTGCCAACATCTTTGTATTTTTTGTACTCTCCCTTGTACGTAACCAGTCTTTTGAAGTGAACTCTTTGAAATTAGATGCATTTATAGATTGTTCCAGGCATGTACCTGGATTTCAATAGAAAGCTTTGAATAGTGGCACAAACAAGCCCTGTTAGGGACACTTTTTCAGGATGGGAAGTGATGTATGTATAGTAAAATCATCCTCGAATTGGTCCTAATTTGGTTTAATAAAAGATGTTGAAGATATTGATAACCCAGAAGGTTAAAACCTTATCACCAGCTGTATTATAGAAAGGCACTGTGGTGACTGCTGGAAGACACACACCATAGGAAGGATTATAATATGCATGTCTTTTTTTCTTATGTTTTCTATGTTTCTTGTTCCTTTATCTCCTCCTGGTTGCTCCTGGGGAAGTGATACTGACCTTGACAAACCTGTGCTCTGACCCCATTTGCTTTTTCTTATAGTTGCTGGGCCACAAGATTGGAAGTTCCATGTCCTAAAGTAATTTACTGTTCAGTGAGGTCAGGAAAGTTTCAAGCACCGAGTGCTCCCAATGCTGAATGTGTCCAGTTTCGACTGCTCAGCTGAGATGCCAAGGCTCCTATGCTAAAGCAAGGAGAGGGCACCCACTAAATGCCAAACACCCTCTTTCATCCACATTGCTAGCTGCCACTGACCTTCAGTCTCTGCTCTGCCTAGGAAAAGCCATGCCTGGGACACTGGCTGCTAGACTGCTCTGTAACATTGCCAGTTTGCTGTTGAGTCCTTCCCTGAGTGCATGAAAAAAAAACCAAAAAAAAACCAAAAACTGAGTTTGCAATGAGAAGCTGGGCAGAGGAAACGCATCCTCTCCAGACAGCCCTAGAGCTCCAGGTGAAGTTGCTGCTTATTGCAGCTGTGAGGGTTTCCAGCATGAAAGATGGGCAAGCCTGGTGTCAGTCACTCCAGCCCTTGCTTTACTGATGGTGCAGTAATGCTGGATTAACACTGGGTTTCTAGATGTTCTCCGAGCTTTCAGTTCCCCTAACAGTTAAAAGGAGTTGCCCATGTTGCTGACAAACACTATTGTTCCTCAAACCAGACCACTGCAGTATTTCTGAAAACTAGAGAACATCCAGCTTGCTTTATCCAGCTCCCTGGTTATAAATAATATCCAACAGCCAGCCTTGCAGGAGGCTGGTGGGGTCCTGTTTGCCAAAGGTTTTGTGTACACAACGTGTGTACGCAGCTCCCAGGCAGTGGGAGAGGTCTAGGAGATGACTGAGAATGTGAAGGGCAGGGGTGAAACCACAGGGACTTCACTGTGATTTTGATCAAGCTCTTATTTTGTCACAGCCTCCTGTGACACTGAACTCCCCGCTTAGGTGTCTGTGGATTCCCCAGGGCGTTGCTCAAACTGCCAGTCTCCATTGCTCTGGATTTGGGAACCCCTTCTGCTCTACGCCCCACCCAAAGCCTTACAACTTTCTGGGGCCATCTGAGCAGATCTGAGTTCAGTCCAAATCTTCTTCAATGTGGTGGCAGGTGGATTTTGCTGGTGGTAACATTTAGGTTGGATTCAGGAGGAAAACAAGACTCTGGTGACACAGTTGGAGTGAACTGAAGCAACAGGAGATGCAGTGGAGAGCAGGCAGGACTGAGTGGGGGCCCCTGTGGTTGCCTAGGGCAAGAAGCAGAGCTGGATGGATGGAGGCTTTGTCAGGAGTTAGCATCTGGCCCAAGACAGAGGAGGCAGGAATAAGCATAAGCAACTTGTGGGTTTTGCCGAGACATCTGCTCAGGGCTTTCTAGTCCCTTCTGAGCCCACAGCTGAATTAGGGACTGTTTCTTCTGTGCACAGCAGTCAAGAGTGGTTACTCAGGAGATGACTTGGTGCTGGATGTGCAGCAATTCAGGACAGGATGAACAGGTTACCTGCACATTCTCCTGAAACCAAGTACCTTTTTTGAACAACAGCATTTCAAAGTCAATATATCTTGAAAACAACAACCTGTAAACATATTAGAGCACTTAGTAGTCTTTCACTCAGCTTCTCGATAGGGAACCTGCCAGGTACCATCTCACATCTGCTCTTACAGTACGCTGGGGAAGGATGGGGCTGTCTGGAGGGGAGTCACTCAGTTTAGAGATGAGCCCAGGTCTGTGGGGTTTATGCCATTTACCTTTAGATATTTGCAGTGTAGACTTCCACCGCTCAACCAGTTGCCTAAGGCTCCCTGCTTGAAACAGTATAGGGTAAGTTTCCTCTAACCTATTTTAGACAGTTCCTTTAGTTTTGTCATGGTTTAACCCCAGGTGGCAACTAAGCACCACACAGCCGCTTGCTCACTCCCCCTCCCCCACCCCAGTGGGATGGGGGAGAGAATCAGAAAAGTGAGAAAACTCGTGGGTTGAGATAAAGACAGTTTAATAGGTAAAGCAAAAGCCATGCACGCAAGCAAAGCAAAGCAAGGAATTCATTCACTCCTTCCCATGGTCAGGCAGGTGTTCAGCCATCTCCAGGAAAGCAGGGCTCCATCACGTGTAACGGTTACTTGGGAAGACAAACACCATCACTCTGAATGTCCCCCTTTCCTCCTTCTTCCCCCAGCTTTCTATGCTGAGCATGACGCCATATGGTATGGAATAGCCCTTTGGTCAGTTGGGGTCAGCTGTCCCAGCTGTGTCCCCTTCCAGCTTCTTGTGCACCCCCAGCCTCCTCGCTGGTGGGGTGGGGTGAGGAGCAGAAAAGGCCTTGACTGTGTGTAAGCACTGCTCAGCAGTAACTAAAACACCCCTGTGTTATCAACGCTGTTCTCAGCACAAATCCAAAACATAGCCTCATACTGTGAAGAAAATTAACTCTATCGCAGCCGAAACCAGGACAAGTTTGAAGTGACTCATGTCCTGAAAGTGCCTGCTTCTCCCTTCAGGTGAGGAAGTACAATCAATCTGCAGTAGGCAGGTGTAGATGTATAAACTATAGACATGTACTTTTGGCCCAATGGATCCCCAAATCATGTTTCTGAGTCCTGGGGGTCAAGCAGTTCTGGATTTGCATATCCTTTGTATTTCTGCTCTTCCTGTAATTGGCTGAGCAGAAACTTTGGAGACGAATTTCCTTCAGAAGGTTTGATCAGTTTAGTAGTTAAGATTCTGAACAATCTATAAGAAAAGAAGCAGAATTTTCCTCAGCCAGGCTCTGCTCCTTAGACCTGAAGGTAAAAGGAAATTAAAAGCAGTCAATGAGTCAAGCAGTAGTTCAGAGAAGACTACAAATTACTTTGCTGCCCTCCAATTTCTACAGAAGTCAGACAGTGGAGTCCCCTTTTCTCCTTCCTTTGCTGCCCATGTGTGCTCTTGGGGTAATCACTATCATTCCTTGCTTATTTTTTGTCAACCATAACAGAGATATTATAACACTTTGCTTTTGCCCGAGTTGTAGATCTAAACACCACTGATCTCAGTGTTGCAGCCTCCCTCTATTTCTGCAATAACCTGAATTCAAATCCTTCATCTGAGCTTCCTGGAAAGGAAATTCATACTTACCTACTCCGGATGATAATTTAAAGTAAGGAACTAAATGTGCTTACCTAGCCGTCAGAGCTGTCTCCTACTCATTTGTGAGAATTTACTCAAGTGCTGCCTCTCTTTTAATCGCTGTGTGTCATTACTCCAGTGCCAGGGCATCACTTCTTCCTTAAGACCCTAATTCAGCTCTGCTTTCCAAGACATATACAAGGAGTTAAGCAACACAGCTGCTCAGTTTCCCTTTCCTTCTGGTTCTCCGAGCTCTTTGCAAAACACTCTGCACATGTTTCCTTCCAACCCCTCACACAGAAAGGGGACAATCAGAATAAATGAAGTCTCCGTGCCTCCAAGCTGCTAGATTGATTTGGCCAAGCTGCCTTTGTTTAACAGGGCCTGCTTAGTTGAGCTGGAAAAAAACATCTGCTTTCCTTGTTAAATGATAGATCTGTTATTGGCTTGATTATATTTGGCAGAAGCATAAAATGGAGTGGTTTGAACATCAAAGTGAGAGTCAGGATACTTGGGTATTTGCCTGGACCTCTTTTATTTGGAAAAGTCTCCTAAGGACACATGCTGCTACCCGTGCTCTGAGAGTCCCTTACTGATGGCTGGTTGCAGAGAGTAGTGTATTTACAACATGAGTAGAGGTCATAGCAGAATATAGCTTGCCTCTGCTTAAAAAACATTGGTTTTGCATGCCCTTCTTTATTGATCCTACAAAGGCCACGCAGGGTGTTTGGTATGTTTTGAACTTGGTCTTATCTCTCAGTTTATGTCTATATTACTGGTATCTAACATTTACTTGCCCATGCTGTCATGACATATTTGTAACATGGTTTTGGATTCTTAGACAAAGGTCCTTTAGAAGAGCAAATAATTATAATACTCCATAAATACTTTCTTTTTTTTTTTTCTCCTCAAGACCACCAGGGCTTTGCCACCTTTTAAGTTTGACAGTGTTATTGTTGGAAATTGTGTTACCCATCAGTATAGATAAAAATCCTGCATCGGTGTCTTCCTTTGGTCCAGTCTCTTTGCTCATTCTTGCACTTGTACGCAATATTTTTTTTGGCTCACTCAGAGGGTTTTTAGGAATAAAACTGCATTTTCCTGAGGATATTCAAAAGGAAGAAACTAAAAAGAAACTGAAAATCTAGTTTTAAGACAGAGCTGAATGAAGTTATGGAACAAATCAAAGCCAAGATTGTTGCATAAGAAGTTCCTTTAGTCCTGTGTTCCTACAAATAATGAGCATAAATGAAAGCCCCTGGACTGAAATTAATGGTGAGCTCTTCTGGCAACTAGCCAGAAGTAGCTCCTTCAGGTTATGCTACTGAGGCTTGAAATAAGACCGGCCTGCTAAAATCTTTCATTTCTTTTGCTGTCCACATGAAAAAGGGTTGAGAAACTCCATCTCCACCTAGAGCAGTGACTGAAACCATGTTACAGAAACCGTAGGAAGGCAACCGATGCTCTTGTCTTACACTGTTACTACCTTCACAGAAGCTATGGGAAGGTAGTAATGGTACAAGAAATTTTCATTCGGATAACTAGAAGTGTACCCATGTGTCACTACTGTGTAGGCTCTGTGAAATGGGTGAGGGATGTGATTTCATCATCTGTAAGCTTTTCAATTCTACTTCTTCCTTTTTTGACTCCAAATCCTGTTATCACTGTGGTCACCCTAGTCCCCATCTCTGCTGCAGTCTCCGTACAGGGAGCTCCAGGTGAGCCCCAGAACACTCTGGGATCAGGAGAAAGGGAGGTACTGAGGCTCACATCACTTCATGTGGGCCCATGCTCCTGCTTACCTGCAGCTGTGGCTTCACTGTGAATCCCACCTGCCTTTGAGGAGTTGCCATGTGAGCAAAGGAGTTGACCTGCGGTTAGCCTGGTCCTGCTAATGGCAGACAGCATAGATGAGACTAAACATTTGCGCGGCTCCTTCAGTCTTTGACAATCCTTTGAATTGTATTTAATTAAAGAGTGTACACAATGGCTTTCTTTGCAATAGCAGACTGTGCGGTAATCCTCTAACAACTGTTGGGATCCGGCAGGAAGGAAAACTCTCATTAATAAAGACTTTGGGGATAATTCCACATGACAGAGTTGCTGCAGAATTCGGAGCTGCAGGGAATCACATCCAGAAAAACATTCCCTTCATTTTTCTGTCAGGGCTTCAGAGCATGTGCCAGAAGAACGACTCCTGACAAACCCACCACAATTTTTACATGGTATCTTGGGTGTGCCAGGAGGGCTTAGCGAAGGAAAGTTTACTGAGTTTCAGCTTTACCCACAATGGATATGCCCAGGAAACTGGATTACTATTCACTAGCTGATGTTAATGTGAGCTAATCAAAGCTGGTCATGCTTTTCCTTTATCTACACTTTTTGGATGGGAAGTGTGAATTAGTGTAGTCCTCAGCGTTGTGTCTGCATGGCCAGTTGCCTGCTGCAGTGAAAGATGCCAAAGCCCAAAATCTCTGCCTTTTCCACAGCACAAAACAAACAAAACAAAACAACACAACACAGCAAAAAAAACCAGAGCTGGGGAAGAAGTAAAATGAGTTTGTACCAAGCTGTCCATAAAGTCTACTTCAAGCTTTTCTAGGAGAAATACACCAAGGAAGGAGAGTTATTTAGCCTCTCCTCCCAGGGAAGATCTCCCTTGGCAGGCAAAACTTGCAGCTCTTGAGGGGTCTTTTCAGCCATGAGCATTTTGTCAACTGGGAGGTGAATTAAGGCAGCTGAACTTGTTGCCCGGCTCACCATCATGCCAGCTGAACTGATGACCTACCAACAAAAAAAGGCACACTTTTCTGTTTCATAATGATGCCCAAAACTGTGATTTTTTTTTAAATTATTTTTTATTCTAGATGCCTTTGTTAGCCTATAGCAATGATGGCTGTGATATAGTAGGATTATTAGTTTTATCACTAAGGAGGTAGAAGGAGGGTTGCTGTGATTGGATTATATATTTACTTGTTTAGTTAACGTGGAAAATGAGCCATAAACTAGAAGGCCTCCAATGTGAGTCTGTTTGTTGACCTTAGTGATTCAGTTAAAGGTCTTTAGACATTAATTCACACATCACTGACCCTCTCCAGCTAAATAGTAGGTATTTTACTTTGTACTGGTCCAACTACAGTCAGTGAAGTGGGATGAAAGCCTTCAGGGCTGATGCTCGCTAGCTCTCTGTGGACTAGAAGGAATGGTAAAAATCAGTTCAGACTAAACATGTAGCTTTTACCCAGCTAAAATGAAGGAAGATGCATCCCACTGAGAGAGAAGGTGAGATACATCCCACTCTTTGTTTGTTTATAGAATCATAGGATCATTTAGGTTGGAAAGGACCTTTAAGATTATCAAGTCCAACTGTTAACCTAACACTGAACCATGGCCCTGAGTCCACCACTAAACCATGGCCCTAAGCACCACATCTACACGTCTTTTAAATACCTCCAGGGATGGTGACTCCACCGCTTCCCTGGGCAGCCTGTTCCAATGCTCGATAACCCTTTCAGTGAAGAAATTTTTCCTAATATCCAGTCTAAACCTCCCCTGGTGCAACTTGAGGCCATTTCCTCTTGTCCTATCACTTGTTACCTGGGAGAAGAGACCGACCCCCACCTCTCTACAACCTCCTTTCAGGTCATTGTAGAGAGCGATAAGGTCTCCCCAACCCTCCTTTTCTCCAGGCTAAACAACCCCAGGTCCCTCAGCCGCTCCCCATCAGCCTTGTGCTCCAGACCCTTCACCAGCTTCGTTGCCTTTCTCTGGACATGCTCCAGCCCCTCAATGTCTCTCTTGTAGTGAGGGACCCAAAACTCAGCACAGCATTCGAGGTGCAGCCTCACCAGTGGTGAGTACAGGGGCACGGTCACTGCCCTAGTCCTGCTGACCACACTATTGCTGATACAAGCCAGGATGCCATTGGCTTTCTTGGCCACCTGGGCACACTGCTGGCTCATATTCAGCTGGCTGTCAACCAGCACCCCCAGGTCCTTTTCCACTGAGCAGCTTTCCAGCCACTCTTCCCCAAGCCTGTAGTGGTACATGGGGTTGCTGTGGCCCAAGTGCAGGACCCAACACTTGGCTTTGTTGAACCTCATACATCGGCCTCAGCCCATCGATCCAGCCTGTCCAGATTCCTCTGTAGAGCCTTCCTCCCCTCAATCAGATCCACACTCCTGCCCAACTTGGTGTCATCTGCAAACTTACTGGGGTTTTGCTTTTAACTATCTAGTACTGGTTTAGGGAGCTTAATATATATGAGGTAGCTGTTTTGGGGTTGGCAGATCCAACACATGATTTACCCAGGCCCATGCCCCCTGGAGTGAAAGCTGTTGGCCAAGAGGAATACCCTAGGATGTCTCAACTGAGGCTGAATACCTCTCTTTGGGGACTAAATCCCACCTCAGTGTCTGACTCTGCTTGAAATCAGTGGGGATCAGGCACCGAAATGCTCCTTCAGTCAATGGAGCCACCCACCTTGCTTAAAAGCTCACAGCAAATCAGCACCAGCACTACAAAAGCCAAGATCACCTGTATTTTAGTGTTTTAGCTATTGGACACTCTTTTTCTAGTGGTTTCCCTAACATAAATGTCTTTGATAAGATTTTTAAAATTACATCTATAATCAAGTTCACCTGAATCTATCACAAGCTCACTTTTCAGAATACTAACAATGAATCGGCCTCATTATTTATTTTTTTGAAAGGTGATAAAACATTTACTCAAAAGTAAATATTGGGCCGTTGAGGTAAATATGCAATAAACCAATTTAGGCATACATTTTTAGTGAAGGGAAGATGTGGCAGTGAAGTACATGCTAGTGGGCTTGGTAGAAAATTTACTGCATAAAAAAAAATTTAAAATATGTCGTAGAAGTACACAGCGCTTTGCCAACCCTGATCAAAGTTAGAGCTGTATGAATTAATTTATAAAGTGAAAACTTGAGTTATTATAGATATGAGATAAATTTGGCAATAGTTTAAGTCCAGAGAGTTAAAACTTTCCTTTGAAAAAGTCAGAATGTTTTGAAAACGTTTCAGTCTTTATTTTTACAGCAAGTGTTCTGCAAATCTCTTGTGCTTCCCTTCACGCTTTTTTAAGGTTAAAATAAAAAGGCAAGAAGCATTGTAAATCAAAACAAAATGAATCTATGGTATTTTAGATGAGCCAAGATAAAATTCCCTAAGATGTTTCCCTTTGGGAAAAAGAAACATTTGAGTACCAAGACAACTCCAAATAATTCTCGTAATTGTTTTTTTATTTTTAATTTGACTAAAAACCTGACATAATTAATTGTTTATACACTACTAATCATTGCCTATCCCCACCCTAAAGGAAATTTCAGTCTGAACAAGAAATGGGGTGAAACAGGGAAGACAGCAGGTTGGGTTAATAAGAAATGGTGAGAATAAATTTAATGTGCTAAATTATTTTCTAATTTTTATCCAAAGGGCAATTTACATCAAACAATCATTCCTTCAAAGGATTTCTGGGTCTTCTGTCTTACAAACTTGTCTGGAAAATATATGGATAGAGAAATAGCTCACACATTTTGAAACGAGACATAAAAAGGTCTTTTTTTTTGTTTCCTTTCCATGCCTATTTCTGATGAAAATATATGTTTTTTCCAAAATCCAGCAAGAGTGAACACTGAATTAATGACTCCTTGCAGGGAAAGGCTCATCCCCTGTCCTCAGAATCTGTCCCTGAGGCTCACCTGACTCATGGTTTTTCCTGCGTTGCATTTAACAGTGACGGTATAAACTCAAGCCAAGACTTCTGCTCTCTTCACATCTTTCCCCTCTCGATGTCTCTTTGCAGCCGAGTTTCTGAATAGTTTTTTCCCTGCTGAATGCCGTTTCCAGTCTCTTTGAAAGAGATGGGGGTTTGTGCAGCACTGTGTGTAATGGGACCTCAATTTCGGCTTGCAATTGCCATAGCAATGAAGCAAGGTGTTCCCTCCAAGTTGAGAGCGTGTTGGTGACAAGGGGACACTGTGTTATGTGACCCGTTGTCCAGCTCCTGTTTCCTTTTTTGGAGTGCAAATTGTCATTTGCACATTTTATGATTGAGGCAGTTCGTGAATTACATGTTGTAAGGAGTCCTTGGTTAATTACCTGAACATTTATAGCCACTGTTGTATTACAAACACCATATAATTAGGTCTGACTGAGGAGAAACCACTTGCGGGAAAAAGTCTTGTCATGGAGAATTTCCTGGTTTTTTAGCTCCTTGATCTCCTAATGTGCATCAGAGATTTCGTTCTTATTTGATTTGTTTTTGTTTTGCTTTGAATTAGCATGAGCCAGGAGGCAGGCCATGGGAGAACGGAGGGAATAAACCATGTAAGCACAGATCCCACTTCTCTTGACATGAATATTAAAACTGCTATCTTCCTGCCCTAGATAGCTGTTGGTGTTAGGTTAGTCAGGCAAGGAGCATAAAGAAGCAGAATTGCTCCTGATCATCAGAAAAAAATACGTTGTTTTTTTTGAAGGAAGGCATGGAGGGATATGCTGTTTTTTCAGCAGGCTCTGGGTTACACTCCTTTCTCTCAAGCAAACATAAAATAAGGCTGGATGTATATCCCCATTGTGCAGTGGCCCAGGAGAGCTCAGACGGCCATGAATCCCCAGGAACGCGTCTCTGAGGATAGATGGGTTTTGCTCACTCTCTTCTCTGCCCTTTCTGCAGGCATCCAGCACACGTCCGGAGTGCAGCATCATGCAGGAGATTGAAGAGGAGCGCAGCCAGTGCTTGGCAGAGCTTATTGGTGATAACCAGACTTCAGGTATGGGGATGCTCTCTTCTCTCCCTGGCCTGCAAGCCAACATCACCCAGCCTCACATCTGCCTTGCCCATGCCATTTCTCACCCCTTCTGCTGCTGGAGCAGGGCAGCCACTCCAGCTGATGTTGAGCTCTTACATTAGGAGGGAGAGAAATAGGTACTTCCAAAATACGATTCAATCAACTGAGAGTTTGAATAGCTCGCTGGGGATCACTCGCTGCCTTCCAGTTGGGTAAGGCTAGCTTAGGTGTCTCAGTGTATTTAATCACAGTCAGTCATCCATCTCTCTGAACTAGAAGTGTCTTAACCAATTTTTCCCTGGGATCTGAGAGCCTGAAGTTCTCATAGGCCTTGGTTTGCTTTGAGGGAAGTCATGACAACCTTCTCCTTCCATTGAACTGCCTTCCCATCCCCATGCCAAAATTGCTGCTGTCCTGGTAGCAAAGCAGAGGAAGGAAGGGTGTGCTCCAAGGCTGCAAGGTATCTATGAAGTTTGGCCAGGCGGCTGAGATCTTCTCCTTGTTCATGTGACACGGAGCACACACCACATTGGGCAGTCCTCCTGGAAAGCTCTCCCGTCCCCTTAACCCACTCCCTGCTTCAGTGATTAGGAGAGGAGGGACAGGTCAATGATGCCACCTTTGCTCTCCAGCCTCCCCAGGTTTCTCCGTCTTCTCCATCCTGGCCTCAGGCAGCAGCCATGGACCTGTGCCTCCCTTGAGGAGCAGGCATGGCACACCACACATTGGGCACATGGGGTTTCAGAGCAGGAGAGAGGCTGTGGCATGTTGTTGTGAGCAGAGGAGCTGCAGACCAACCTGCGAGATGGGACACGGGTGGGTAATGTGGAAAGGGTCTATGCCAACACAGTTCCCCAGTGGGCAGCCTGCAGAGAGCTTGGGAAATTTTGACACAGCCACCCATGCTCAGTCTTAAATTGTAGATATCAGCGTGGCAGAGAAAGAAAGCTTTTGGTTTTGGTGCTGTCCCATCCCATCCTGTCCCATCCCATCCCACAGCATTGCTGTCAAAGCCCCAAGTTGAGGCATTGAGTTGGATCTCTCCCCCTCCAAGTCCCTCCCTCAAGTTACAGGTCCTGGTTTTGTGAGTAAAGAAGGTGTAGGGACCAGCGGTAGGCGGTCAGGCTCCGAAAACAAGGGATCACATTGCTGGGGGAAGGGGTGGGAAGATGTGTATCCTGCTTGATATTTGCATCCCACCTCCTGAAAGAGGAAAAAGTGGAAGAGGATGTCTCATCCTCTCTCCCTTGGCACTGCTTGCAGTTAGGCTACAGACTGAAGGACTGTTCTGCACAATGCTGCTTATTGCTAGAATAGCATCCTGGGAGCAAGCTGGTCCCTGGAGGAGCTTTACTGAATGGAAGGATGGCTTTTGGACCCTGCTTTTATCTACTAAGATATGGTTTTCTTTGATTTGGAAACTATTTCAAGTGTCCCTGTACAGTTAAATGGAGCCATTTGAAGAAATATTCTGCTGGAATCCAGTAAAGGGAAAAGTCAGGGTAGTTAAAAACATTCATCTGAAAGCCAGCTAAATGTTTCATTTCATTTTCATGGATATTTAAAGAAATTCAATTAAACACAGTACATTCAAAATAGAAGAATAAATACTTGAAGTGTTAATATTTTTTTCTGCTTTTTCAAAATGATTTTTCTCATTGGAAAGTTTAATCCAAAACAGCTTTTTTTTTTTTTTTCTCTCTCTGCTGAATTAAACCATTTGTTTATTTTTTCCCGATTCTGATGTAAAAACACAGTCAGTCATGTTGCAAGCCCTTAATGCCCAAGCACTAGCAAGTATGTAAAAATCCTTTGGAGTTTGTTGTTCGTAATGGAATGCTGAAATATTGGACTGGGATAATTCTGCATTTGCACCAGTCACTAACCATAGTCATTAAACAGGACTGATTCAGAAATCACAGTTGTGAGCACTGTAACGTGTTTTTTGTCCATGGAGACAGTACCTGCTACTCCTGAGTTAATGTCAGATGTCGTTTGTGTATGTCTGCATGTCCTGGGTAGAAATGGTCATTGATGACATCAGTGTGGAACAAGCACGTGTAGGGACACAAGCACAGTAGGGACACCAAATTTTAATATGCAAACTGTATGGAAAGCGGTTGGCATCCATTTGCCCCAAAACATCAGCAGGTGTTTAAGAGCTCGATACCTGACTCTTAGCCAGGCACTCACGGTTGCCCTTGCAATCAACAGAAAGAAACCAGCATCTCTAAAGTGTTGGCTATCAAATGGGTGATAACGGGTGAATCATCTTATGGAGAAGTCTGTTTTGAAAGTGGTGTGGACGGGTAACTTCAAAGTGTCTAAGTGGCACGTGTTTCCCCCTTGGAGTGTTCAAGGCACAGCATGTGAGGACATGTAAGTAGAAAAAGCTGTTTTTCTAGAGTGGGCCTCCATAACTCGATAAATGTAGCTGAACACAGCTGCAAAATAAAACTTTGAACTTTGACGGTTGGGGGTGAGGGGGAAGTTTGGTGGGGAGAAATCTTATGAAGGCGATGATATGAGATCACATGAAGGTGATGACTGTTTAGTCTGAGTGTTGCTGGAAAGAAAAAATCCTAGTAAAACTCCCAGGAAAAATGTAATTTTAACACGGTTCAGTCCCCCAGAGAAGGAGAATGGAAAGCAATTGAGATTCCCTGCCATCCGTAATGTAATACCTTGATTTATGGCCAGGTAGTTGTATTGCCTTCTGTGCATTCCACATCCTTTTAGCAAAAAGAAAATCACTTGAGGTTTAACCACCGATTTGTTATACTTTCTAATTAAATGAGTGGAAATAAGGAAACACACCATTTCAGTACAGTCTGGAAATAAAGCTTTGTTTAGAAGCCATTATCAATTGTACTGATCAGAGGGGCTTAATCACAGATGTAATTTGATGTGTCAGATAGATTAGTCACTTATTAAGAACACCTGATGGTAGCGCTGAGATTGATCACTGGCTCAGGATAAGCAGGTAGATTGCCACTGATAAACAATATTAACGCTATTTTGTCTTCGAACACCCGTTCCTTATAGTTGGTGTATATGCATGGGTGAAGGTGATGCCTTCTTTTCAAATTAAACCTCTGTGTTTTCAGTGCTGGTAGTAGCTGCCAATTGCTGTTCCTGGTGTCAGCAGTTCTGGACCACAGGACTGCTGTTTATTATTAGCAAGATGGGAGACTCTCTGTTCCCTATTAGGAGTGTGATTCAGTATCAGTGAAGTTACCCACATTTGAGGAGACTTTAGCAGGGACACAGGAGACACACAGGGGTCACAAAAGCGTGGCCACCTCTGATGAGAAGAGGGTCACTTTTCAGCACAGGAAGGGCTGCAGAAGATGCAGCTGGGGAGAAAACAGCAGGGAAGACCAGTTTAAGCTGGCAGTGTGTACACAGGAGAATAAAACGGCTGTGAGATCAAAGTCTGGACTTTAAAGGAAGTTTGTAACCATCAGAGGATACTGAACAGCCGTTCTGGAGGTCTGCAGGAAGGAGTGTTTTATTGACTTCATGGCAGAGATTGCCCAGTTTATAAAAGGGTGCGTAGGATGCAGCTGTGTATTGCAGCACAAGATTGGATTTCATGAGCAGGACTGCCCTTGCAGTCCTCTGCCCTGTTATACTTTTACCTCCATGCTGAAATAACTAATAAAGACGTAAAATGACAATTGTGATTCAGTACAGAAGAGGATTCTTTACCATTAAAATCAAGACTAAGTAGACGGAGACAGGTTTGTTTCACACGGGCAAATAGCCATTGCATGGGAATGACTTTTGGTGAGGGATTTCTTTCGCTTGATTTTAGGTAGCTCTAGTGTATTCTGGCCAAGTGTAGGCATCTCTTTTAGGCTGTGATGAATCATGTTCAGATTGTCTTGCCTGTTGACAAGATCTTCATTTACTATGAGGCGATTCTTAGTGAGCAGCTCAGCTGTGTTGGAAATAACCACACTTTGTAGACGATTCCTGTCCTGGAGGGGATTTGGCTAAAAGAGGTGAAGTCCCAATTCCATCACTAGGAGTGATGAATCTGTTCGTTCACATACAGAATTGCATTTCAGGAAGCTAAACTTTCACTTGGGTATTTGTTAGATGATCTTTCCAGCCCTTTGGCCCCCAAAGAGTGCTCACAATATAATGTGAGGCATTATTAAAAAAATCTTCTGAAAAACCTTTTACTGTGCCAGTGGCAGGATTCTTCCCTGCCCAGTGCAGGAAACAATGTACAAAATGCCTCATCTCAATCTCAGTGCAGACTGTGTTCCTAAAGGACCTAAAACTCAACTCAGTGAGGTTGCTTGCACCATTTCTATGAAGTGATATAGAATACTTTTTGCTGCGTTTTGACCTGTTTGGTTATTCCTCCCCTTATCACACAGCCAAGGAGAAAGTGCTGCTGGATTGCATCACACACAGATGCACCTGAGTGTTGGTCTAGTGAAATTTGTAGTTTTGTTACGTGTGAGGTGTCTGGCTTTCCTTGCAGAAAATGGGCCATTCTCGTGGCAGGCATGGCTGGGATGCACTAGATAAAATACGACGAATGACATAGATCGTGTCTGCTTGTAATGATGTTATGCAAATGTGAATCGTTAGCTGTGGACGCCTTAATTTCCCACCACAAGCATGTTTTAATCCCACTCTATGTTGGTCTCACAGTTGGTCTCCCTGCAAACTTTGCCTCACTTGATATCCATAGATTATTGCAACTACAGCAGCCCTGTTGCTGTAGTTAAGGTGACTCCTGGTTCTCTTGGCCTTAGTTTTCCTCCTTTAAAATAGAAATATTGATATATTCCTGTCTAGCAGGGGTAAGGTAAGGACAAGCAAATTGAAAAGTGTCCAGCTATTTTACGATTGGGACTTATAAAAGTACTGTGGGTAGACAGAGGAATAGGAAATGCAGTATTTTGGCAGCACCCACAATTTAAATTCACAGGAAGCTACTACGTATCTGGGTAGAAATAACACCTCAAAAGAGAAAATTCATGTCATCCAGGTTAGGTTGCCTCTTCTCTTTCTCCACCTCTCTTCTCCCAAATAGAATCATAGAATCATAGAATGGTTTGAGTTGGAAGGGACCTTAAAGATCATCTCGTTCCAACCCCCTGCCATGGGCAGGGACACCTTCCACTAGACCAGCTTGCTCAAAGCCCCACCCGACCTGGCCTTGGAACACTTCCAGGGGTGGGGCATCCACAACTTCTCTGGATGACCTGTTCCAGTGCCTCACCACCCTCATAGTGAAGAATTTCTTCCTTATATCTAGTCTAAATCTACCCTGTTTCAGTTTAAAGCCATTACCCCTTGTCCTATCACTACATGCCCTTGTAAAAAGTCCCTCTCCAGCTTTCCTGTAGGCCCCTTCACGTGCTGGAAGGCTGCTATAAGGTCTGCCGAGAGCCTTCTCTTCTGCAGGCTGAACAACCCCAATTCTCTCAGCCTGTCTTCATAGGAGAGGTGCTCCAGCCCTCTGATCATCTTCGTGGCCCTCCTCTGGACTTGCTCCAACAGCTCCATGTCCTTCTTGTGCTGAGGGCCCCAGAGCTGAACACAGTACTCCAGGTACTGCGTGGAGATTTACTCTCATGGGAGTGGAGTAAATCTGTATGTAGTATCATACATCAATCTGCAATGACTTCAGGTGCAGATTTTTGTGGGTGATGTTTTCCCAGGAGCTGCTTAGGGAGTTCCTTGGGGATACTCAAGTTATATCTAACATACACAGAGCCACATTGCCCTGTATGCCAGTGCCAAGCAATGCGATGGTGTAACAGGCATGCCGAGGCAGGAGCTCAAGTCCTGACAGTGCTCCATCATCCAGAACAGCTGAGACATTTAGCTCAGCAGCATCTCGGAGCAGTTACACCACCAGTGACTCTGCAGCACTGCTTTCTGCAAGATCGGTGTGCTGTAAGCAACCAGTAGCAGGTCAGGTCTGGGGGTTCAGCTGCATCATTCCAAAGGTTCCCAGGTTATTCCAAATTTTCAGCAGCCAGTGGCTGTGGGAGTCCTGCCTGGGCAACTGCAGGATCAGTTCAGCCAAGTCAGTCCCAGGATTTGAATGCCTTCAGCGAGAGCTCTCTCTGCTGCCCTGCTGGACAAGCGTGATGAGACGTTTTTGAAATTGCTTTGTAGACAGGAGTTTGCACGCTGCCAGCAGCTGCTGCGATAGCAGGCTGCGAGCTCCCCAGTAGCTGCTTGGGCTGTCTTCTTTCCCTTTCTCTTTGCTCTCTGGCTGTACAGGGCTGTTTCTCTGGTGGCATCTCCCACCTCTGCAATGTAAAACAAATAAATAAGGCAATTCCACAACCTAGCGTTCTCCAAGGCACTTAGTAGTTTTAGGAGCTTATAGTAAATAGAGCTCCTCAGTCCTCTGCATTACATTGACAATGCTTACAAACATATTTCAAAAGTGAAGAATGCAATCCCAGCCCCACTGAAAACCAGGCTTTTACTCCAGATACTTTTTCAGCCAGGACATCTGTATGCGATACAGTGGCTGCTTAGCTGATAGTACAGTTAGCAGCAGCAGGGAAGCTCTCCCAAGGGTTAGGAGGAGAGGATGGCTGAAGGGGGTTTTGCTTTCCGGACTCACAAATGGTGGCAAATCTCTCTCTATGTGAAGTGTGGCTGAGCTCCTAAAGTCTTGCTGCAAGGCAGGGCTCACCACTGCATTGCTTCTTGCTGACTTCCACTTGCTTTTTTTATGTAATGATCCCCGAACACAGAGGGGTTTTTTTGGTTTTGTTTTTAAGAAAGCTTCACCTCTCCATGGCTGCAGTTTACAAACAGTTCAGCTTAACCTGAAGCACCCAAATAAAATAAAAAAAAAAAAGTAACCCTCTCTTTTTTGTTAAAAAGCCAAGAAATGCAATCAGGTCTAGGTCGGTTGGCTCAGCTCATTATCTGTTTATCCCATTATTGCTAATCAATTCGCTCCGCAATCAGATATTCTTTCAGAAGCAGGAGAGTCATTTAGAGATGGCAGTTGAACGAGGTACTGTGACTCGTGTTTGGGTGGGATGAACAGCTCTGGAGACCGTGCTGCTGTGCGGGAAGCATGGCATCATACGGTAAACAGCCTTCATGGAGAGTCGTGGGAATATCAGGCAGCACTTGGGCACGGGAATCCTGGCCCAATTTTGGAGTTTACTTTAATGGCATGGAAGTTTGAGTATGAGGGAAAATATTCAAGAACAGAGAGGAGAGCTTTAAACCACAGAAGACTCCTGACACCAGAGCCTGATGACCTGAGCAGATGGGATGCGGTTTTCTGCATTGACATAGTTCCGTGGCTTAGTATCACAAAATCACTGAGCTTGGCAGGGACCTCCTGATATCATCTATTCCAAACCCCTGATTTAAAGCATGGTCAACCAAATCAGGTTGCTCAGGGCCATGTCCAGTTGGGTTTTGAATATCTCCAGGGACAGAGACTCCACAACCTTTCTAGACAACCTGTTCCAGTGTTTAAGTATGTTAATAGGGAAAAAAAAAATCTTATATTTAAATGGAATTTCCTGTTTTTCAGTTTGTGCCCATTGCCTCTCTGTTTTCTTTGCTTTCCCCTGAACGCCACTGGATATATATACACATTGATAAGATCCCCTCAAGCCTTCTCTTCTCTAGGCCAAACAGTCCCAGCTTTCTCAGCCTTTCCTCATACGTGAGATGCTCTGGCCCCTTAATCTTTGCAGCCCTTTGCTAGACTCTCTCCAGTATGTCCGTGTCTCTCGTGTACAGGGGAGCCCAGAGCTGGACCCAGCACCCCAGGTGAATCTCACCAGTGCTGAGCAGAGGGGAAGGATCACCTCCCTGGATCTACTGGCAACAGTCCTCCTAATTCAGCCCAGGATACCATTCACCTTCTTTGCAGCAAGGGCACATTGCTGGCTCATGTTCAACTTGGTGTCCACCAGGACCTCCAGGTCCTTCTCTGCAAAGCTACTCTCCAGCCTGTACGGGTGCATGGCATTATTGCTTCCAAGTGTAGGACTTTGCATTTCTCTTTGTTGAACTTCCATCACTTTATGATTTTTCAGGACTTTTTTTTTTCTCCAAAAGGGAAGACCTTTGGCTTGATTTGGATCCTAAATTCTTGCAGAAGTTAAGTGTAAGTGAAACGAGCTTAGAACTTCACAGCTGGAGGCTGTCAGCATCTCACAGAGTCAGACCAGCATTTAGTCTATCATCTGTTCCCCACAGTTCAGTAGTGTGGAGATAGCTGAGATGATTTTCTAAGTGTCAGTGAAAATTGCTAATAGCCATCAAGGAGCTGCTACAGTCGAACTGGTTCTGATACCTAAAGTACTTCAGCACTGCACTTTATATTTGCAATCTAGACCTGTCTGTCTTGCAAGCAGGATTTGAAACCCGATCAAAAAGTCAGAAAAGTGGAAAACATGAAAAAAAATAGTACCAATTCCCCTCCCAATGCCTGCTCATATCTGCTTAACTTGTACATGCTTCACATTTGTTGTGGGCAATAGAGCTGAGTCCTGCAAGCTCATCACCAGCATTGTCAAATAAATCTAGGTGGGAAATGGCCCATCTTGTTTATTCTCTGTAAACTGCTTTTACTGTTCCACAGGCTTAGAGTGGAGGCTGGCTTGAAAAGTGAAATATGGAGCTTGGGGTTCTTTGTCAGTCTGCCTTGAAGAAGTCAAGGAGTGTTTGATGGGAGAAGAAGCAGTGAACATATGGAAATTAAAAGTCAAGCTGGAAAAACGTTAATGAAGTTTAAATGAGGAGTCTGTTTATTCATCACCATCTGTTTATAGTGCAGTAAGATAAGAAATAATTAATAGTTCCTTGCTTGCAAAAGTTCAAGTGAATTCTCACCTTCCAGTTGCATAAGACCCCCTGGGATAGATGATGTGTCAGTCGGATTTGTATGACAGTCCAGTTATCAGCAGCTGTCCGGGTGCTCCATCGCTAGAGCAGGCACTACGTGGCTGATGGTAACACAAGCACTCGAAGCAGTGCACACAGCAGGGTGGAGAAGGGGGGTGGATGGACCACTCACCCAAGGCTGGGGAGGTACTGTGTTTTCTGGCTGCATCAAGGTTGTGGTACATCTCTGAGACTTGCTGAGTGCTCATGTGGGTGCTCCTTACACCTTCGCATACATGAGGACAGATGTTTTCATTAGCAAAAGGCTACTGGTTTAAACTCATTAGTGGAGGGAGCATTCAGATGAGCCACTGAACTGGCAGATTTGAAGGATGGTAGCTTCCAGGGGAAATATACACCGTGGCAGACATCCGAGGGGGAATCCAGGTAATAATGTAAGGTGGCACTGGTGCAGCCAGACGAGAGACCTGTCCCCAGGCTGAGAAGGTCTGCAGAGAGGCTTTGCTTGCAGGGGAAGCAGGCAGGTTTGTCACCATCGTTCAGAGTAGTCAAAGAAAAAAGTCAAGAAAAATAGTCAGACCCTTGGACAGGGGCTGACTCTTGTGAGCCCTTAGGCACACGTCAAAGTTCTTAACAGATGCTCTTGGATGATTAGTGTGGCCTCCAGTTGTCATTTCAGAATTGTGTAGGGCTCTCATATCTTGTACCATGTCCGCCAGCCCCTCCAAAAATCTTGTATGTCCTGGAACATCAGGAATGGCATTAAATGACTACTGCTGGTCAGCTAAATCAAGCCCTGAGGATCTAGTCAGCATATTCAATGAAGCCTGGAGAACAATTCAGTTCACTCTAAAATAGATACCTACATTTGATCTTAATGATCTCTTTAAAGGCAAAGGGACCTGCAGGACTTCTTTCCATGTTGTCTTTCCTTAGTTTTTTGTTTACTGTACTTTATTACTCTGGTCTAGGTGATACAAAGGGCCTCTTGGTTTCAGTCTTGCTCCAACCAGCAGCATCAGGCAACTTCCAGATATGACATCAGTCCTCTCCATTCCTGGACAATGTGGCCTCTCCTACAACAGCAGAAAATTCAGCCATGTGACATCAAGACCTTAAACACCAGACTGTCATTTATTGCTCTTCGAGGATCAGTACCAGAGCCAAGGTGCCTTTTATTTAACAGAAATTTTTCTTCTAGTTTTTGGACAGTGGCCATGATACTCAGTTAGGACAGGCCACTGCATGGTACCTCCAAATGGTCTTCATTAACGCTTTCCTCATCTGCTCTGGAACTCTTCCCAGCCACCAACACTTCATGCTGCAGCTCTTACAAAGGTGGAGCCTGCTCTCTGGAAATTCAAAAGAAAGAAATCTGCCTTGTATTTTTCAGAGGTTAGCCTTCCCTTGACCACACTAGGAAAGCTGGCATCTGAAACATGAGAAGGAATCACATGTTGCCATGGTGGTAAACCCAGCTTCAACCCTTAGATGTGAGCAGCCCCCAGACTTTTGTGTTGGCTGCTTTGATCCAGTCTGAAGCTGATGGCCATTCTTCCAGGCCATGCATCTCTTTCTGAGGAAATAGTACCCAAAGGTGTTTTCCCTACAAAACTGTTATTTGGCTGTCCATCCTTGCTTGGCAACCCTCTGCTCAAGGAGGGTGCACCTCTCCACTGAGGACTGCTAATTTCCAGTTGAGTAGTAGTGGCACCTCCTCAGTTGCTTGTCACTGTCTGATCCTACCCTATCACCTGAGGTCCAGACACCTACCAACCACGTGAAGTCCACACACCTACCTACCACCTGAAGTTCAGACACCTACCAACCACGTGAAGTCCACACACCTACCTACCACCTGAAGTCCAGACACCTACCCACCTACCAACCACCATGAAATTGAAACACAGATCTACACAGCACCTCATCATTCTTCCCTGTAGAGCTAAGAGCTGATTTTCGCCTTGACCTTACCTTTCTACAGACACAATCACGAGATAAGATGTTACAACATCTGTTTTCTGCCTTAATACGCTATAGGGGTGGAGGCTTTGCTTTTGTTTTGCCTGTTGCTGACATGTCCTGGCTGCAAGCTTTCTAACAAACAGCAGTGTTTATTTGCCTTGGGAACAGCTGTCTTGTGGCTTGTTGGGATTAACAGCCATTTAGTGGACATAAGTCTTTTACTGAAAAAGGCATTTTAGTTTGGAGAATATGTAACATTTTTAAATGCCATCAGACTTTTTGGTTACCTTTTTTTTTAGCATGCGATAATATATAAATGCACACAGCCTTAGTTATGCAAAGGTTATAAAAATAAGGAGAAAATGCCATTGCTACAGACCAATAGAAAGCAAATTCAAAGCATTTTCAAAGCTCTGGATAACTGCTCAGATTAAATCCATCTATGCACAGCTTTTGTTTCTGACAACGGGTTGTATTTGTCCCCTCACATCCCGTCAGATTTCTGGTTAAGAAATCTCTCCTTCCTCTTTTTTTTTATTTTTCTTTTCCTGCTGACTGTATCAGAGCACTTTCATGACGGTATCCATCCTTTTTACGTAGGATAAATACATTGGAAAATGTTGCATATGCCATAAGTTATGTCAAACTCCCATTACAATATATGGCCAAGATCCAAAACCTGCTGCAGCTGGTGGAGATTTTTCCGCTGATTTTACTATGCACTAGACTTTCTGTAATCTAGGTGCCTTTATTTCTTGATATTCAGACCTTTTAACATAGGAAAGTGAAATTGTGGAGAACATGAGAAGCTGAGGTCAGAGGTACCACGCTTTACATCCACCAGGCCTAAGTAGGGTTTCTATTATGGACAGCTTTTAAATTATCAGTGTCTCACAAATTTAGCTTTTCTTTTTTCTTGCCTTCTGACCATTAAATATGCCTCCCTGTGAAACCAAAGCTTTCTGGTCCTTCTTGTCCCTTCCTACAGAGCTAAGGTACAGGCCTTCCACACAACCTTTCCTGCTTCTGCAGACGCCCCTCTATATTTATGGGCGAGAAACACATTTCCAGCACAAACTCTAGCACATTTAATAAGCAAGAGCCAGATCATGAAGATTTTACATGGTGAAGCTCTCTCCAGCTTTGTGTAAGGACTGCAGTATCTTTCTAGTAGCAGGACAGGCAATCTATGGCTTACAGTTTGTAGAGGAAAATTCCATTTTACCTTTCCTTTTTTCAGTGGGGTGTCATATCTTAGCCCAATATTTACCGTGAAGAGTAGCAACACAGCATTGGCTGGAAATCTCCTCCATTGCAAAGCACATCATTTGGTCTTGCAGGTACAGGATGATCCTTTAAAGTAGCAACAGGGTAAAATTCCTCTTAATCATGCCATAATTGCTATAGGAGAGACCTCTCCACAGCTTATTCCAGATTGGCAAGCCATGAGCACATTGCCAAGGGGGGCTGTCACTTGCCTGTTTGCCTTCAATGAGCAAGTCAAGCTGAGTTGGTCAGTGGGAGGGTTTGCACTTCACTAGAGTGGGCAGGTCTCCCGAGCTCTCATCTTGATGCTACCATTCAAGTTGCCATATCCATTTAAGCAAGTCAAGGAATTCATGCAGATTGGACTAAAAGTTGGAAACTTGAGGAGAAGTCTCCTGACTCTCACAGCACTTGAACCATCAGTGAGAGCTTCTGCACTCATGTCCTGTCCTTGCCTGGCCTGTTTTATTAGGAAGACCCACAAAATCTCTAAAGTTTTCTGCCTTGCAACATCCCTGTCTCCTTCTGGTAGGCAAGACAGTGAGGTACGGAGGAGCTACAGCCTGGGTGAGTTCCATTTTAGATCTTAAATTATCAGGGTAGTCACTCTTGCCTCCCAAACAGTCAAAAAAGAATTTCTTGAGCCTAATTATCTTCACTATGAATTGCTGTCTGGAGGTGCCAACATGGGAAAAGCCGTATAGGAAGAGTAGGTACCTAAGTTCAAAGTCTGGTTCTCTATAAATCCAGTTCTCTACAACTTCTGGAAGAGCAGGGGGATTTGAGCGAGGAATGAGGAAGCCCTGGAATAATCCTTTAAGCATGCTCCATGTCAGAGCACTAGAGATCTATCTCTTGTTTAGATGCTGGTGAGGTGATAAGTTATGTTTTCGGCAACCCACTTTGTAAATCTTTGAAATCTTGGTTCTTTCGTTTCAGTTTACATGTTCTGGAATTAGGCAGAAGGGCTCAGCTCACAAATTTGATTTATAAAAAGAGTGATCTGGAGGGATGAAAAAAGTGAAGTGTTTATTTAGTTTGTTGGTTAAAGAAAGGCTGAAAGATTAGAAACTTTTTTTTTTTTTTTACTTGTTTCCTAGTAGATGTTGATGATGGAAAAACTCATAGGATTTTCGTGCTTAAAAATAATCCTGCAGAAATAGTCTCTGGTGATTTCTTTCATGCTGTTTAGAATGACTCAGTCTGGGGGCTTAAGGTGAGGTTTCTTTCGTATGTCTTTGAGTCAAATTTCTGCAAACATTTAGGAAGAAAGATATCTTTTAACATTTCCTGTTGAGTGCTTGGACAGCTTCTACTAGAAGCCACTGCAGAAGTGCAAACCAGTTCTTATAGCAAGTAACAGTGTTCTTGTTACTCTCCAGCTTGTACACAGAGTAGGAAAAATGAAATCGATATCTCTGTCTTGCCACAGATATTGAGGCAAAGTCCAAGGTAAAGTCTTTTCACTTACCCTCAATCTGGGGATCCTTTTTGCTTTCTGTGATCGCCCAAGTCCATTTTCTGCTGGATTGGGACTGCAGATCCCTCACTGAGGGATGAATAAAGGAGCATCGGCGTGCCACAAAGAGCACAAAGTGGTGCGAAGGAAGTGCTACAGTGTCAGGGTTTTGCGTGCCCTGGCAGGATTGTGGTTTTCCTTTAGCTAAGTGGTTTCTCTGTCGCATCCTGCCTACAGCGCTGGAGTGATAGCAGACAGCATGACAGGCAAAAAATATCCAAATTAAGTGCAAAGCCATGGGAAGTTGAAAGGGGAGATCTGAGGGGATGGGTTTGCTTCAGAGCAGACTGTCAGTGTTGATAAAAATAAAAAGGTGATGAGATGGAGCTAGGGGAGGAGAGATGCCCGCAGGATGCCTGAGTGTATGAGTGGGGCTGGCGGGGGGAGGAGGGCACAGCAGTGAATAAGGGAGGGAAAGGGTTGAATTTTGCAGGGAAGGGTGGGAGTATTTATTTAGTGAAACCTGGGAGCCAAGCTAGCCATGGTCAAACCCAATCTGTCACAGCAAAATAAGGTAAAACCCTATTCTGCAAGTCCAGGGTAGGGCAGGATGGGGTAGAATTAAAACCACAAAAGATACAAGGAAATGAAATACATGAGATACAAGAAATGATAGGGAACTGCTTCCATGCTAGAAGCAACTAAATAGGCTAGGACACTTCAGCTTGAAAAAGAGATGCCTGAGGAGGGATGTGAAAGAGGACTTTACGTTTCTTCTCCCCAGGGAAAGGGATATTGTGGTTAGGTTATGAATATTTCTGTCTTTGTAAAAGAACTAGGCAATTCCTAATGAAACCAGCAATGAGCAGGTTCGAAGTGAATTCAGAAAAGGATGTATTTTTTTCTTTCAGTGGACACTTAAACTGTGCAACTCCTTGGCCCAGGAGGTTGTGAATTTTAAAAACTTCCATGGGTTCAGAAGCAAAATCAAATTGCGTTTAATTTAAAAGATTTATGGAAGAAAAAGAACCTACCTAAGGTATTTTTTATTATTACATACAACTTTTAAGATTTAAATAGCAGATTATCCCTGATTCAGAAAGTCTCTGCTCACTGGAGTCTGGGACAGTACTAGTAACCCAAGGTTCATGGTGGGTTTTCCTAGCCTCTGCTGTGACTGAATTCAGGCTGCCTGTCTGGAACCGAGTTAGCAGATTGTTGCAGGGACCATCTTTTGGGGTCTGTTTTCTTCAGTCAGGCAAAAGCTTAGTGCTCAACTGGGACAAGAAGGCTGATGCAATGATAATTGGTTGTAATAACACCAAATTGGGCAAACCACGGGTGAGCATCTAGGCTGCACTTCTGCGTGAGCTTGTCAGTGGGAGAATAGATGTCACCCAATAGCTATTTACAGTCGTAACTCCAGAGAGGTTGGAAACTGCCTGCTAATATCAACTTCGAGTGAAAATGAGTTTCCATTGCAAGCACACCAGCCTGTGATGGTACCCAGTGATATCTCAGCTTGGCTTAATCAAACTGCGCCTCTGCCTTGCTGTTATCTACCCGTGGGTAGTGTGAGGCATGCAGAGACCCTGAGATACCCCAGGCATCAAATGATTATCTTTGCATCTGAACGTGTATTCAAAGAGCAAAAGTCTTGTGTGCGAATGTCCTTCAGAAGAGACCAGGAGTGACCCGTTCATTAGGGAGAATTTGGTGCGAATGAGAGATGTGCTGAAAGGTTTTTTTTCTGAATTGGGAGTTCACCTGGGTTAAGAGAGTGCCTGGAACCAGCCTACTGCCATTCATTTCTTTCCTCAGCCAAACCTAGTCACATCTCACAGCCATGCCAGGGCTCTGGAAGTCATGTTTATTCATGAAGGAAAGTTATTCTCTGCTGCTTCCTAGATAAGCTTTGACCGTATTTTTTCTGTAAGCGTAGATATGTCTCAAATAAATGTTTTCTGCACTCTAGTTTGCCAGTTCTGCAGACCACTGTGTACCTGTGCCTCATGACAATTGACCTGTTTTCTGTTTATTAACCTTTTAAAAGGAGAGGAAATGAGGGCCTGAGCTTTGATTCACATTTAGCGGAGACGGTGGAAAAGGTTATCACCTTCTGCAGCTGTGGTGGGGTTTCCAACCCACTGCAGCCAGGACTGCATGAGTGGTTTTCAGCCACTTCTTCTGAGTCAGAACCTCTTAGAAGAGGGCTCTCCAAAGCCCAGCTGACGCTGATGCAGGCCTTTGCTTGTACTTGGGGCATTTGGCTTGCAAAGAGGAAGGCTCAGCTGCCGGATGTAAAGATCCAAGCTCCAGCGTGTGGCTGACAGACTCCAGCCCATTCCTTGAGGAAGACTTCAGGAGCCTGCTTCGAGAGGGAGAGAAGTGGCTGCTAGTAATTACACTAATTGCGTGGCTTACAGTGCAATGATGAGCAGTTTGATCTGCTTATCTGAATGAAGTTTAAAAGGCAGCTTCGTTAGAGTTGTGAAGGATTTCTCCCTGCAGCCCTCCAGAAGAAGATATTTGGCTCCAGAGAGCACTTCACGATCTACCAGGCAACAGGATGACGAAGCTGAGTGTCTGGAAGTCACAGTTAAAGTAATTGAAAAGGGAAAGACTCTCTTTTCTATATATATATTTATAATGACAAGAGTTTAAAGAGTGTACCTGATTGCCCAGGGATGTGGTAAATGCTACTGTCTTGAAAAAGTCACACGCTTATTTTTACACTGCTTCTCCGGACGCACCTGTGATCCTTTCCAAAGTAAAACACAGCCCTTGGCAGTGTTTATTCCTTGGCTTTTGGTAACAAGCAAATGAGCAGCTCAGTTCTTTTGATTGAAATGGAGTTGAAGGGTAGGTGTATTCATGGCTCATTTGCACCTGCTGGCTTGGGGAAGGATTGATAAATACCTTTGCATCCTTCCTGCAGATAGGGAGTGCAAGGGAGAAGACAATTATTTTATAATTAATTAATGGAGAAGCACTTAGCAATCACCAAACATGATTTGATCAGGCAAAACAAATTGTCATCTGTATTACATCGATGAAGGCCAAGTGATGCCACAGGGAAGTGAGGGATTTCCTTTCTCCAAGGCACATTGCAGATGTTTTTGCCCTCAAATAGTTTTCTTAGGTATTGATCTGTCGTGCTGACATGACTGAATATTGCCTGCCAACTCCCTGATCCCAGCAGTTTGACAGGGTAAGGTCTATCAGTTTTGGAGAAAGAAAACCGTTTTCTAGAAGGCTATTTGGTAAAGGTTGTCTGTGTCCTGGTCTGGATGGATAGGCACAAACTTTTGCCTGATGTTCTAATGGGACGACTACAGGGCAAGCGGCAAGCGTTGGACTGCAAATGTAAAGCGTCTTGCAGGTATCAAGCTTTGTATTGTTCCAATTCATTAAACTCGAGTTACTCATGCAGGCCCTCTTCTAGTCATTGGAGAGGACACCTCCAAAGAATGATTCATTTTCTGAACTCTAGATAACCATCCTACGGTGACGTGAACTGCCGCCAGAACTCTGGTTTCCATTGGCTTCTTTAGGTTTACGCATCTGACTTCTAGATGCATAAATTTAGGGATATGAATCCTACTTTTAAAACCTGGACCTTCCAGGCAGCTGCACGAATATTGTCAGCATGTCTGGGGGGGCAATAAGGAAGAATGGTGTTGGAAGAGCTAATAGGCAGATATGAGAGGTCTTTACAGAGGCAATAATTTTTAAAGATCCACTTTGTGTGTCTTGCAAGGGCAGTCTTGTGTGTCTTCACTTTATTTTAATCAAAGAGAGCTTTTGTTACAAAAGTGAACACCTAAAAGCTTTTTTTCATGCATCACAGGTGGTCGTGAAAAGTGCTAACACAGAAAAAAGATACAGATCACCAAAATTGTCAAAGTGTGTAATTCAGGACATTTAAAAAGCCATCTGATACTCTCACCTTGTATTTTATTTTGCATTATAACCTGTCCTGAGGCAATGGGTGCACTATAATTTATTGAGGTTGATGGAGGAAAAGATTGTAAAACATGAAAGATCCTGTCATGAAATCATCCATTTTCCATGGGCAGAATATCTAATATCTTAATACTTTCGGAGCTGCTGGCTGTTTGGTGGCAGATAAGTATGACGCTGTGGAAACTGAGCTTTGCACCTGATATTAGAAACCTGAAAACTGAATTTTAATGAACGCTACAGAAGAGCATGCACGAAGAAGATTCTGTCAGTTATTCCATTTTTCAGGCTCCGATAAACTCACCTCAGGACTTCATTTGAAAAGTTCTGTTTGCTCATGAAAGAAGGAAGGAAAAACCTGTAAAATAACTTTGAAAGAGAGCTGAGGGTTCTTTTTCAGCTTCAAAGCATTTTTGTGTTCTCTCTTTATTGATCTGAGACAGCACGCTGCCTCAGTCTGAACAGACTGATGATGACACCAGCCTTTTTCTTAGCTCAAGTATTAAAGGATGATTTAAAGGAGGACTTTCAGATCAGGATATAATTACCAAGAAATGCAGCTTGACAGTGGTTTTCATAGTTCCCTTTGCTTGCATGTGAAAAGTATTTTCTCAAAGCTTTCTTCTTCATATTCTAGTTTCTTTTGTTAGGCTGTTGACCTTAAGAGCAGCACGTTAGTCACATTTGGGGAAGTGTTGCAATCTAATGGGGCATGACAAATAACCAAGAGCAGAGGTGCTGTAAAAAATGAGGTCTGTTGACAACCCATCTATCTAACCCAGGCAGCAACTGAAGTGCCTGTCTGTTGGAAATTTAAAGGGAAAAAAATGTTTTCAAAATTCTAGTAAGAACTCGAAAATATATAACACGTTGAGGCAAAAACATATCTGATTTTTTTTTTTAATTCAGGTCTGCCAACTCCTTTGGCTTCAGTGCTAATTTTACATTATTCAACAGTGCAGCATGTATGTGATATCATTAATGTCTTTTGAGAAAGCAGAAATAAAAGGGCAAAATCAGAACAACATATTATAACTCTGTAGGAAGGACGTGATTTTTTTCTCTCAGTAAGTTTTTATTCTATCCAGAAAATCTTCAGAAATGCTTAATTTTAACAAAATCCTATGTTTTCTCCCTGAAGTTAGCTCCATTGGTTATACCTGCATTCCTAGCTTGGATAGCTAGGAGTGTACCACGTTGCACCACCCTTCCATAGAGAGCATCTCCTGGTGACAGCACTCTCCCTCCTCAGCCTCCAGGAGTGTTTTGTGCCTTCTCCCTTGCTAAGGAGAAAAACTGCTTCTTGAGAATGGATTTGGCTCCTGATCTCTTGATTGTCATCAGCGTCCCCTTCCTGCTGAGCACATCACCTGCACAATCATCTCATTTCAAGGGGAAGAAAAAGCTGGTGACAGAAGTTTGAGGGAAGCAGAGAAGGAAGGGGAGCATGTCTCATATGTTCAGACCAGGTGTTTTAATGCAACAGGGAGAGATAAGAGCAAGGAAGAGAGATATTTAATTAGGCATTTCTGCCTTTTTCATAGTAAAAAAAGACACTGTTCTCTGTTAACTCTGATTTTTCCCAATTCTTGCACCGATCTGCTGTTCTTTCTGTGCCAATTTCTGGAAAAGTACAGACACCACTGGTGCTGAATTTCAGGGACTGGGGTAGCTGAAAGCCGCATGTTTAAATAAAATATTTCTGTGCCTTTGCTTCCAAAACGTGCCTGCACCGAGGTGGTAGGCTCCACATGCCTTTGCACAGCTGCTCTGCTCTGCCCCAGTTTCTCTGTTCCATCCAGAAGATACCACTCATGCTTGTTCTACCATCTGCTTTTCTCTTTTCTCCAGGTTGCAGAAGGCAATGGGACAACATCACATGCTGGCCTGAAGCGGAGGTGGGAGAAGTTGTGGTACGGCCATGCCCGAAGTACTTGAGATTCCTCACCACTTTTCTTGGTAAGCAAAACCAGACAGCTCATCTCGTGGAAATGGTTTTATGGCTTCACTGCCTGTGGGGTTTCACATCATATCACAGGGGAAGCTTCTTGGTATAGTCAGAGGGAAAAACAAGCTCTTTGCACAAAGTAAAGGAGGTTTCCAAGCCGTACATGAGTGCTCAAAACCATTAGAGCATCCTCCCAATCCTTCTTGCAGGACCACGTGCTACTCTGGATCACAGGGATGCAAAAATGGCTCCTGGTGAAATCCAATAATATGGATGTTGTGCAGTGAAAATTGAATCAACCTGTGTAATAGTATGGTGGTTGTACAAAATCAACAGTTTAGCACTATAATTAATTAAGTCTCTGACATAAAACAAGCAAGCTGAATCTGTACGTAATAACGTATTTTCTGCTGAAATGACAAGTTTGGCCACAGGCCAAGAAATTAACCTGACAAATAATGGGCAGGGAAGGTTAATGGAGAAAGTAGCTTAACTCACTGTTCGGGGTGTTCCGGGAAGCTTTAATTTAAAACTCGGGTCTCAGGGGCCATGCAGCAACAGGACTCTTTGTCTCCTGGTAGTTTATAGTCATTATTTACTATTTTTATTATAGTAGCCCTACAGGCCTCCACAGAGAATTAAGCTCTTTTGCAGTGGAGATTATGCACCAAGCTCATAAGTCTCCACTTCTACAGCCTTGCAGTCCAAACACACATGATAGATTATGAATGGGAGTAAGGATACAATGTCGTCCCTGTTTAACAGGCCAGGGCACTACACTGATTAACCAGCACACGCTGATTACATGACTTGCCCAAGGCCACATCAAAAGTCTCTGCAGACCCAGAAGGGAAATTAAAAATCCCGGGAGTCCTATCCTAGTGCTGTAACCTCCCTGTTTCGAAAACTCCCCAGAAGTTCATCACTGCTGCGTCAACACCCAGGGAAAGCAGGCAGAAGCTGCTGTAATACCACATCTTGCAGGACAGGACCCCTGCGCATTGGTTCAGCCATGTGGAATAATTGCCTGCTGTTGATGCTTTGTGCCCTCTCCTCTCCTGAGCACAACATTCACTCACTGGGTTTGAGAGACCCAGCAGAGTTAGTTAAACAGGAAGAAAAAAAACTCACTAAGAAGTTTTTCTAATACTTCATCCCACCAGAGCAGAGCAATGTGGAAAGTATTATATATATTTGATCATATATACCTCTCTCTCTCATTGTGGCTGTGTTGAACTTAAGCTAATGAAAGTGGGATGCCTTTAATTGTGTGGTAGGATGGGCTTATGAGACTCAATAAACTCTCCCATTCAGAGGCAGCTACTGCTCTCTGAGATGTCCTAGGACATCCTGGTCTCCAGGTTCCCCTGCAGAAAGGTGTAGTTCTCCCATAGTTCATGTGTCATTGGATCTCTCGGGTATTTAAGGGTATCTCAAAAAACCTACGCTGAGGCAAGTGAATGGTTCCTATTCTGGGAGAAGTCCAGACTTCACCAAGAGCAGTCAGGGCATCACTTGGGCTCTCTGTGCCCTTATCTTAATGTGCCAGGCCGAGGAAGAGCCTCAAACACAAGCTAACCCATGACCCTTCCCTGCATACCCATGTTGTAGAGTGGCTGCTGGCATTTGTGCTGTTCTGTGAGCAGTAAGCTCAGCAAATGTCATCTAGCCTTGCAGCTGGCAATGTCAGCAGCCTTCTAGAGGGATTTCACATTGCTTTGAATGAGTTTCCTCTGGTTAAATGTAGTTTTCTGCATCTGACTGTCATCCAGGGATTCCAGTCACTGGAGAGCTGGCTGGCTTGGTCAGTGATGGCTAGGGCATGATTGATCTCATCATAAATTAGCCACTTAAAGAGATCAGATGAACAGCACCATGAAAATACCTATTTCTCCTCACTTAGTATGGTAAAGCACAGAGTGAGTAGCTTTGTTGGAGAAAGCAGATTCAGCACTTGATTTCTGCTGTTTCTAATGCAGGTGCGCTTGTATGAGGTAAGTGTCTAGGGTCCCATTAATGCCAACAGTAATCTAGTCAGTGCAGTCAACAGACAACCGTATGTAGGAACCCAAACAGCTCTTTAGATGTCATTTGGTGTATTGGTGAATTTTCTGTTGAGTGTGGTAGAAATGCAGGCACTAAGCTCGCAGGTAGGCACCTACACTGTAGGCACTGAGGGCTCCATTCAGTTTCCTACACATAAGCACCCGGTGCCATTTGAGATACCCTGGGGGATCTAAGAAATCCATGAGGATGCCTCAACTGGTGCTAAGATACCTGTATTTAGGGAACGCATTTCTAACCTGGAATGGCATCCATATCAACTGATTTTAGAGTTTTCCCTATGTAAACCTACCTCTGAGCTTGTTTTACAGTCAGTGGTGAGAAACAGGCTCTTTACATGTGCAGTTCAGCTGACTTCTAGACTTCAACTTCAAGAGGAGTTGAATAACATCGATAAACCGCATATTTCTCTCAATTTACAATCAAAAGATTGTAGAGGGGCTCTGGCAGATGTGAATGTCTTACAATACGGGTGAATCCCACCTTTGCAGAATGTACATGCTAGCATCTCCTTCTGTAAACAGAGAAGCTAATGCCATTTCCAAAGCAAAAACAACAGCTTTGATTTTCTCTGAACTATGCACTTTGTACAGTCATATACGAATGTGGAAAGCAGATATAGTCTTAAATAAAGGGAGGCTAAGATTGCCTTTTGTTTTATAGGATTTGTTGCAAAATTAATGCCATTAAAGTTTGTGAAGCAGTTCTTCCTTTGTAGTAGTGAGTATGACTGAACAGCTTTCAAGAAAATCAATCATCTGGTTAATGTTTATGTCTCACTCTTTGATCCCTTTGCAGGAACATGAAAGCTCATACCAAAGTTGTGAGCAAGAGAAAATCTTTTTTATATTTATAGCAGGGAAAGGGTGAAGTACTGGGAAATAAAGAGTTAATGTGATTTTCCTGCCTAATAGAGAATATGCTCTTCAAATGACTAATATCCTATCTCATGGTAAATAAAGGATAAAATATCTCGTGGCATTTAGAAACCTTAAAATGCCTAGCATAGTCCTGATGTCATTTGACATTAAATTTTTATGCCATTCACATATCCAGAAGATTTTCTGACATTCATCAGTACCACGTGAAGGAGATGGATGAAAATATTTTTGGCACCTTTCATTATTAATGTGCATTATTTGCTATCCCTTGACCAGAGCGTTCCAGCTTTCTTTCAATACATAGAAAATAACATTTGTAATAGGGATTTGTTTCCCGCAGTTTCTCCAAAAGCATATTGTCCATCATGCACAAGTTAAACAGTAAAAATTAGCACTGACAGTTTTTAAGCTTCAACTATGAGATTAATTGACTTAAGGGGGCAGGGATGGGAATAACCAAGCTTTGGAATCCCACTCAATGAGGGTGAGATCTTTCTGGGTTTCAGGTTTGCCAAATTCCTTTTTCCCCCTGGTGCTCTAAATTTACTTCTGCTCTCCTTTCCCCTCCCTCAAGAACACATTTTATTGCTCTTTCCTGCTCCACTTCCCTTCCTTGTGCTTAGTGGGCTTACTGCAATTCATCATTAATTCTGGTATATTCCTATTGTCAAGCCATCTAGAACAGAGCTGTCCAGATCCTGCCTCTCTGCAGGCGAGTAGTGCCACCTCTAGAGTCACCCAACCATGGCAGCTTCCCTGTGTGGAGCTAAGCACACCAACATGTGCATGCGTTTCCATAGTTCAACTCAAAATCCTTCAACGTTGGTCAAGTGCATTGAAACAATACCAGCACTGTTATCAGATATCACTGCAGCTTCAGCCACATCTTCCCTCCCCTGCTCCACAAGTTCCTAATTTCCCTCCATTCTCCACTGCATAACGTCTTCATCCACTTACTTGTTTTGTTCATCTTCATCATTTTCGCACCAAACACCAACTCTTTCCTGGTGTTAGAAATACTCTGCCAAACACTGGGCATGAGTGATACAAGGAAATAGAACTTGTCGGCATTGATGGATCCCGCGACATGAATTTATACTTTTGCCGGACTAGAGGAGAGTGCACAACTTCACAGGGGTAGCCAAACTGTGACAGTGCTGTCTGGAACAGGTGTTGTCATCAGTGCATTTTTATGTGAGTAGGAAGCCATCAGAGAGTCTAGCTGGCACTGCCATCCAGTACTGGTTCGCGCCCTGCCATCCTCCTATTGCGTTTAGACACAACCAGCTCCAACGGATTGAAATTCTAAAACTGTATCACAAGAAGACAACAGAAGTTCTCAGAGAACTATTGTGACATTCATGCACAAATAAAGAAAAAGAGATAATGCAAGGAAGCAGTCAAGAAACTGATAATGGAAATTTGCCTGATATATCGTAGATCACAGATTAGGAAAACACCACCTTGATTGACCACTTGAAGCATTGATTAAATTTCCACATGTCCTCTTGAATACTGGACATCATCATTCCTCAATCATGGCTTGTACCAGTCGGATCCTTGGGCCAGGTTTAGTACTTGGAAGGCTCCTGAGATAAATTGTGAGCCACTGGAGTAGGGTGGCTTCTCCAAGGCTACTCTTCTTGTTCCTCCAGAGTACAAGAGGGTAGGAGATGACTTGCCTCATCCTACAGTGGTTTCCAAAAATGTTGCCACTGCTTTTTAGTCTCCCCCTGTTGCATGTAAATGACAAAGATGAGCTGAAGCTGTGGAAGATAGATATTCTGGTAAATAAAAAGCCCATCATACTAGAAGAGACTGAAAGAGTGTGGCTTAGTGACACTTGCTTAGTTTGGTAGAACACAAGGTGAGAGTTCCCATTGCAAGAGTGAAATCAAGGAAGGGAAAGAGCAGTTTAAGCCAAAATCCAACAAATGCAGAATATGCAAACTGCCATGAATAGAGTCACAGTAGAAACTGGAGGGAGGTTGCAGTGGGGATTTATGTGGGAATTAAAGAATAACTTTGGAGAGAGCTTTGATGAGCTTTTAAAGTGATTAGATGATGTTAAGGATCCAGGACATCTCCAGGGCTGCTTCTGCGTGTTCTTCTGATGGACCCAGAGCATTTCATATGCAGTGAGCCGAAGATACAGAGAGAGAAAGAGACCAGACCGTGTCGCTCACTGACTGCCAGGAAGGTGAGGGACTTGGTTCTGCACCTGTTCACTGAATATTCAGATATAATTTGTGCGTTATGAGCTATAAAGGCAAGCCAAGACTGTAAGTATTGGTCTCAGGTGAATCTTGAGTTGTCTTAACAAAATTATCTCCCCTCCTTTGAATGTCATTGCTAAGAATGCTGTCCGTCTGGCTCAGGATATTTCCTGGCTTCAAGTTGCTGCTTTCTGTCCTGTTTAGCAGTTCCAAATCCTTCATGCTGAGAAGCAAATCCTCCAAGTCTTATCTGGCTTTGGATCTCCATGGAAGCGATGCTTTTACTGGCTACCCGGAGTCTTAGAACGAGCATGAAGCTGTCTGTGCTTCTCACTGACAGCTTTTAGGTGCACTCAGTTTGTTAGACTGATTTCCATGATGCTCACTCAGAAGGTTTTGTCCAGTTCTTCAGGCAAGAACTGGGGTGGGATGAGAGTCATGTAACCAGACTCCTGTGGCTAACACCAGCTACAAAATTTGGCAGTTCTATTGTGTGTCACCTCTAAGGCACATATTTGTGCAGAGCAATGCTAAGTGTTTAGGTTTGCAATCTTTTCTCTTAAACAGGAATTTTGAAATGACAAGGATATTTATCAGTATTGACTCATGAAAACGGCGAGCTTTCCTTCTTCTACATGGCGATTGGGATCTAAAAGGTCTAGGCTGCATGAGAAAGATGATTCAATCTGGTCAAGGGATTTATAAACTCCTGAGTTTAAACAAGATCATATGTTAATCAGGATGGGTTTTCTACTGATTTCAGGCTTGCTCCTTTCTGTCTATATGGTGCAGGGTCAGTATCATCTAACGTTAGCCATATGAAAGCTCAGCATTAAATCTAGCCAGATATATGGGTTTTCTCCTGCAGTAAACAGAGAGGCACATCCCATATGTCCTGGAGATCTTTCTCTGTGGTTTGAATCAGCCTATGATTTCCGCACTGTTCATGGAGGGAAGTCTATGGAGTAATTCAGAACAGACACTCAGGATCTCAGCTATAGGTGGACCAAATCTGCTCATCCACAGACACATCGATAAAATTTTCCGATGTATCTAAACTACTTGTGTGTTTAATATCATTGCAAGTTGCGTGCAAATATTGTCTTATATCTAAAGAACTTGGAGACAAATTCTTCTCTGGGTTTACAATCTTTTAAACATGGAGTAACTCAAGTTTATACCAGTATTAGTATTCAGAATCTGACCTAAAGTCATTAAACAAGCCCTTTTCTGCATAAGCAGAGCCCTGAGACTTACCTGAGAAATCATAGATCTTATTATGTTATTGTGGATGTTTTAAATCATCATCCATCATGAAGACTGTCTTTTTCTTTTTTTATGTCTTCTATCATTTTAAACTTGCACATTCATGCTCTTCTGTCAGATAGCTTTTTCATTTGAATTTAAATGGTATCTTTTTCTCTATGGTACATTTCAGTTCAATAAATATAAATCAAGAGGGTTTTCGTTGTCTTTTGTCATTCTCTTTTTTGATATTGTGCCCAATATTATTTAACTATTGTTTCATCCTATGTACATCTCAGCTGTTGTGAGCGCTTACACACAAAACATGGTTCATATCATTCCTGGCCTCTGACTGATGCCTTTTGGCAAATTCAGCATGATGGACAGCAAAGGTCTAATTCTGTCATCTCATTTTTTTCCTGATTCATCTGTAGAGAGATTTGGAAATGACACCCTCTCTCCATACCTTCACTTTGAAAGACATTGACTAATCCTTTGTAGCATTATCTAACTTCATTAGGACAGAAGCAATCAAGTCAAATTCATTGGATGTAAGTCATTTACTGTTAATATCCAGGTCCTAATGGTTCAGACTGAAGCAATACCCAGCTGTCACCACTCCCCATCCCTTCCAGTTCTGGCACACCCGCACAACTCTACACAACTGCACAGAGCAAAGAGAAGAGCTCCCCATGAAATACCATGAGAACGAGCCCCTGCAGATATTAAAGCAAGTGGTTAGACTACTGCAGGTAGCTTCACTGATGCCACCTGCAAGCTTGCAGGGTCCTCACGTGGAGCCCTGCAAACACATTTGAGTCCCTGTTGGCTCAGGGTGAGTCAAGGAACAGAGTATAGCTGTGTCCTAGAATAGTCAAATGAAATTTGTAAGTAGGACATGGATAAGGACTCCAAGGAGCTGTCTTACACTGCCTTTCTTTTTGTTTAGTTAAACATACAGATGAGACTCCTTCCACTGAACTGTGGGCACCTAACATTAAGCATGTAATCTAAACTCCTTGTCTAATTTCTCCCTCCAGCACTTTCAGGACATGGATTATGCCATGACATTTCTTATGAAGGGTTGAGATGACCTTTGGATGTCTGATATGGCCTCTACAGGGAACCTGATAGTCTAGACTAGACTCCCTACATTTCCATGGCAAAAGTTAGGTGAGATGAATCCCAGCCTTTTGTTCATGCAAAAGAGGTCTGTAATGAGTAGGTGAAAACAAACAAAAATGCAGAATCGCATTTATTTCCCCCCCTCCAAAAATGATTCTCATCTACTTGAAAAACATCTTAATCTCTCTCTCTTGAGCCAGCATTCTTTTCCTCAATTTGTTTTCTCCTTTATTCTGTATTGCTTTTGAAACTGGAACTAAAACTGAATAAAATGAAGAGAGGGATGAGCAGATGGCAGCAGAGAAGCAGAAGACATTATCACTACCATTGAGAACGCAAAAATGAACCAGACCCACTATTTATTTACTACAATGCTCATTTAAAAGGAAACGAGCAGTTGAGTGCATCTGTTGTGGAGGTTTCTTCACTGAGGGCCCTCAAACTGTTCAGGTACTCAGTCCAAATGCACCTTCGCATCACAAAGGCAGAATTGCCAGGAAACCTCTTCATGTACGTGGAATTGTGCCAATTATTTGCACAGCCCACCTTGAAGTGACAGAAAAGGGGACAAGTCAGCCAACACTCCTGCTCCTTGTGCCCATCAGAGCAGCCTCCAGCCCTGTTTGGTGTTCATTTTTCTCATCTGTCATGGACAACAGAAGGTCCAAGGCAGAAAACAGTGCTGGATGACCCCATTTCCACAGATCAGTGTTGATTTTACATTTGCATTTAAGAGTGCACCTTTTGTGTTAGCCAGCTCCAGCAATGTGCATGGGTGTAAAAAAGAAACAGGTAGCTTTGTGGATATACAGCTTATTTAAAGCTTGGTTTTGCTTTAGACCTTTGAGATTTGTTTGCAGCTGAGGTGTCACAATGCATGTGCCCCACTCCTCTGAAGGATTGGTGCTGAGAAGGTTTTGTGAGCAGTAGCTGAACGTCTCCACCATCCTATAGAGCACCCCAAGTCATGTATGTCCAGTGATACCAGTGCACGCTGTGTTGAGTTCCTTCGGTTGAAAGCCTACTGCCAGCCCACAGCTTGTGGAATTGCTATACCTCCATTTATCCAGAAATGTTCATCTCCTTCTTGTAAATATTTCCTGCTATACTATGATTGCAATTTCAAAAGATCTAATGAGAAATTTGTCCTAGAGTTTGACAGCTCTGCTTTTAGTGTGAGAAAACAAACAGTTTACAAAAGGTGCCTAATTAAGGGGAACACGTGACGCTAAGAAGGGAGGAATTATCTGTATTTATTAAGGATCGAGATCTTCACACTTAGAGGAAGGGGAAAGGAAGATAAGGGAAAAGAGAGGATTTCCCCAAACCCAGGGCACAGTAAGCTTCAGGGCACCGGAGATGTGGCAGTAATAACTGCAGACCAAATGATGTGAAAAAGAACAAATGAAGAAACTGAAGGCTGTGTCTGTCGTGTGACATGCTGATACTACGGCATGAAACTATTAAATAGCATGAAATACTAAGCAGAAATTGTACTGAAAGAATGATCTTGTGAGATCATGACTGAACCAGAAAAAGCAGGTTTGGAAAATATCTTGTGATGACTTACCCCACAAGTTTCTCCCAGATCTAACCACTTCAGCATCCAGTTAAGTGCAAACTATAGCTGTCTGAAAGTCTCAGGTGTTTCTCAGTAACAGTAGGACAGATCAATAATAAAAATGGAACTAGAGACGTTCCAATGGGCTCAGCAGCATCTCAAGAAGAGTAAAGTATAAGAACCGCTATTGCTTTAATAGCTTCTGCTTGAAAAAATCGATTTCTGACCATGGAATATGATGACAGAGAAGCAGGACAGATTGCTACTCAGAGCAGACCTTCCCCTCTCCTTTAGAAGCTATTACAGTAAAGGGCAAGAGAAGCAAGAGGGAGACAAAAGTGAACACCCCTTAGCAATGACTGACCTTATATCTCTTTGTATGAATTCAGGCTCCCATTAAAAGCCAATAAGAGCTTTTCTTCCACTAAGATCAAAGAGCTAAAACCTCACCTATGACACAAACTTTCAGACATGTTTCTGAGTCTGAAGTGTGTATTTGAAACAGATGAGAGGCAAAAAGAAATTAAGAAAGAGAAAAGCCTTAAGAGCTAGACATAGGCAACAAATTGCCTGGAATACAGTTATCTCTCTGCATTTATTCAGTTCACCTTTCAGTGTTTAACTCCTACCCAGATCAAACACCTTTTATAAAGAAAATATTCTGGTTTTCTCTTGGTTCCACTAACTCCTCACTTCTCTTCTCATATGTCATGAATAAATCATGTCATTCCTCTACCAGGCACTTTACTGGTTGGTATAACCCAATCTGCAAAGTCATTTTGATTCATATCTCTTCCACATCATTTCCAAATAAATTAATAAATCAGGAAACTGAATTAGAAGTTTTGCATGTGTTCGTTCCTGTTCCAGAAAGTCTATCCCAATTAATAAATTGTGTGTGCAGTGTTTTGCTGTAGAACAACGTCTCTCCATTTTTCCCAAGGACCAGTGATGAAAATAAATATTCACTGCAGAGCAGAGTTAGACCCCTTGTATAGGGCTATGAGGATCCTGGAGGCATAGGAAAAAGACTTGGAGTCAGCCCTCTGGGCTGTTTGTGTGGGCAGTGGAGGGACCAAGATCGAAGGCCAGAAGACCTCGTGGAAGGTGCAGCTGAGCAGGTCCATCAGGTGATAGTGGGAGGTTTGCGTCCAAAGGAGAATAGGGCCACCATCATTGGAACAATGTATGAATAAAGGCATGGACAGACACTGTACAAGTAGAGTAGCTAAATTAATGCTCTTCCATCTAGAAAAATGTGGATTGAAAGGGTGTAAGTCAGAGGTAAATACAGTCATGAATGTTGTGGGGAAAGTAGGTGGGGAATGGTTGTTTCATGGTGTATGAAACCTTGAAATAGTTTAAAACCTTAATAGTATGAAACCTTAGTAGCCTTCTCTAGGAAGGGCTACTAAACGAAATTGTCCATCGTCAGGTGTAAAATAAGCATAGGGAGGTATGTTTTCACACAACATACAAAGAAATGATAGGGTTGATAGACCTGGAAGGTACAAGTGAAAGTCAAAAGTATAAAGAGCTATCAGAATTATTAGAAAGAGGTAAGAAAAATTCAGAATAGGAATAAGATAAATTCAGCGGTTAGCTGTGTGGAACACTAGCTCATATGCAACTTCCATTTGAGGGAGCTGAGAAGATATTTCCACCATCACCAGGATATGCAAGATGCAAAGCCATGAAGTCATTTAGCTGCTTAACTTGCCCTGCTTCATAGGAAGCTTCAACAGCTCTTCACCCAATGGGAGAAAAAAAAAAAGCAAGGGGTAAAGACAAAAAAATCCTTCGTGTCTCCTGATCAGTATCAGTAATGTCAATTCATTGTTATTTGTAGATCTAACTAAAAAATATAAGAGTGGTGTGGGAGAGGAAGAGGTGAGGAGAATGCCTTTATCCTCAGAAGAAATTGAATTAAAACGAGTAAAATCTGAATATCCAAAAACTGAAGTAAACCCAGGAATACTTGGACATTTCCATCATGAGTTTACGGGTGTTGGGTTTTTTTTATTTTACTGGGGTTTTTAAATGCTAAAAAGAAACGTGGGTTTTTTTAACCAAAAGTTGTCTCAGAATTTAGCCAGTCCTGCTTGTTTTTGTTCAGAGGGCTTTCCTTCCCTCTGTCTTTGCTACCCAGAGCAGAGAGTTTCTGAATCACCCTGCAAGCGAGAAAAAGCCGCTTAGGATAGGTGTGAGCTATGTACCAGATTTTGTACAACTACACGAGCTAATCAGAAGGAAAGATAAGAGCATTCGGCTAATTGCTTACAACCATCAATTCCATTTTCATAATAGGCATGCCATCAAACCATGCAGATTAGGAAATTAGAGAGGGCTTTGTGAACTCTAAAGAAGCATTTGCTTAAACCAGGAGCAGCTGCTGGGCCAGATGGCGAAGTCCTGTCCTACAGCAGACATGATACTAGAAAGATGCAAAAGCGTACAGAGGAAGTTCAGTCTCTCCTCGTGCTTCGTGTACGTGATCATAAATTGCCATGGCACACTGCAAGCAGGTTTTCAAGGAATACAGGCAGAGGTAGAGCATGAGGAAGAGCCATGCTTTATTATACATACATATATTATATAGACAGCAGTTTACATTGACTTGGATGACCCATTCTGTCTGCTTAACTTTGCAGTTGGGTAGGGTTTAGCGTGCTGCAGACTGGCTGGTGTTGATCTTGGGAGAGACCCTGCTGATCTTACTGGGGCTTGACCTGAAGCCACTAACACGTTTACATTTCTGTGGTCGATACATCTGCAAAGAGGCAGAGCTCGTATCTCAGGCTGGACCAAGAAATGTGGGGATTTGATTAAACAATTATGGCCTGTCATGCTACACATGAGCCCTTAAGGCACTGTTGCAGTAAAACTTACCGAAAACTGGTTATTCAGGCCTGCAGCTTCACCCCTTGCCTTTCAATAGTGTTTTATGTCTTGATTGTCATAAACACTGATATAAATGAGCCAAAGGTCTAGCCTGATATTGGCACTTGTAATTCCCTTCTGTAAGCAGTAGCTTTTATACCACAACATACTTTTGCAAAGCTGACTGATTAGTTTCCCACCCTGGTTCCGTCAGCTTGTATAAGGATTACCTCTGCACATTACATTTGTCAGGTCTAGAGAACTAACTTTTTTTATTCCCCCTTTCATTTCTGCACTGTTATTTTGCTCCCTTTGTACATTCATTCCCTCCTACCTGGCAGGGAGCCTTATGAAAAGGTCATCGCCTTCTTCCCTTTAAAACCTCGTCTTTAAACTCCTTTGTCCTGATATCTGCAAAGAGAGAAGACAGCAGTGAAAGAGCTGGGGTGCTGAGATCCCTCTAATTGTCTCCCTGTGGTGCTTCGCTCAGGACTCAGATACACAATCGAGTTATTGCATCTTAGCAATTATTGTGCGTCCACCGAGCCAAAGTAGCTCCCAACAAGCATGATTTACACCTTTGGCAGCCGTGGAGAGATTTCACTTAATATACAATGATATTTATACTGACTTTTATACTGATCTTTTTATACTGATATTTATACTGATATTTATATAATGATTTTTCACTTAATATACAATGATATTTCACTTAATATACAATGAAAACGGTTTAGCCTAGTTGCCTTACCTCCTCTTTGCCACACACAGAGTCACTGGGGATGAGCTGGAGAGCAGTATATCACTGCAGCATCAGTAACAGCATCTCATAAACAGTATCCCAGCCTCATGGGAGCATATGCCTGGTGCTTCTGCAGCGACTGCGCACCCCTGAAATGGGAACTAGGGATTTTGTCCTGTGCTTGTGACAGCACCCCAAAGAGGACTTATCTTATACGCAAGGCTCCCATTCACAAGCGTACTCCTGAAGTAATGAGACCCTCTTGCACTTTCTAATTGCCTTTGCGTTTTCTAACCATGGCCAAACTGAAACACAGGCGGCTCCATCTGAACATAAGGAAACACTTTTTTACTATGAGGGTAACCAAGCACTGGAGCAGGTTGCCCAGAGAGGTTGTGGGTCTCCATCCTTGGAGGTTTCCAAGGATATCCAAAAGCCATCTGGACATGCTCCTGAGCAACCAGCTCTAGGTGGCTCTGCTTGAGCAGGGGGGATTGGATCAGATGACCTCCAGAGGTCCCTTCCAACATCAACCATTCTGTGGTTCTGTGAAAACAGGAAGCTGAGTTCTGGTAAGACATGTTATGAGGTTATTTTTATTGCAGATGAGAGTTAGTTGTGCCTTTTTCAAATGAAACTTTTTTTTTTTTTAATGGAAAAGCTCATCTCATCAAAATGGATGTGGCTTTTACGAGTAGATGCACTGGCTTGACAGTTGTAACATTTCTGATCAAAATGAAATGCAAACCCCACAAAAGGCAGATTATTTCATGACTGGGACAGGGAAAAAGCTTTTAACCAATACCACCCTCCTGAGGGGACTCTGTTCACACCAGGGACTTGAACCTCCTCTTTCCACAATGTAGAGGAGAGCCTGGAGCACAAACCTGCTGGCAGTAGGATGCTTTCCAGCTCTCAGTGAATCTCCTCCACTGTGCATTGCTAATTACTTGTTACTGAGTTATAAACCCCTGGTCTCCTTTCTCATTAATTCTCCAGGAATACAGTTTAAAAAGATTTAGCTTCAGTCTGATAGGAAATGGGAAAGTTTTGGAAACTTTGTGAACTTTCAAAGGCTGGAGATACCATTTCCAAGTCCAGAAGCTCTGTCTTTTCTAATACTGCCACTTATGTTTTGCAGCTTCAATGATGTACTTCATTAGTGCGTCATTCTAGGGAGAATCTGTGTTACACAAAGTAGTGAGAAACCCAGGTTAATGGGAACCGGTTCTGGAAAACAGCATATAAAACTTCCGGTGCTTTGAACACTTTGCCTTCCCATTGAGAGAAGATCAGACTTTATTACCAAAGTCCTGCTGTTGGTGGGGAAACTGAGACGCAGAGAGATCACACGAACTGGCTGCAGTTTCACTGGAGGTCTATAGCAGAGCTGGGATTTGACCTTGTAGCACAAAATTCTCAGTTTAATACTTCAGTCTAAAGTTTGCTGCCTGTAAACCTCAGAGCGAGAACTAAGCTTGTGAGGCACTTTTCCAAATTTTATGTTTGTTTTCAGTGTAGAAAGTAATTTGGTAAGTAGTAGTAATTAGAAATGTTGTTTTCTCTAAGGGGAGACATCATCCATCACTTGAGCCAAAACTGTGGTGTGGTAAAATCTATATCTTCTAACCTTGTACTTTTTGCACCTCCCCAGACATCTGGTATGGAATATGAGAGCTATTAGAAAGGTTTGTTGTATCACACCATGTGTGTGAATTTGCACATCAAAAAGCGACATGAGCAGCAAAGGGTGGTAGAAAAACTTCTCTGGGAAGTGAGTTTCCCTAAAATCTGTGATATTGTTATTATTATTTTTTAATCCTAGTGATGCTGTATCATTGTGCTTCCCTCTACCTTAGTTTCCACATCTGCTAAAGCATTAAGACAACTTTTGAAAGTATTCTCCAGAGCAGTGAGAAGTATTACAAAAGAATCAAACAATTGTGAGAAAGTGCACTTAAAAAGAAGAAATAGGAGAAATATGAGAAAATTAAGCTGAAAGAAGCACCCCTTAGTTCACTGAGAATAAGAAACAAAGAATCAAAACCACCGTGAAAGCTAAAGGCATCCCCAAACAGAGAGGAGGAGTTTTGAGCAGGAAATAGGAAGCAGAAAAGTTCAGATAATGGGATCCATTGTAATGAAGAAGAAATAACAGAAATTGCATAACACCTCAAAAAAAAAAAAGTACTAACCAGTCATGTCCTTGATTTGTTTGCACAAGATCTCTTATGATCCCGCTATGAACCCTGGTAAAAAGAAATGCAAACAGTGACCCTGCAGAAAAAGCCTGGGGAACAGCAACCCACCAAACTGTGCTAAAGTTAACTTCTTTTGGAGCAGCTGTTAAAATGAACAAAGGCACCAGAGCCTTCATGGAATTTAGATCTGTTGTAAAGACAAATTACAGGGGCAAGTCTTAGTGTCAAAATCCACCTGTCACAGGGATTCAAGAAGTGAATTAAGCCAGACGATAGGCTGCTGATGATTTCAGTGCAAGACAGGTCTATGGTTAGGAAGATGTTCAGATGACTCAATTGTCAGAAATTCCTGGAGGTGGTGCTTGAATATTTTCATGACTCATAGCTGCATAATTGATTTGCTCCTGTTTGCAGAAGTTTTATTATTCCTGTGTGCAAAGAACCCCATTGTTGGGAATGTTTGCAAAGCTCTCGAGTTTCACTGATGTAATTCTTCATCTAAGCAGCAAGTCTTGACTACTGTTTGTTCATTCTGGTTTATTGTACCAGCTTTCCAGTCGGGGATGGCAGGCAGTTTTGTGTGATAACTGGCACCAAAGAAATGCCACAGTGATGTGACTCACATGAGATGGACAGGGTAGGGACCGGTGGTCAGCGTGAGTGCTGGGGGAATTTGCAATGTACTGTTGGATGTATTGCTTCTTTGTTATTTCTGTCTGACAAACATCTATCTTGGCCTTTTAGACTACAAACCTTTTAGGGTAAGGCCTATCCTGGTCAGATTGTTGGTCTCTCCTTCTTTTGCTTGATTAATGTCTGTACAGCCCCTAGCCGATGTAGCTTTGAGGTCCAACCGGGACAGGAAGCAGAGATGTTTTACAAAGTGAGAAATGCTTCGCACTGGAGAGCCCCCTTACAATCCCGAATGGACGAGGAAGTGCAGAGTACCAGAGAGGCATGTGGACTTCACAATTTTGCCAGTTGTGGCTGAAGGAGAGAGATGTCCTTATGTTAATTAAGGCTCTTTTCAGCCAGTTGGAGGCCCTAGGCATTTAACTTGCTTAAGAGTCCAGGAAATCTTCCTGCCTTTGAGTATACATGTTAAAACAGGCAATACAGGTTGTCAGTATCTGGTTTTTCTCCCTTCATAGCCAAATTTTGAAGTGTGTGGTTCTCAAGCAAGAGTGCAGTAGATTTCCCAGGAATCACATTTATCAGGGCTCATCTTGTAGGCAAAGCCTGGGTTTTGAGGACTGCATTCATTTCCCAGACCTCTGACCTTACCTGCGTAATATGAAATGAGCACTTTGTCTATCCCTGTCTTGGCTTCTCGCAAGCGAAGTGAAAGACGTAAATACTTCACTGCGACGATAACGCTCTCAAACAATATTTGTGCAGGGCCAACAACCAAAGGTCCGGGTACAACTGGCATTATGGTACCATTAGAAGAGATGTTTTGTGAGCACCTCAGTATCAAAATGTACTTGTTTTTGAGGTCTGAACTTTACAACCTAATGGGTCCCTCCCATTTTTGTGTTCTGTGTAATATGAACGCTTCGTAACAGAGAAAAAGTATGAGAATGTTACTCTAAGTGTTACAAGAAATGTGCTCTGGCATTTGAGTCAACAAAAGGCAGACATTTGTTTAACAGCAAGCTGAATGTTTCTTTTTAAATCATCCTTTTCTCTTTTCTTCCAGGGAATGTGACCAGGAATTGTACAAGCCAGGGCTGGACGGATGTGTACCCTGCGCCGTATGCTGTAGCTTGTGGATATGATTCCAACAGTACTCCAGAGGAAGAGGTTTGTAAACCTGGAAGGGTAGACATTAAGATTTACCAGGGATCGATATCAGAAGCACATGATCTTCCCATGTCCAATTTTTTCCGTTGTCACTGATTCCTCAAGAAGGCAGGATCCTCTTGAGGATCCCTGGAAGCAGAGATCAAATGTCTGCTCAAAGAGATGATCCTCCCTTTGATTTCCAGCAGGGTGGCAGGAACTCAGCACCTGAGAAGATCAGACCAGTGTCTCTGTGATGCCCACACATAACTTCAGGTGCTGGATTTTCCATGTTCAACTTCGAAACAAACCATCCACTTTTATATTTATCCTTCAGTAGATATGGCGATTCCAGTATTTCCAGGCCAACCTAAGCATCAAAAGATCAAATGGGATAAAAGGATATAACTCACTTGCCATCAGTGCTGCTCTGCTGTTCTCAACCAGCTAAAGATCTAGAACACTGTAGGGAACACACACATTTTCATGCAATGTTACTGAGTTTTGCAAGGAAATCCACAAGCTTTCTGGGATACTGCCTGTGTGTAAATTAGTAATCACTGACCTAGGTATAATTAGCTTTTTAGAGTATTGTCGTTACACAGGAAGCACTTTGTTATTGGTTTGCTGCATGCTGAGACATGAAGGGTAAAGTCTAAAGAGGATAAGAAATGTTGTTAGAAGCAAGATTCACCTCACCTAACTAAAAATTCAACTTCTAACCTAAACTAGTCACCTATAGCTGTCCCATAGTCAACACGAAAAAGTTTATGCTAGAAAAGAATTATATTTCACTGTAACCATATGTTTATATTAAACCTATGCCCATGCTTTTTTTCTGTTGTATGGCATATGTCAGTGTTTGTGAATGTTGGACGTAGGAATCTCAATCATGAATAAATATATGTGGTGAGAGGTCTTTGTGTAGGGTCACACATTACCAAGACACTCAAAGAGTTAACAGAGAATCTGAACAGAACTGAGCCAGCCTTAATAGTGAAAGAATACAGAAAATAGCAAAGGGAAAGTTGCACAAAGAATTTCAGGGCTCTACTGAAGGGAGCTTTAGTCTGCCTTCGAGGTCAGCCACCACTTCACATCCTCAAGTGTCCCGTTTCTCAGATCAAGTTGTGTGGCACCAGTTGCGCATTTCGAAAGCCATCGTGACAGGTCTGCTCTGGCAAGGTCCTCCATCGAGAGCTCTGGTTTGTGTTCCAGCTGCAAAGGGGATTTGGGAATTCCTGGGACATGCTTTGGCGACCCAATGGATTGCAGCATTGCCAGAGTGCCGCGTTACCAAGAGAACACGTATTGTGTTCTTTTAATTCTTTCTTAATTATTTTCTCTCGATTTCCACGGTTTTGTCATGCTGTTTAAGTCTAATTTGTGTGAAAGGTGGCTGAAGGGGGTGAACATGCAGTACTAGCCTGTGAAGAAGAATAGATTTTTGTTATTGTTGAATTGGCTGTCAGTTTGGGGAGGAAGAAATAAAGGGAATACAAAAAAGGAGAACAGCAGGCTGTATGGGATACAAGGTCCAGAACAGACTGATAGCCTCCCATGCTTAAAACACTTCATGCACTTTTAACGCTTACTGGTGTCAAGGCAGAAACAACAAGAAAAGTATGAAAAATAAATAAGGGCTGTGTGTGAGATTTTAGTTGTGAATTCTGGCAGTCCCTAAGAACCAGATGAGGTAAGCACCAAAGCAGTGCACTTATGATCTTTGTAGTGATAATGGTTCCTTCTCCAACCTGGCCTTTAAAAACCACATATTAGCAAATGGGGGAATTGTTTTGCTGTCCCATTATCAGACATGATGCACAGCTTCTCCCTGCGTGCCTCCATCTGGTCAGAGAGGGGCCACGCCAAGTGTCCCCATAGGCTCTGTCTGAAGATGGTGAAGAAAATAGACACCTCCAGAGGTCAGTTCACCCCACATTTCTCTCCAAAGGGACCTCTTTGCATTTACTCTAGAGGGAGCCCAGATGACTGGCTAGGTGACATGAACCCAAAACATGTTTGCGTGCAGAGATAGACTTGATATCAGTATTTCTGTTCTTTTTCCCTTTCAAATGTAAATGTTTCCCATTCTGATCTCAGTTACCAAGGGACAAATGTAGAGGTTACTGAACGGAAACCAAGGAAGCTAATTCTCAGTTAATCTCAGTTTAGCATCTACCTTAAATAATTGCTCTTATCGTGTTCCTGTGAAATTAAGCAGAGGCTTTTAGAAGTCAGAGAGAGAATTATGAAATTGCCTAATTTCATTCTGTAAATCAGTCTAGGTCTACAGCTAGAACCCAAGCATCCTGGCATGCATTTACTTCACTTCTCTAAATGCCTCTTTTTTCTAATAAGAATATTTTAGTAATCTGAGAGCTCTGAGTGAAATTCCAATTCCATTTATGATCTTGTGTCAAGTTCTCTGCTTTGATATCTGTAAAATAGGAAGTGATTGTCATTAGCAAGTGCAAATGAAGACTGAGAAGTCATTATGTGCTGTTTCCAGAACAGAGATGGCCCCACATGCTACATTAAAGCTGAATGCAGAGCCGTCTCTCTGTACACAAGAAGGATTGGTCATCATAAAATATAAGGGCAGGGAGTTGCTCGTTAAATAACATCAAGACCTTTCTGTGTATAACTTGCTCCTGTGAATAACTCTAAGAAGCAAAAGGCTTACACACACACTGGAGAGTTTCCATCCACCACCCCACTACTGACATCTCCTATGATATCTCTTAGTTTCCTTTCCCTCATTTCTCTGCTCTCCTAAATATAGTATGGGACAACCTCTTCCTCAGACTCAGTCCCATACCACAAACTCCCTCCTTCTGCTGGACAGGTCTTTCCTGGAACTTCTGCTCTGGTGCCATGAAGAAGGAAACTAGATAATGAGAGAAAGACAAAATTGACATGAAGGAAGTTGACTGCTTTTATTGGAGAAGTCTCAGCTGTCTTTGGGAGCCCAAACTCAAACAAGACTGGAAACAAGACTATATTTAGTTAGCTTTGGGTGGAATCTGCAAGACAGGGGGGTAGAGAGGTGGAACCTCCGCTGTTCCTTAGTGCAGTGCAAGTCCCTCCATGCAGTGCAGATGAGCAAGGCTTAGGTATGACCATACCATACTGGGTGACTCCATCACCATAGCAGCCTCCTGGCATCATGTGGGCAAGACTAGGTAGATAAATTAGCCTGAAACCCTTGCTGTGAGTTATGTATTCAGCATTACTGACCCAAAGCTCTTAGTGATGTGGATTCATTGAATGGGGCTGTAAAGACACCGTGCTTTTAGCCATCTCTGAGATCTGTGGTCTAAGAAGCCGTATAGATACGACCAGTGTAACCTTTGCACTCTCTGAAAGCTCTGTCTTGTTTTAACACCTCTCCAAGCTGGCTTCTGCAAATGCTAGAGGATTACTATTCATCTCAGCCTCACTGGTTCTGTAAAGTACGTAGTACTTGTCAAGGCCTATGAAAATAGCATATAAAAATGTCAACCCTTGCTGTTATTAAAGAGTGTTTTCCCAAACAAGGTTGGGTTTAGAGTTTCTGTCTGAACTGCTCTTTGCGGTTTTGGTGGTTTGGATTTTTTATAGAAAATGGTGACAAGGAAGGCAGAGGAGGGTCAATCAAGGGCGGGAAAAATAAGATTTTCCACAAACTGAGTTAGATTCTCATAAAAACTTGGGTTTTTCATTGATAAAACAAATGCCCAAATACCAACTGATCTTTTGTCCTTTTTTTAAGCTGAAAATCAAAATATTTTGATTTAAAGTGTTGCTGGAGAGCCTTAGGAGAGCTGGAGTTTTGTTGCCTTACTTCCCCATTTTATTTATACCAGGATTCCCTGTTGGATTTAAGTCCCGTGGTGCCCCATGCTCAGCGATTCCCTCTGTGTGCTGTCAAAGAGAAAAGCCATGAACTAATTTCCAACTTACCATATATTTCTGAATTAACATGGCTGTGATTTCAATGAGAACATTTCAAGTTTTTACTTGCCAAAATACAATGTCTATCTTCCACAAAAGCAAACCAATTTCCAGACTGGTTCTGTCCTCAACCTTCCTTAATAAGATGAAGCTCATCATACTCACCACCTTAGAGCCGATGTGTCAGTGTACTGTTTAACTGAACATTAGTCATTCTTGTTCCACAAGATTATAACCATGTAGCTGTCTCTGCAAGTGTCAAATCAGACTCCTTGCTGCATGAACTTTTCCCTTGTGTAACTGTAACCTGGTTTTGGAGTGATCCAAGCTCTACTGCAACTGGACACATTCTTCTTATTCACACCGGTGGCATTTGAGTCATGTACGCTACTGGATGTGATTTTAAAGGGTGAAGAATTTGGAGATTTTTTAAGAGAATGGAGTAGGATGATTTCTTCATCTCACCAAGAAAGTCAGTAAAAGCTCGGTGATGGTGTATTTAGGAATACATGTTGGCAGCTCTTTGAAAGACCTGTTTTGTTTCTTTCCTTCACATTAGCAAACAGCGTTCTATGGCACAGTCAAGACCGGCTACACCATTGGACATACCTTATCGCTCATTGCTCTCACGGCTGCTATGATCATTTTATGTCTCTTCAGGTAAGACCATGAGCAAAAAAGGCATAGGTAAGGGGATGACTCAAAGGATATAGTGGCTCTTTAAGTTACAGGCAATGAGTGTTACAGATGGATGCAAAAGACTTCTGTCAAGTCTCAGTCGGACAGGTGAGGAAAGTTCCTTCATCTTTTGGTACCACCGTTTTCTGGTATGTGATTTGTGGACTTTGTGTGAGAGTTATAACCCCAATCCAATTATTTAGGTGGGATTCATCTCACTAAATGTAGATTGTTACATGATGAATCTCTGTATTAGAGGCCATTATCCCATAATCTTGTTGTAGTCCACAGAGACCGAGTCAGTATGGTATATATGGATACTATGGAATTATGCATTTCTACTAAGTAGGTATTCAAAATGGTACAGTTGAGTCACACCCCAAAACTACCTCCCAAAGTCTATTTCAGAAGTGCTTCCTGCTATAGCTCTATGGCAAGACATAGACACCCAGAGCCATTTTAGACATGCTGGAGCCTCTGAGATGTGCAGAAGGGTAGCATATATGATGCAGGATCTTCAGGAGACCCGGGCCCTTATGGATTGATGGGCAGATACTCTACAGCATATCAAATGGCATTAGATGCCTAGATTGCAGTAAATGAATTAATCCTCTGTCTCTATTGTTTATAATAGATTCAGGCATCTAAATTTGGGTGCCTCCAATGAAGAAGTCTGCATATAAGGTAATCTCCGATTATAATTTTGTTTATGTATAGGGAGAACAGCAAAAAGCAGACCTCCATGACATGGAAGAACCTTCTAGATGTGGTTCCATCTCCTCACGCCACTCCCCAGTGGCTTCCCTAAAATGTGTTATATGGTTGTCCAATTTATGACAGTTTGGTCCAGACATCACCCCCAAAGAAAGCTGCAAGAAACAGCATACCTTCTAGGGTGACTCTCACACATATACCAAGACTGGCCTCACCCTTCAAGATCTTTGCACTTCTCAGCACACGTGCTCTCTCCATTCCTCTTACAAGGGAAGAGTGAATCAGACACACATGCAAATTAGCTCATCTCAACAAGGTACAAGGTGCCAGCCAAGCTGGTGAAACTGTCAGGGTTCACGCTCTTCATTTGTGGGAAACAGCGGAATTTGACTTGCCTTCGCCTGCAAGTACAAAGGACTCAGCTTGGTCACATTATCTTGCCATCGTCAGAGATTAAGAGCATAAACTCTGCCAATGCACAGTGACTCATTACGAGATAGTAATTTGATCATGTTGCTGAGTGAGGTCTGTTGTGGTTCTGATGACTGTACAAAGTACCCATTTCCAGAATATTAGGCCTTTCACTTTAGCTGATGTAAAGTCTCACTTGAAAAAAAGACCTACTTGATCAGAATTCATCTTCAAAATATTAGTGGGCAAGGGACAGAAAAACCCTAGTGTTGTTCTCAATATCATTAATAACTAGTCATTTTTAAGTGAAAATATAGTTCCTGTTGCTCCAGAAAGACTGTAATATGTGTTAATTTTGGCAGCAGCTGCTAAGAATTTATTTCTCTTCCTGAAGAAACATTTCACTTTGAAAAGAATTATTGCAGTACAAACATTCTGTAGAAAACAGACCTTTATCATCAGCACAGTTTGCTCAGTCAAAAAAATTTCTTTTCCAGTGGAGAGCAGTGTGATGGACCTTTTTTCTGTCATTCTGTATTTTGACCTTTTTTTCTGAGAATTGGAAAAGCGGCAGCACTGCTGCAGATGTATGGGTTGCCACATGTTTTGTGGATTTAAAAAGTCTTAAGTGGGTTTGTGGTGATTTACATCAGAATATAGTCTGTCTCAGGGTTTCTAATGTTTAATTGTAAGTCTATGTCTTGGCAGAAGAAACATGTAAATAGATAAATAATGCTTTTGAGAAGCCTTATTATTCAGAAATATTGTTTCATCTCTTCCCAACAGAAAACTACACTGTACTCGAAATTATATTCATATGCACCTCTTCATGTCCTTCATAATGAGAGCCATCGCAGTCTTCATAAAAGATGTCATCCTATTCGAAAGTGGAGAATCTGAACACTGCTTTGTGAGTTCAGTAAGTAGCCATGCACATTGAAGTTTCCACCTTATTCTGTTGCCCCTCTTAAACAATGCACCAAAAATTACCTTGCAAATGCATGTGAGACAGTACTTTGGGAAGATTTCAATTTTTTTTCTTGTTTGAAAGAAACAAAAACGTGATTGCTGCAGTTTAATTTGTATGGCAAATGCATAAAATAAGTTAGCAGGGTCAATAGTTTATAGGCATCTGGTCCCTTCTGAGGTCAAACCCACAACTGGGGCTCTACAAGACTGTAGAGCTCTACAAACCCCCAGTTGTGGCTCTACAAGATTTTGGGGCTCCCATCAGTCTGGTGTCCATCCCCAGACCCATGATAATTTCTTGGATATCCTGGTCAAAGGAGATTTGCAGTCCTGTGTTTAGGGATTATTTGCTAATACCTAAAGTTAGTTATGTGAATCTGGATCTGACTCCCACCCTCACTGAAACCTTTCCCTTCAGTGAGGGTGGGAGTCAGGTCCAGATTCACATAACTAACTTTAGGTATCTATAGGGTAAGTACCTATACATGAGCTATGTGTGTAAAGTGCAACCATAGTCAGTTGAGCACTAATTAATATACTCACTGGAGTCTGGAGAGCTGTTCACCTTGCTTTGAAGAAGACACCTGCATTTGGATGGCTCGCTGGGCTCCACTGATTGCAGTGACCAGATCTCTGCAGGATTTTAGGCAGAAAATCTATGGGTAGACATCATTGTCTATTTTTCATCTGGATCCGTATCCCATGCTAGCGGTCTGCAACTGTGAGATTTCCCCATTAGGATGATAAATGAGGGGAATAAAGGAGTTGGGATTTTTTTTTTCACTTTCAACCTCAGCGTTATCATCTGGAGCAAACATTAAGGAGGGAGAAGAGCTGTTTATCTAACGGCCATATTGACATAAGAGGACACTGGTCATGAATAAATTTAGGCAGGAAATTGAAACCACCAAAATAAAGAGACGTGATCAGAAGCCATCCAGAAACAAAAAGGAACCCTCCATAATAAATTCATAATGTTAGATGAGCTGCTTGCTGGTAATAGCAGGGGACTGGGCACTGAAGTCCAGCAGATCCCTTCTGGTCCTGTTTTTTTATGTCATACAGCACCAGAAAAAGATTCTCTTTTCTCTTCCATCCACCCAATTTCTTCCTTGCCTTCTGGCTTTTCTGTATCCTTACCCTGAGTCCTGTCCCTGCTGTTATAATGACCTTTCTGCTTGAGCACCTCTCAGTTGGTACCAAAGAGCAGCCTTCTCCCAGCCTTTCCCCGAGAACTGTCCACAGCACAATGCATTCCCGTTGCAGTGACCCTCTGGGGTTTTTTTCCCCTCTATGGTTCACTGGGATCTGTATTTTTTAGCAATGGAGTTTTATTGTGAAGGTTCGTGAATGGTTAGAATGACATATAAACTGGAATAAACAATTGCCTGGTGTCTGCTGCCACAGATAACTGCCAATGCTAATTGGCAGAGGAGCCAAGAACCCAATGAGCCATGGAGTTTGAACTAACCTCTCACCCCTGCGGGAGTTTGCACTGGGTCGTGACTGAGGCATGACTGCAGAAAGCTGTGGGAGAAGCGTTCGCTTCAACTGTCCATCCAGAAACACTTCTGTGTATAAATACGGGACTTTGTCCTGCAGAATCCACAGCTCCTGGAAGCCAGTGTGCTTTCAGGCGGACCCATGGCTCCCACCATTGTGTGTGTTTCTCCCCATCAGAAGATTTTCATGTTAAATGCCAGCTCAGGGTGAATGGCTGGATGATACACAAGGGTTATAAAAATACATGGAACAAATCTGTCTCTGCTGCACTAGGCTGAGCATACCCCTTGCAAAATCTGCACCCGTCTTGACCCAACATTTTGGACAACTTTTTAGGTCATAGGGAAAAAATACCTACATGAAATGTAGTCAAAATGCTTCTCCTAATATTCACCTGCTTGCGGAAACAGTTATAAAATCCATTGTGTCTATGTGGGTTTGGTTGGGTTAGGTTGGCTTGAGTTAGTTTAAATAATTGGTTTGTTTGTGCTTTGAACTTGCAGGATAAAGTTTTGACTTGGTAGACCTGGGTACGAGTTCATATACGCAGGGCCTAATACACAATTTACTGAAGGTTTTGTGTATAATGGCTAGATATGACCTTGAGCTTATTCAGTCTGAGGAGAGATTTGAACAAACAGTTCAATTTACTGAATGCTCTCACCACTATGCTGTTTCAGAAGAGGGCAAAACCAAAGCAATAACAGTGTTTTATTAGAAGAGAAAGTACTGTACTCAGTTCCTTTAAGGAAAAAATGATAAAGGCACCCCCCTTCCAGAACAAATTCAGGGCTGTGTTCCAAATGAACAGAGATCTCCCCCGGCATTTCTGATCAAGGGACCAAATTCCTGAATTTGGCATTACCTGTTGCAGTAAGAAGACTTAAAATTATGTTTTATGCACCAGCCACACAAAAGTATTTTAAGCTCTCCACCAAAAAATGTGTCAATGCTCCAATCAAGTAGGAACTCCACTACATGTAGGTGGATATGTAATAAAAAAAAAACCTTGTTCATAGGCTTTGTCGCAACAGCATTTTTACATCATTTTACCTAGTGTGGGAAACCTGTTACAGCGTTAACTCTGTGCCATTTTAAACTCAAATAGTTTTGGATTACCATTGAGTTCAACATAAACACCCTGAAAAATTAAGTTTGTTGGGCATTTCTGTGGGCCACAGAGCCTGAGAATGTGACTGTAAGCATTTCAGGGCCAGTGAAGCCAAAATACATGTGATGAGGATCACCGAGCCGTCATGTGAGACAGAACATGCACCGTGCACTGGCTGATGTTTACAGAGTGATGTGGGGAACCCGTAGCCTCCTTGAATTCCTTGGTCCTTCTTTCTTGATAAACCCACTCCTAGGGAGAAAGAAAAGTCTTGCTGCTTGGGTGAAAAATTCAGCCTGTTTTCATGGGGCAGAAACACTGAGTTGGCAAGCAAGGCTTGTTTTCATAACTAAATGTAGTGGGCTTAAATGATCATTGATCCCAGGACCTACACAAGGTGACCCAGGCCCCTTGTCCCACACCAAGGAAACTCAGCAGCAGCAGCTTTACAAACGTCCCTCGCACCTTCTCTTCTCCCCAGCTGCCCAAATCAATTAGGCTTGTTCTTAGGCACAATGGGGATCCCTTGGCTCCTGTAGAAGCATGTAGACGGGCCTTCAGAGAAGGCTGGCCCTCCAAAAGCCCACTGTGAGATTTTCCAGTGGAAAACAAAGCACTGCAGGGACCTTGAATTTTCTAGAGGGGTAGAAACAGCAGAGGAGTCTGATAGCCACATATAAGCACAGCATATTGCCCAAGGTACCAACAGTCATTAGTAGACCAAAACCACTTTCTCTGTCTCTGTCATGCCTTCAGTCATAAAGTATGTCTGTAATTTTGGGTAACTGAATCATTCTGTTGGCTTAAATTGCTTAAAAATAGACATATACCCCAGTGTGTTAGTCAATCTGGGTTTAAGCACTCGGATGTAGAGATGATCAGGCTAGGAGGGGGTCTGTGAAATCACCCATTCCGACTTCTTCAGTAACTATTCATTTTGATTCGTTCAGAATACGTTCTGTCTCAGTAATCGGTCATTTCTGATGGAAAACTCGCTGCATGTGGATTTATTGCATCCAGCGATTACTCATACTGCATGAAAAATTGCACTGCTTTCCAGCTTGTATTTCCTTGCATTCTTTGTTTTGTTTTTTTTTTCACTGCCAGTTTCAAGAGGCCTCCTTAGAAGTTTTAGTTTTTCACATTAGTTTTCTTAGGCCTAGTGACCTCCGGTCTTGGCATTGCCACACTTTGTCTTCCCCTTTCCTTCTCTCCCTGGACCTGGGAGAACACCCTGTGAAACACAGTAGCCAAAACAGCAAACCTGGTAGAAAGGTTGAACTGAACACTTCAATTGTCATTTCATTTGATTTTTGTGGTTTTATGGATAGGTTTTGATATAGTTTCATTACTGTAGTATCTGGATAGCATAATGATGAACCACTTACATTTCCAGCCTAGCTGAAGAAAAAGAAGCTGACAGTTTGATATAAACAAAGATCAGGTTCTACAGATTGAATTCAGGCTGACTTTTTCTGAGCTCTGCAAATTTGCCTTTGCTGAGGATTCAGCCAAGGGAGACTAGATCATTTATCTTTTTCTTTTTGCATTCCAGTAAGACAATCAAATTCCAACACAAGATTCTTCTTTGCAAAGGAGAGTGGGACTTTTAGCAATTGTGAACATATACACATATCTGATATTTTCAGTGTGAAAAATTGGGGTTTTTTACATGAGCTTCCTCAGGCCAAATTGATAACAGCTACAGGCCCCTAAATGTACTTTATATATGGAAGTTGAAGACAGACACATTTTCTTTTCCAGCACACCCCTGTCTGAGGCTACTCAGATCCATATTCTCTGCCTCATGTGGGACTGCCCCAATATGCAGGCTATTGGAGAGATGGAAGAGTATAAGCCTTTTTATGCACTTGTATAAAAATGAAATTAATATTACAGACTCAGCCCTTTCATTGGGTATTGTCCTCTGGGAAAGACATCTACTCCCACCTACTCAAAGGAGGGTGAGCTCTTCTTAGCAGCCCAGACAAGCATCTGCTGAACTTTGGCTGACTGGCTTGGGGGAAGAGCCTGGCAGAACTCTGTCCGAAGACAATGTGAATCGTTCCATTGACTTTAATTAGAGTTGGGTCAGTCCCCAAAATGTGTAAATACATCAGCTCACACTTTTTCAGTAGCTCAGCCCATTGCTCCAGAATTGCACCCCACCCACTGAGTTCAATGGGACCATCCAGGCGCAAAGATGCTGCCTGAGATAAGGAAGTGCTTTACAGTCTGTCTTGCCATGGAAATGAGGCCCAATGTGAAATGAGGTCCACCTTGTTTTGCTCGGCTGTGTAGAGCAAAGGAGACCCTCGCTCTTCCCACCTAATAGGTAGCATTTGGTTTTCATCCCCAGGAGCAGCACAAGGAGCAAAGGAAAAATCACTGCTCATGTGAAGTAGAAGTTTCTCACTGTGCTCTTCCACTCATGTTTGTCCTGAACCACCTCACCCTGTCCCCAAATTCCTGTGAAACCCAGCCAAATGGTTCCTGTTGGCTTCAGGAGATGGGTGTTGCAAAGGACTGGTTTGTGTTCTTCTTTTTGATCTTTTTGACAGCATTTGCTTTCTACTTAGGATTCTGCTGAAGACCTCTATGCGGATGTTTCTGTCACAACACAAACCGAACACACCCATGTCCTTGGTCTACATTTTTACCATCAGGTTAGATAAAGAGATTTGCATCTGCCAAACAACTTCTGTGGAATATTATCCCCATATCTGCTGATATAGCCATATCTGCTGTTCACTGCTACAGTCCGAGTTTTACAGCAAAACAAATGACAGAGGGGAAAGGAAAAAAAAAAGCGGCCTAGAGAAAGCTCCTGTAAATGATACAAAGAAGTAAAAAACAACAGTAAGAAAGCAGGGGGAAGGAATGGAGGCATTGTATGTTTGCCAATTCTCTGTCAAGTCTCACACCAGCAGTTTAAATTTCACTTCACCAAAGGTATTAAGACACTTCTAGAAAGGACCATAAAATGGAGACGAGGTGGGGAGAAAAGAGACAAAGAGACTACGGCTACATTCCTTAATTAGCAGAGGCCCTAATGGTGAAAATACTACCCCAAAATAAAAAATAAAAATAAAAAATGCCTCAAATGTGCTTTCAACAATCAGTGCCAGAGTTAAATCAAGGATTTAGCAATAAGATCAGTGAATGAAGGGTGTGTGAGGTAATGAGAAGCTATAAATAAGAGATTTGGGATGTTAACTGCCCATGGCCAGTAGCAGCCATGAGCATGGGAGATGGACTAACCATCCACCTAGACTGTTTTAATGTTCTTGTTTGGATTTTGAAATTGTCCAGAGATAGCCCATCCAGGAACGTGTTTTCTCATCATCTCTTCTAGAACAGAAGAGATCTCTACCTGCCTAAGCCCTCACTGACATTTATGAAGTAGGCCTAAGTCATCTCATACATGCCATAGGGAGAGGGCCTGAACACAGGTCATTGCTGTGGAGCTGATGGCAAACAGTAAATTCCTTCTGTATCAGTGAGAATGCAATTTATGGCTGCCACACTTGAAGCCTTGGTTGCTGCACCATACCCTTCAAAGGGACTCAACCACGGGGCTGGCAGTAGCAAGTAAAGTATAAAAGAGACGGGGAAGAAGGGTTGTGGTGTTGGGAGCTGAAGCTCTGCTAAAAGGATGTGGCAGAAGAAGGAAACATGGGCTTCAGGTCTGAGTTTGGGAAGAAAGGAACATGCAGTGATGGAGAGCGAAGGGAACCTTGAGTGTCAGAGAAACTAAAGGTGGAAACATCATCATTTTGAGACAGGGTGGCAATGAATGGCGGGGGAGATGAAGCTAGGGACTTGGCATGTGGTGCTGGAGGCATGCCAGGTTAGCAAGTGAGGAAGACCCATGCCACTGGATTGGCATTCTGCTTTAGAGAGATGGGGTTTGCAGTAGAAGGTAGGAGGAGCAGTGGGAAGAGACCAAATTTCAGCTATAAGTTGGCCAACGTGGGCATCCCTGCACAGAAGAGAAACAGGATATACACCAACTAGTCCCACAACAGAATCGATGGGAAGCGACAGAGGGAGAGCTTGATGGGAGCTCTGGCTGTGCTCCCTCCCTGACAGTTAGCCCCAGGCCAGGCCCTCAGAGGATGGATGAAGTGATCTATTCCTCCAAAGAGAAAGTATCAGATTCTGGGTTATGCCCCTTCTACTCCTTGGACTGTTCATATCAGGCAGCCATTGAGAGGGTCTGGACCATGGAGACCAAGCTTTAACATGGTTTCACACAGTTTTGCTTGGATGAGTTATCCCCTTGCCTTCTCCTTTGCTCCTGGAAATAACCTAGGAGTGAAGGCAGAAAGTTAGACTGTGGAAGAGCTCTGGAGCAGGAACTTTCTTTGCATAAGTGACCCTATCATGCCTGACACAGCAGTGCCCCAGTCATGGGCTGGCACCTTAAAGCAACGCAGTATTGCCAGTAATGAAAGAAAATGTGACAAGTGCAGAGAAGGGCATTATTAAAACTCTGATCACCTTCTCCTTTTAGTTGCTGCCTTGTGGTTGACTTGCCTTATTACTGAAGATGTGTTCAGAAGTGCCATTACTCTGCGCTCAATGAGCACGAAATAGGGATAGTTAACCCATTTACCGAGATAATTCTATTTTTACATCTAAACTCAACTCTGAGTCATCTGACGCAGAGCCTAGACCAGCTAGAGCTAATCATCATCTCAGAAATACTCGCAAGACTGCCCCCAAAAATCAAACGAGTATTCCTAAGAGACAAAATAGAAAGGCCAAGTCCCTCAAAGACTGACAGTTACATAACCTCTGTTAAAATCAGTGGAAGAGAAATGCTTAAATAGCCTTGAGGATCACAGTCATGGGGCTTAAACTTGCTTCTTATGGGGGGAAAAGCAGACATAAGAGCTTCCTACTGAATTCAACAGATAGTGTTGTATTTGAGGAAGCCTGTGTGGGAAGTGGGCAAGGCATAAAGTGCAGTCATGTGGACCACATTTTTTGTTGGTGTAAACTGGTACAGCTCCTTTTATTTTAATAGAGTTCGCAAGGTTTCTGCAAGTGTGGGATCTGACCCTGCCATGCTTTGCTGTGTTGCAAGCACATAAAATAGAGATTGTCTCATGTAATTTCCGTATTAGCAGAGACAGACTTTTAAATGCCTTGCCATTTTCAGCTGGCATTAAAGAGGTGAAAGCCCAAAGAAAGGCCAAGGTTATCTCATGGGACTTTGGGGTCCATATGGGTTGAGCTATTGCTAGAGAAATGATTAACCAGAGAAATAATACTCTGTCCAGGTTCGGTAGTGGCCCAGCCTTGGTGCAAGTGGAAGTGGTGGCACAGGAGAGAGAGATGGAGCTTGAGCCCAATAGCTTCTTCCTAATATCTCCATCCTTCCACAGTCTTGATGGGAGCAGGCAAGACTTAGCTTGCTGAAGTAGTGTGCACGTGCATGTGTATGGCTGTACAGCACAGCCATCAGTCTAGAAATAGCATTTCTGCTTTATGAAAGCGGTAACAAATCAACAAGCTCAGACACAAATCCAGGTTATAATGGCTTAATAAATTGCCCAGTGACAGCTGACATAGAGTAAGTATTCCAGTGGGCGCTCTTAGGCAATGATGAGAGCATGAAAATGTAATGTATTGTGACCTAGAGGAAAGTGGGTTAAGATAAATTGAATTAATTTGCTATTACCAAGGCTTAAGAGCACTCTTGCATAATGTTTCTGGGGCACCATTGATGCAGATCAGCATGTTAACAGGGAAAATGTGTGTTTGAAGCCTCTTATCCCTGTGCCCAAGATAGATGGTGAGCGTGAATTCAGTTACGCTGATCTATCTGCTGTACTTTTTATAGGGTTGACTTACAGTTGAAGTCACTAAGGGCAGCAGGAGCTGCAAGGTCCATCATCAAGACATAAGATTATTATTCCCATGAAGGTCTTTTCTTTATTATAATTCCTGATAGATGAGAAATTGCTTTAACCGAGGCTTTGAACTTGACAACTTAGGCCCTCACAAACTGAAGGCTACGTGCCTCAATCAGAAGCCACTTTGTTTCTATCAAGATGACATTTTAAGAATTTCTTTAGTCAAATTTCTTTATTCATAGATAGTGTTAAGTCCTCAACACCCAAAATTTCCATGCATCTTCCGGGAAAATTTGCAGAGCCACCCACTAGTGTAGCAATTTATTATTTAAAATTACTTGCTTGTCAGCCTCCATGATAGGAAAGGAGGGAAGGAGTCAAAGGCACCCAATTGATTTAGGAGACGATTTCTTGTTTGAATAGACCTCATTTCCCTTTCATGGTAGAACATAAACCTTGTGGGGCTTTTTTATTGCTATCCTGTTTGAATCTAGTCTACAACTGCAATTAAAATGAGGGAAGAAATAAAAGTGATGTCTTTCTGCCAGGCAGTCTTGTTTGTTTGTTTTTAGTTTGTTTTTTCTGTTGTTAGACAAAAGGTTGAGTATGCTACGGGTAAGTTAACACTTTTTCTTTTTCTTGTCCTTTTCTCTTTTTTTTGTGGCTCAGCAAATTGGTTTGACCTAAGGGCTAATTTTTGGAGGAACAGAATCACCCAGTAAGAAGCTGCTTTATTTCTGTCAACAATTTCCATTGACATCGTGCCGAATTTCTGCAAATTAGGCCTCCAGCATGAAGCCCTGTTGAAGTCAGCAGGGGCTTTGCCATTGGCTTCTGTAGGGTCAAACCATTACCCTGTGTATCCAAATTGTCTATGCAGAAGACTAGGAACAGTAGCAGAAGGCTGAAATAACAAATTGATATTCATGTTTTCAGTTTGCCAAGTCAGCTTCTGGAAATGTCTTCTCTACTGCAGCTTCTCTTGCAGGAGCATGGATGTGGCATGCTTTTCCACTTGTCTGTCAAAGCCAACTAAGGAGTGAAAAGATGATATGTAAAAGCCAATAGCCTTGAGCATGGGAATGAGACAAGAAATAGCCTGAGGCTATAAAGAGGCAACATTATATCTTAGCCACCTCCTCAGGAGAGGTTCAAGCCAGATGGACAGTCACTACTGAAAAACCACCTCTCTCCTCTCTGTGAAGGTCACTTGTAAAAGAAGGTTGCTCTAGCCTCTAGTTGGAACAAAAAATCCCCACTTGGGTGGGCAAGAGAAGTTTTCATTTTGATCCAGTAAACAATACTGGCTTGGGCAACACCTTCCTAGGGCAAAGATCATTGAATATCTTCAGCCATTCTTCCTTAACAGAGGCAGTAATACCTAGGCCAGTACAGTATATCCACTCCTCCCATCAACAGCTTTTTCTCTCAGAGAGTAACCAACCTTATAAGAAACAAGTCTCATTCCTTATGAGAATAAGTCTTAAGAAAGACATTGAGGTGCTGGAGCGTGTCCAAAGAAGGGCAAAGAAGCTGGTGAAGGGTCTAGAGAACAAGTCTTATGAGGAGCAGCTGAGGGAGCTGGGGTTGTTTAGCCTGGAGAAAAGGAGGCTGACGGGAGACCTCATCGCTCTCTACAGCTACCTAAAAGGAAGTTGTAGCAAGATGGGGGTCGGTCTCTTCTCCCAGGTAACAAGTGATAGGACAAGAGGAAATGGCCTCAAGTTGCACCAGGGGAGGTTTAGATTGGATATTAGGAAAAATTTCTTCACTGAAAGGGTTATCGAGCATTGGAACAGGCTGCCCAGGGAAGCGGTGGAGTCACCATCCCTGTTTCTGGTATTTAAAAGACGTGTAGATGTGGCACTTAGGGCCATGGTTTAGTGGCGGAGCTGGCAATGTTAGGTTAATGGTTGGACTTGATGATCTTAAAGGTCTTTTCCAACCTAAATGATTCTGTGATTCTATAAAATAAAAGTAAAGTTAAAAGCAGAGAGAAATACCCCACGGAAAACAAAAACAAGTATTTGGAAACTAAGTCTATCTTGACATCTCCATGCAACTGCACAGAAATTAATGGACAATGCATAGCTATGAACAGTGCTATACAATATTTAGGTTATAAATGATTGGGAATTTGTCAGTTGTATGAATTCCAGTGCCATGATAGTGAGATGGGGAATTAATTATACCATGTAATCTTACAAGCAAAGCAATTATTTGGTTATTGCATCATCGTTACAGATTACATTATACTTTGGCTAAGGTGGACATATCAACAGAAGAGCTGAGATGGGATTCAATTTGATTTAGGCATGTGGGGTGGGAATCACCTCCAGATTGAGACTTCTGAATTTAGTTATGATTATGAGATGAGTGTCTAAAATGGCACTATAGTTATGGAGATGTAGGGTTAGGCCAGTCCCTGTGCTTGAAGACCTTAATTTCAGCATCTTCAAAGCAGGCGGTGCTTGTTCAGTGCTACCCCATCTTCCAGGTGTGCCCCAGCAACAGGATCATGAGTGGGATCTCTAAAAAGCTTTTAAATAAGATTGAGGAAGCCTCTTTGACCAGGCTGGGGAGAAGAGCAGCTGTTGTTGTGGGCAAATTCAACATGAGTCACTCAGCAGCTAACCCTTCAGATAGGTCCTGTCTTCTGGGCAACATAAAAGAAAAGTGCTGGATAAATCTGTCGCTGAGAAAATGAGTTTTCATCTGTCTTCTGTTGAAGAGGCCTGCAGAAATCTCTGTGTAAATCTCTTCCTCCTGCATCAGTGGTGGTAGCTCAGGTAAAAGGACCCAAGTACCTTAAAGGGGATTTTGAGGCCTCTATGTTTCATGATTGATGGAGGCAAATCTGATTCCACACTTTTGCCAAAGGCACTGTGGACTGGGCTGAAGGCACTGTCCCAACTTCATAAATAATGCCAGGGGCTGCAGCATTGCCCAGGATTGCATGTGATGTCCTAAATATATCTTTAAGCTGACTTAAATATGTCTTGGTGCCCTGCCACAAACCTTCCACACCACAGGAAGCCGCAGAGTTTAAGGGTACGAAGGGGGAACATGGGGTCTGCACAGGGGTCGCATCCATGTACAGGAGAGGTCGTACACAGGGAGGGACAGGTCAGGTCTCGTCATGGGCATTCCCATGACTGGAGCAATGAGACTGAGGCAGACTGTTTACATCGCAATGTATTCCCAGGCCAGCTGTGATGGGTCGAGTGGCAGTATGATCAATCACTCAAGTGCCCCTTTATACTTCTTTGATCTAAATCCTTCTTTGACCCAAGTTCTAAACCTGTAACACACCACATCCCCAATAAAGAAGACAAGGGAGAATTGTGTTAGTGCAGCGATGCTCTGTGATGCGATGCAGCGTTTCTGTGGAGTTGATTGACCTGTTTTTGTAGAGTTTTGTTGCATTCAGAGGAGGCTGATGCATGCACATGTGTTGGTTGTGTGTGTGTACCTCCCTCAAAACCTCAGACCAACTCCTGTCCAACTAAGCTGCTTCTATTGAGCTAGAGTCAGCTGGTCAAGACTGACAATCCTTAGCAGTTCTTAACGAGCAGGGATACCTCGAGCAGCGTTATCACTGAGGAGTATGACATATGTGTATTTAACGCAATGACAGATTCAGCTCTGAGTTAATTACTGCCTCCAGCATCTGAACTGCATTGTTCTAGGTGGGTCAGCTGATCACTACATCAGTTTTAGGAGAAAGATGTTTATCTCAGGGCTAACATTATCTGAAAGTATGAAGTGCTACTGGGCACAGGGAAGAAGCCTGGTAGGGTTATTGCTAAGTCTTGTTTTCCGACCCTTATGTCCCTTCTCTTTGCCTCTTTCCCAGAAAGTCTGGTCGCATCTTGAATGCATTCTTCTTATGATCTGACAAAGTGGGCTGTGTTTTTCACAGCAGCCGTAGCACATGTATGCTGTGCTGCATGCTGGCTGTGGGTAGCTCTGTTGCTTTTCCCACCATTCCATAAAGCTCTAAACTTGACCCGCTATTGACACCCTAAAATTTTTGCCCAGCTTCTTAACTAAGCGCGTTTCAACATCACACCAGCTTTCTAACCACCCACATGCTTTGTGCCTACTCATCCATCTCCTTAGTGAAAGGACAGCATACATTCCTAAGTATCAACAGCTCATTAAATATTTGCCCTAAAATGACTGCAAGTCCCCTTCTCTTTCAAAGCGAATGTGGTATCTTCTGCCTTCTCTATTGCCTTGTTAGGCAATAAATAGCTGTATGCTCAGGGCAGCTCTGTCTCAGAGGGCAATAAATGCCCCTCATTTTGAAATGAAGTCATTTCTTTGAGAGCCACAGGCCTGGTTCCTATCCAGAAGGTAGGCATTCACACCCATGTTCAGTTCATAAACACTCCATGACCAGCAAGACAGTCTTTTGCATGCACTTCATACAGGTGTGAATATCCATCTAAAATACAAAATAATAGGAATTATTTCAAAGATTTGTCTACGTTTGAGGAAAACAGCCTTTCAGGACAGTAGTACAGTGCAATATGTACATTTTTTTCCCTGTCTTGCTATCTCAGCAACGATTCTCCATAAAAGGCAGACTTCCACCATGTGAGCATGGGCATCTCATACCCCTTAAAATGCCTGTGAATATCCCAAGGGTCTGCAGAGGAAATCCCCATCCTTCTGGAACAACAGCTGGAAGCCCAACACAATACTTGGCAGTGCCTAAAATGACACTAGCAGTCTACTTTTAAGCAGCTGCCTCTTGCACAGTGTCTCCTTTTCAGATAGTCCTCAGTTAAACAGTCGTAAATGTAGATGCATACAGCACAGAGGGTTGGGCACACTAAGGCAAGGAAGGGTTGGCCCATACAGTAGGTCTAAGACATGCCTCGTCTCATCCTCAAGTCAACTTCGACAATAATCAAGATTAAATTTTCTTATTGACTCTGAGGAATTTAAAGAGAAGCACAAAAGTGTTTGTTGGGGTCAAAGAGGTCTCATTGGCTGGAGGAAGAATCCGTCTCGGTGGTTAGTCACCGGCAGCGCGTGTGGAAAGGGAGGGGACCTTCATGGGGAAAGCAAATGGCCCATGTCTAATGCAGTCCCAAAGAAGGAAAGCAGCGAGGAGCCACTTGGGTAGATGTGCTATCCACAAAGCCAAGGCAGACCATCTCACTGCAACATCTCGTGTGGACATGAGCAGGGCAGTATCCCTGAAGAAAGACAGGGAAATAAGCTGTTGTAAATGCGATAGTGGAAGGGGAGAGAATAGACAAAGAAGTGCAGTAATGCTGCTTTTGCTGCTGAAAATGTCTTTTCTAAACATAGCCTATACTATTCTTTCAACACTGACACATCATGAGGTCTGCTCTTTATGAAAAAAAGTCTTTTATGAGATGTAATAGCTCATCTCTGCCTAGTGTCTGTCGTCTAAAGGGTAAAGCATCTTGTATAAACATGGCTTTTATTTCCCAGCATTATGACAGACATTCTGAGGCTAAATCCGATCGATCAGGAAGGTAGAGACCCATTACCAAGTGCTGCATGTAATAAGGTCTCTCAAAAGCCAGGAAGGGCTGTTTTCCAAATGTGTCGCTGAGTTGGCTGTCAAAGAGGATTCAATGGAAGAACAACACTGCAGTCAACAGTGAAACTGCATCTCTGCTAGAAATATCTGGTCTGGTTTAAACTTACCCAGCTTAGGCAATAGTAGCAAGAAGCCCAGGCAGTGAGAAAATACCATGATTTAATTTGTAAGACAGAACAGTGCATCCAAATCTGTTCCAGTGCAGGACATCCCCATGCCGCAGGGGATCCCTGGCTGCAATATGCTATTGCCGTGTGCTCAAAATGATGCATAAAAATATCTTTTCTCCAGGTAATACAAAAAATGCCTGGGGTGGTAGCAACTAGCCAGATATCCCTCAGCATGCAGCAAAGAATTGATCGGGTACAGGTCCCTCAGAGAAGAAGTTGCCAAAACCCAGCTGCTGCCCATGTGCATGATCCACCTCAGGTCTTTAACAAACCACCACCACGTTAGGGAAGGAGGAAGGGCCAGAGACTACCACAAAAGCAATGGTTGCCAATAGTGGGAGAAGAGGTCATGAATTTGGGCACCCAGATCTGGGGCTTCTGCTGCCACAGCCTGAGTTCAACACAGCTTGGGGATCCCTGCCTGAGAGTCTCTGTTATGCAGAAATCACATGCACTTTTTGTGTGCAGTCTTTCCTGGTCCAGTAAAGTATTGCAGTTCCTTGTGACGTGCTCCAGCATCATGCCCCTGCCCTAGCTTCAATGCAACCATCCAGCAAGGATTCCCCAATGTTCAATCCCCAAAGCAAATCCATGTTTGAGGAGCGTGTGGTTGAGATGCATCAAAACTGCTCCCTTAAACTTCGTGCCTCACCTGTGAGCTGCTGAATTAGGGCCAAATACTGATAGAAAGAAACCATAAAAGAATTCAGTAGCCCTAATAAGGCTGAGTACGCTCACACCAGCAAATCCCCACTGGCCGCAGACACACCAAGCAGGCACTCAGGCTTTGGGCAAAAGAAAAGAGGCGTGCCAATGCCATGCAGCCATATGCACACAATAGCAGGGAGAAACAAAGAGCATAGGGATGCCATAGGGAAGACACCGCTGCATCCCCAGCCCTTGTCAGCTCAGCTCTGTGTCACCTTCCCTCCCTGGGAGTTAACTGCCTGCTCTGCCTCCACCTTCCCCCATCACCACCCTGCAGCAAGGCTCTGCTTATGCCATCTGCCTCACAGGAGGTAGCTGATGTGCATATAAATTGATTAGCAGGAGCCCATGAGGGACCCCAGTGTGACATACTGGCGGGTGCTAGGGGAGTGTTGAATTAATTTTGAGTCATCAGTAGGGCCAAGTCCCTCTCCAAAACATGTGGCATCGAGAAAACATTTTCCACACTTCTCTTTTTAAGCAGTGTGTTTCATAGCAACTGTTTTCAGCAGGAGAGGGGAGCGGGAGGGAAGTGTGAGCCTGTCACTGGTGCAAATCAATTATTACTCTAAATTCAACACATTGTACATGCGGAGCACCAGGGAAGAGCCGCTAACCAGTGTGCTAGCAGCCAGATTCTTGTGCCCTTGCCCCAGTAAGTGCAGGGTATTACCCAAGCAGACTCTCTGAAGGTAACGAGGCTATTGCTGAATCAACATCTCAAGGATGCTTAGACAGCGCGGATGCAGGTAATTCTGCAACCAATGATCTCTTGTGAAGCTGCAGCTGGACCTGGATACAGCACATGCTGGGGCAGTGAGCAGGGCTTGACACACTTCTTTGGGCAGCTGATTTCTACCTTCAGGTGTTTTGCAGTGGGTTTGGCCCCTAAGTGTCAGAGAGAAATTTCCCATTTTTTTTCTTTTGTAAGGTGACTGTTCCGATTACCTGTGGTGCAGTGAAATCTTCACACAGCAAGTTACTGTGTTTAATTATTCATTTCCTGAAGAAAAACAATCCTCCTTCCCTTTTCAAATCTCTTGCCTTCCAATGCAATCAAATCTGTCCATGCTCTTTAGTGTTTACTCTGCTTCTCCGTCTTATCTTTTTATTTTAAAAATACGTATCCCAGTCCTTCTTTTCCTAACTGAGTATTCACAATTCTTCGTCGACTTGGCTTTCTTCAAACCCCTGTCTCAAATTCCTTCAGTTTTTGCAGTATCTATCAGGCCATGGAGTGATTACAATTGGACTTTGCTTTCAAGGGTTAATTAACACAGATTTTTTTTTTATTTTTTTTTTTTTAATCCTGGGGAATCATTTTATTCAGGTCAGAGGCTTCATTTCTTTGGGTTTAGGGAGCCAGGTAATACTAGCAGGCAACCCCGCTGAGAATGATGGTGGGGACCATGGTGCCCAAGTCACTCAGTGTGTCATTCGTCAAGATGCTGACTTTAGTGCCAAAAATAGCACAAGAAATTCCCACCCATTCTTGTTTACTCTCCTGTGCAGATCAATTCCATCATGCTGAACCAAGTGCTTGTTGGCTGCACCATAAACCAGTCACTGAGTTGGTCTCAGTTCAAAGTAGCGCCTTTTTGGAGGGTTCCTCTGAACCAGTGCAATGGTTTGCTTCACAGCTCGGCCCCACAAACCCATGCCGGGCAGAGCAGAGAGGCTGGTCACTGCACATCAGGGCAGGACCTTCTGGCATCCACTCTGCCACTAAGCCAGCTTCCCACAGATGTACATCCAAAACCTACAGAGAGCAACATCATGCTGGTAGGGATCATGGTCCAGCATATCAGTTTGTCACTGCTCAACAGGTTTTCCAAGCTTGAGTGCATCTCCAGGCTCACACAGTCAAACTGCATCCAGACCTGAGCTGGCTCAGGACGCACGCTACATTCTCCACGCAGGGGTTAACGTGTCAAGCATGTGTACCCCAAGCAAGCTTGGTAGGGGTTTTGGCTTTTTACCATAGAGCTCATTCCGTAAGGGCTTCAGGTGCTGCAAAAAGCAATCCCAAAGATACACACAGAGCAAGGTTTACTGGTAATTCGGTGTGTTTACTATGGAAACATGCTGCAGTTCACCACTCTTCGTTTCTTCTCTTCCAGGTAGGCTGCAAAGCCATGATGGTTTTCTTCCAGTACTGCGTCATGGCCAACTTCTTCTGGCTCCTGGTGGAGGGGTTGTATCTTCACACCCTGTTGGTCATCTCCTTCTTTTCAGAGAGGAAGTACTTTTGGTGGTACATCTTGATTGGCTGGGGTATGCATCATCTCAAAACTGAATGCCAAGAGGTGATCCTGACAGACATTTTTAACAGCAATTTAATCCACAAACCTGGGGACTCAGACAGGGCAGAGATGTAGTATACATGTTACCTTGCTGCCAAGAATTCTTAGTGCAACCAGGAGCAAGACCAAGTGATGGCCAGAGGAGTTTAACAGCATTAGCCTAAATCTTCAAAGGTATTTAAGACCTTAGTTTGTGCTAGGTCAATTGATAGTTGAGCACCTCAGTGTCTTTAAGGACTGTGGGCCTGAAATTCCTCATTACCTTTATAGTCATTTAGTCCTTTGATCCTGACGGGGATCCCAAAGTTTATATCATGCATTGACTTTAAATTATAAGGATGGATCCCAGCAAAGCAGGAATCCTCAACTGAATCAGACACTGCAGTCCCTCACTCTCTCCTTGTCTTACTGAATTCAGGCCAGGTAGCTATCCTGAGATCCCATCGCCTGTCTGCTAATGCTGATAACCTTCTGCTTACTGCATTAGTGATTTCTCCATCTTGAATGTGAATCTAGTGTCAAACACATAAAAAAATAAAATAAAATAAAATAAAATAAAATAAAATAAAATAAAATTAAATTAAATTAAATTAAATTAAATTAAATTAAAATTAAAATAAAATAAAATAAAATAAAATAAAATAAAATTAGAAAATGCCAAGGAAGACAGAATTAAATTCTTCACAAACTCTTCAGAGCTGAATTGCTAACTTATGCAAATTAATCCTACCAGGTCAACTTCTTTCTCCAAAGAGGAAACAGAAATCTCTTTTCCCCTTTAAGCCATTTAGCTGCAGATTTATGTATAAGTAAGCAAGGCTTTCTATTGCATGCTCTCAATAGCTGAAACTGAGAAATAATTAGAGCAGGGAAGAATCTTGAAAAGAAAAGAAAAAAATAAAATTGTGTCATGTACAGGGGTATGCCTGGACTCAGGATTTGATCAGTTAGCCGTAGAGTAACTTCCATCGAAAGTGACAGGAGTTACGCTTGGGTTCACACTGCAGAAGAGAGACAATTCTCCGTGCTATAAGCATAAGAAGAGATGATGTTAGCAGGCCTTGTTTCAGATGCAGTTAATCAGGTCAGGCCTTCTTTAAACCTGCCTTGTGCATAGGTACCCCTTCTTTCAGCACAATAGAGCTGGCAGATTTTAAAGAAAAATTTATGAAGCTAATGATTTTAAATCAAAGAAAATCTCTTGCACTCGTAATGTATTCTGAGGTTGCTTGGGTGAGGAAGGGCAATTCAAGAAAATGACAGGTGCTTGAAGGATCTTTTGGCCTTTCAGTCATCCATCATTTGCAAGAGCATCAGTGATGGATCTGGAATGGATCAAGCAGGAATTAATAATTTGGATGCATTCATTACAGCTCTTACTGTTTTTATTACCATTGCACTCAGAAATCATTGGTAGTAAACAATATGCAAAACTGTGACTAATGCAGAACAAAGCAACGTGTCCTTCTGGAGTATTTCCAATCTAAATCTAATCAAAGACAAGAGACAGAGAAAAAAGGCACCACAAGGATGGAACAAGACCACCCTAGTCAGGCAGAAGATCATGGAGTGAGGAGCAGAGGTAGGTTCATCTGGCCAACTACAGACATCTACATGTGAACTTGTCACTCCGGGCTCCCTTTATAGTCAGTGGAGATCCAGGCAATACAGTCCAGGGAGTCCAAGGGCATATTTCTTGTCCTAAAGCAAACATCTAAAGTAGCTCAGATGACCTCTGTGTTAGAAGTACATATTTCTTCCCATTGATGCTAAAGAGAGCCTGTGGTGACTGGCTTAGATACAGATGTCCACACTGTAGATGTCTAAAGTTATTCCTATTCCTTGCATTTCACCATCAGAAGTTATTTTGTAGGAAGATAAATCTACTAGGGAGCAGTTACAGGAAACTCATCTTACATGGCCAGTGGGAGAGAAAGGCAACATGTTGCTTGTTTGGCACGTGAGCATTGAAAACGTGAAGTGTTTGCCCACTCTTGAGGGAAGGCATCACCTCAGTCCCTCATGAGAGATGAAAAGTCAGGGAGAACAGCCCTGAAAACATTAATAATGATTTCTGACGGTAACACCATCTCTTCTCTTGTCAGGTGCCCCCTCTGTGTTCATCACTGCTTGGACTATTGTCAGGATTTACTTTTTCGATGTTGGGTAAGCCTGTGGACACAATTATCTTTCCTTTATAATTCTTCCTTCTTTTACCTCCAAGGAAGGCCAAGGAAAGCCCTGCAGTTTTAGTAACCCAGCCATCCTGCCCTAACCCCAATGGCAGTCAGAGCAGAGCAGAGGCTTTCCCCTGCCACCGTGAACTGGGAAACACTCCAAGTTGACATTTTATGTCAACTTAGGCCAGTCGCTCACCCTCTTTGTTTCCCAATCCCTTGGTCAGGATATTTGCAGGGAATTTGTGAACAGACCCTGATGGTCGCATTTGCCCCTGTGATCCTGTGTATGACAAAGAGATCTGCTGAGCAGCTGCCCCGTGCTCGGAGCAGAGCTTTGCATCCTGCAGAATTGACCCTAAATATGCTCGTGCAGCAGATACTTAATAAGCACACCCATTAGCTCCCCCACAGAAAAAGTCTAAAAACTCTTTTTTTTTTTTTCCCCAGGCAGATCTTAGGATCTGTTCTTTGTTCTCTTTAACCTAGCAGCAGCCTTTGATATTTTATAT